>NC_053032.1:9616136-9919166 GCF_016746235.2 Drosophila teissieri
TTGTGTTGTTTGGGCTGGCAGGGCATTTAAAATATGTCATCCAGCTAAATGCCTTAAAGCGCTGGAACGTGAGCTGCAGCTGCAAGGATCCACAAGCAGGTGAACCAAGGAGTTCTGGGCAGCGGGGAGACAGCGCTTAAGCAGTTGATGATTTATCACCATGTTGGCAGTCGCACTTGCCACTGGGATGCAACCACTTTGGATGCCAAGAGCGGAGAAAGGAGACAGAAGATAGGAGACGCCAGGCTGTAGAATGGAGCCCACAGTCGAGAGGAAGTGATTTACATTTACATGGCGAACATTCTCAACATTTTGAGAATAGTTTCCAGCAGGGTAGCAGGGTAGTAGGGGAGCAGTGGGCAGGGGGCAGGGGGGCTGCAGCCAGATAATAGCCGGATCAAGGTAGTTAATGTATCAATTTAGCCAAGTTCGTGTGTGTCGGTTGGAAGCCGAGTGTCTAAGTGAAAGGAAGTGTTGGGTAATTTGGGTTCAGGGAATGCCTGGGAAGATTAAATGCCAGAGATAGGAGCAGCGACAGAATCTGCTGCTAATATGACAGTGACTCCTGCTGAGAAAATGTTCTCGGCAAGATTGGTTGCTCATACGACACGTTGTACGCGATACCTTACATCAAACTTAAGCAGTCCGTAGGCTACTTGGTCCTTGTTTAATGCAACTACAAATCAAAGCTAACCCTTTCTCACTCAAAACTCAACTCCAAACAATTAAGCCAGACACATTAGACAAGCCAGGAAGCTGAGCCAAGTTAATAACTGGGGGCAAACACGGCCAAAGCCACAAAAGGCTCTGTACAAAGGGGATGGAGATGGAGATGGAGACGGAGACGGAGATGGCATCCCCGCTGTCTGCCGCAATTTGCACATCAAGTTGCTCTTCGCTCACCTCAAGAAATCAGGGGCAGGCTTCCAATTACGAGCCATCGGGCACAGATGCTACCCAAGATCCAGCTCCGTCATCATCGCCCATCATCGTCCGGC
Source organism: Drosophila teissieri (assembly GCF_016746235.2). Classification (NCBI taxonomy): domain Eukaryota; kingdom Metazoa; phylum Arthropoda; class Insecta; order Diptera; family Drosophilidae; genus Drosophila; species Drosophila teissieri. The sequence continues at coordinate 9,617,135 of NC_053032.1, forward strand.
TGCTGCAAAAGTTGGCAAATTAACACGCTGCCCATCCTCAACTGCTGGCCAATATAAACAAGTAACCTCTGGGCCTTTGTTATGGCATAGCCGCCCGGAAATCGGCATCTTAATTTAAAGTTAAAACTATGAATCTCTGATGAATGAGGCTGCCGCACTGCCCCTTCCACAAACATGCTACACTTAAATTAATTATGGAAGGCTAGATGGTAGGGCCCAACCACAGGTTGGTTTTTTGGGGAAGCTGAAAATTCTTGGCACCTTTCGGTAACCACAGCAAATCTTAAATTCAAATTACACTTTAACCCGAACAAAGGGAACAAGTTATAGGAATAACTTTGTCAGATCCACACACACTTTTGCTCAGGGAAAACTTTCTTCCTTCGGTTCGACTCGATTTCGGTGGCAAATAAATTTCAAAATCCGTAAAACCCAAAGCGTCGACGTTTTTTGGGGTTACCGGGAGCCACCAATCCCAAATCGGGCGCCCAGGCCAACTTCAATTCATTCAGGCAGACAAACTGTCAAAGTGTTCGTGTGTCTATGGGTTTTGAGCCAAAAAAGTTGCCAAGCTAAACGAGTGACGACGAGACGAGAGCCACGAATCGAATCGAATCGAATCGAATGGAATTCAACTTGCTATTGAAGTATGTGCCAAAAAGGCGAACGTGCCGAAGCCAGACCAGACACACCCACATGGCAGACTTGCCACCCACACATACTCGTATATTTGGTATAACACATACATATCCCCAAAATGTACACCTTCTGGGGGAGGGGCGGCGGAGGCAGGTGCTAAAGCAATTTCCGCTCCGAAATTGTTGCATAAGTTGGTGGCTGCCAGTCGCCGGAGACTCCCAAACGTACATACGTACATCCGTGTATGAATACATATGTATGTATATATAGGACAGATATATACACAAATATATTTCGCATAGGCAGACAGTCCTCATCGTCCTGACAGTTTTGTGGACTTGTGGGCTGAACAGGGCTGGGGCTGACAGTTGCTGGAAAATTACATTATACAATTTATGCGGCTGCCAGACAGCCGGGCTGGGGACTCGAAGGTGGGAGGTGGGAGGTGCGAGGTGGGACTTGGGAGGTTCAGCCGCCAAAAGAAGTGAAAACTAACTATAAATAAGCGCCCAGAACTTACGGTGCTTTTCGGGTAAAGGTGGCTGGAGTTCCGACAGAACTTATGGATGGTGGGAAATTGTTTTGCTGAGCCGATTTCGATTAAGGCTGAAGTTTGGGAAGGTTTCTGCGAAGTAACTAGTATATACTTGCACTTTGTGTCGAAATGGGTGGTGCCCTTTTTTCTAGACTTACGGCTTATTGGTACCATTGATACCAAAATGAAATGAAAATGCGGCAGTCATTTTTCATTGCTCAACGATATCACACAAAAACGCTTTCAAAAGGAAATAGGCTGAAATGACGGTGACCCAATAAGAAATTTTGTGACAATTAATATTCAATATATTCAATATTCAATAGTTCCCATTTACTTATAAAAAAATCGGGTTATTAAAACAATGCAAAGAATATTAGTTGATTTATTGCCTTAATACTTTAACTGTGCTCAGAACCTGAAAAATGTGCCCGCAAACCCAACTGACAGGAAATCTAAGTGCAGATCCTCGTCCTTTTTTCTCCAAATTTACATTCGAGCCACAACCTAGTTAACCTGTAATTTATCGTATTTTTTCGTTGATTCTGTTCAAGAGCTTAAGAAATGGCGACTCATTTTTCAATAAAGTCCAATCAACTAAAACCAACTCTCAGACTGGCCACTAAATCAGTGAATCTGGCTCCTTCTGGTCATCTTTCCCTCACTCCCTCGCTCCCTCTGATTTCCTCCTCCGCTGCTGTTCATTTCCGGTGACTTTTTCGGGGGTGTGTTATAAGTCATTAACTTTCTAAATAATCGCCGCAGCGTGTCAACTTTGGTCGTTAAACTTTCATCAGTCGGCGGTGGAAGCAGTGGAAACGCAAGGCCGCCAAGGGAAAATCCAGCAGCCAGCGACTAGCAAAAATTAAGCTCGGAAAAATTGGGCTTGGAATCGAGCGGGGCAAGCACAGGAAAAACTGAGCAAAATTTATAGCACGATATTATTTTCCGCTCGGTGAGCAGGGAAGTTGTGAGGCGACTTTTGGCACTCACTGTAATTCTTCTGCCCGCCAAGATATTGAGCACTCGCCGTGTCTTTTTCGGTGTTGGTGCGTAACTGAGCACAAAAAAATGTCCCACATTTTGTGCCATAAATGAAGACATTATAAGCGACACTGTCTGCTTTTGTGTCGCTGCCCGTGTGTGTGTGTGTGGGCTGTAAGTGTGTTTGTAAGTGTGGGCCGAGATTAACGGTAGACATTGTAAGACACTTAAAGCTGTTGAAGATTTTTGAGTTGCTTTATGGCCAGGGGGTTCAATGAACTATATGATGATGCCTTGTATGATATATGGCTACCACGCCCATCGTCCACCTCCCACAGCGAACAGCTCACAGCCCACAGAGCAGCCCACTCTCTACTGCGTATGTGTGTGTTTCCACAAAGGAGCAAACGAACAGGTGAGGCGGCCATAAATTTATTATACGGGAAATAAGAGCAGTTTAAAGAAATGAAATATTTACGAACAAAGGAGCCCGAAATGAAAAAATGGTATGTACTTGTACCTGAAAAGAAGGCATCTCGCAGTCAATTGAGAGGGCCGAAAATGTCAAAGGGAGGCCCAAACAAAAGGAATAGATTCGCATTAAATAAAGTGCCAGGCCAGCGAGCTTATCAGGAAAACGCTGTGTTGTATATGTCCTTTCACCTTTGTCAATTAGTATTTTAAGCAAAGGGACCCAAGAAACCCGAAAACTGAAACTTCACCTCAAGGTTTTGTCCCTCGTCAAAAACACGGATCCGCTCCCAGAAACGAGAAAGCCGCAGCTTTTCACGCTCGAGGCGCTTTCCACATGGAACATGGAACACGGAAAACCGAACTCTGTGCAGTTGGTTAAAAAACATTTTCTGCACATTTAGGCACATAAATTACGCACTTTCGGGCAAATGCAAACACAATAAAAACATCAAAACGAAAGCGCGCCTCATATTGAATTATGCTTGTAAATCAAAATTGGGGTAAATAATGGACGGGCAGGCAGTCGGCGACTACCTTTCACATTCAAATGAATTCTGGACACGCGCAATCATTCGATGGACCCACGGTCGTATTATTTCCATAAATTTGCTTTCATTTCCATTTCCGTTTCCGCAACTTCAATCGATTTCAATGTGCAATCCCATCCACACCGATATACATACATATGTACGTATACTCGTAAATGTTCGAGCGTATTTATAAACAGACAGCCGCAGGAGCCGCAAAATATTTAGCGACCGATGCAAATGATTTATGGCGTTAATGTTCTATTTATGCGTTTATTTAATTTGCGTCTGTGTGTGTGCCAAAGTTTCATCCTCATAATTCTAAGCTAATCCGGAATCCTCCTCCTTCCATCAGTTGATTTGTTTATTATGCAAATTTTTCGGCTTGTCTGTTGTTTTTCCTTTTTTTAGGCGCTGCGTTTCTCTTTCTGATTTTTGCCCATGCCCCCGCCCTTCACACAAACATTAAACTGCAAAATTACCATTCATGCAATTCATGCGGAAATACAAACAAAAGTCAATTTTATGGGGCGGTATTTTTCTGTCGTTTTTTTGTTTTTTTTTTGTTTTTTCTGCTGAATCCCCCCATGGGATCCCCCTTCCACTCGACTTTATTTCATTCTTCGTGCAAAAACTGCGAATGCGTAAGTAGGGTTTCGTTAGGGGCTGTCATTTTTTTAAGTGTTGCCGTTATTACAATATCAGCTGCCGGAAGATTTCATACGCTCTGCTTTTTATACGTTAATAAATTTTTTATACAATATTACACAATTTGGTGTGCGCCGGCGGAAGGGGCGGTCCCTGTGGGCGGGGCTAAATGGCGTATCAAAAATAAAATGATTATTCTTTTCCTCGCTCCAAAATAATTTGTCGCGTGACAATGGAGGGCAGGACTCAACAGGCAACGGCAACACATCGGCTGCCACCACTGCGTATACGTAATGGGGATGTGCCTGTTGGTAGAATGTTAAGAGGAGGTCATCAAAGTTGATGCCTCCGTGTGGTAGGTGGACAAAAAAAACACTCTGCTGGTTTACCATCACATAGCATAAAGCTTTCAAATAGACTTAATATAAATGGTGAAATGATACAGGATTAAAACGGAATAAAGCGAAAGTCTCTGTCCTGAACACCTTTTAACCATTTACAAATGGCAGGAAGTCTTTAGCAACAGTTCTTAAGTCCTGCCCCACAACATAGTGAAATTAAAAACTAAAAGCAGCTTAAAGGTATTCTGCATATCAGGTGGAAACTCATCATTAAAAGTTTTTCTGACGGCAAGAACACCGAGAAAAGGATGGCCAAACTTTGAACATAGCGAAAAATGTAAGTACTAAAGCAGTTCCAGGCAATTACTGGATTTTTACGTTTTCTCTCTGTCCATCATACTCTAAAAGACCACTTTAAATGCCAAAGACTATTTAAGCTGATAACAAAATGTAGCTCAGTCTACTAAAAAAAGTATATATATAAATGTATAAAATGTAAATGTAAACTCTGAATAAACTTTACTTTTCACTGAAACGAAAACCATTAAAACATACTTATAATCTCTGTCGAAATCGAAGAGTACTGTTAAATGCAGTAATGAAACAGGATTCAACCAAGAATCTAATAAAGACTTTTACCCAAACAACGAAAAAACTCGTTTTCTTCCATTTACTTTTATAAAGAATTTTATCCATCATACTCTACAAGACCACTTTAAATGCCAAAGACTATTTAAGCTGATAACTCAATGGAGCTCAGTCTACTAAAAAATGTATCCAAACTCTGGATAAACTTTACTTTTTACTGAAACGAAAACCATTAAAACATACTTCTGATCTTTGTCGAAATCTAAGAGCTGTTAAATGCAGTAATGATACAGGAAACACGATTAAACGAAGAATCAAATAAAGGCTTTTGCCCAAACAACGAAAAAACACGATTTCACCTATTTAGTTTTATAGAGGATTTTATTAAGGAGCTCAGTCTACTAAAAAATGTATCCAAACTCTTGATAAACTTTACTTTTTACTGAAACGAAAACCATTAAAACATACTTCTGATCTTTGTCGAAATCTAAGAGCTGTTAAATGCAGTAATGATACAGGTAACACAATTAAACGAAGAATCAAATAAAGGCTTTTGCCCAAACAACGAAAAAACACGATTTCACCTATTTAGTTTTATAGAGGATTTTATTAAGGTTCTTTTATAAATAGGCTAAACATTACAGAAAATGTCTCGTCTTTGATTTCCACTCGAGGAAAAGAACAAAATCCAAAACCGCCGAGCTTCAAGTAGCTTAAAGCCGGGTGCAATAAATAAAGAAGTCTTTGCAAATTGGTACCATCACGTACGCAATTTTATGGCAGAGACTGTGGCAAACAAAGTTGTGATGCAGATGGAGATGTGCAAAAGTCATAGACTACAACAATAAAATTATTTGAAATTTTTTCTGCCCATTTCTATTTTAATATGCTGGGGCGGAAGACGCAGAGGACTTGAATGCAACTTCGTCCATAATTCCCAACTTCCAGTTCCCCGTTTTCTGTGGCATTTTATTTGTCACGCGTTTTTATCTCTTTACGTGCGGTGTCTGGCCACTGTGCCAGTGTGTGTGAGTGTGAGCGTGTGTGCGTGTCTGTGTGCTCTAAGTGTGTGTGCGTGTGTGTCTGTGTGAGGCAGTCCCGGCATCGGATTATCACATTTGCATATGCCGCCGCCTGCTGCTTCTTCTTTGTGACAGGCCAGCACAATGATGATGATGATGGAATGGATATGGGAATGGGAATGGCAATGGGAATGGCAATGGAAATGGCAATGGAGATGGAGATGGTACGCGAAATACGAAATGCGGAATGGAAATGATGATGAAAGCATCCCTGGGAGACCCGTGACGTGTGACATTCGCTGTAAGCGACATTTTACCACTGCCCAAGCACCCGAATCCCCCGAAAAATCCACCCCGCCGGAACTCCTTGCAGTCCCAAGGACTGATCAGGATTGAATTACACACACAATCCGAGTAGTCGGCCACTTTGATTGCAAATTTTAGCCTCATGTGTGTGTGTCGTGCTGGTGGTGGGATACATGTTGACAAATATTTTATTATCACATTTTTTATGATTTTACGAGTCCCCGGATGAGAATCACTGAATAACGCAAAACGTTAACCGCAAAACAAGAATTCATAAATAGTGCGAGAAAAAGCACCGAGGATGTGCGAAACTCTCTTGACTCTGGCTCACCGTTTTTATCCACTGGTTCCAACAGAATTTAAACTCCTCCCGGTCGATGAAGCCGTCGCCATTCGTATCGAAGACGGCGAATATCTGTTCAAGGCGCTCGGGGGGCACATCATAGATGTGCCCCTTGTCGTTGCGGAACAGAGCTCGACAGATTATCGAAAACTCGGCCAGACTCAGGCGGTCATCACTGGGAAAAAGGGTAGAAAGTCGGGAAAACTCATGTTAGAAAAATGAAGGAGTTGCAAGAGTATGAGGAAATATAAGAGCATTAGCGAAGCAAATTACCAATTGGGTTTGACATAAATGTGCTTGAAAAGTTTATGCAATTATGTTCGTAGTCATAGATAAACCAAAACAAAAGTATGACTTTAAAGTTTGTTAACACACCTTCCAAAAAAGAATCGTACAATATATAATATATATTTATTTTCATTATTTTCCGTTAAGCTATTTATTCACTTAAATGTTCACTAATTTTAAGGCACTCGGCATCAGACAATTCGCTCTATTATTCAAATTTGTTAATTGATGAAATAAAAATCGCAGTGTCTGGCAAAGCGTTTTAAAACCATGCACACTTTATTCGTGCCATTTGCATTTATTGATTCACTCTAAAAATGTCCCATATAAAATGGCTCAAAATGTCAATTAAAATTAATGTACGTCATTTTACGTTGGACAGTCTGTTATAAAATAAATTGATATTCCATTTGCCGGTCGGGAACTGAAATATTTTAATGGTTGTTTATTTGTTTCAAACGACCGTGAATATGCTTTGAACATATATTTCAGCAGAGTTTTATTATTTGTTTATTTGTTTTGCCAAATAATCTACTTTGTGGCTTGTGGTAACAGTGTTTAGCAAGCCCATATACAATTAAAAAAGTAATTATATAATTTTGAAAAGAAGTGTTAAAAAAACAATTGGCCTGCGTTCCGATTCGAGATTATATAATTACAGGATTAATTTATAAATTGTCGATTATTTGCTGGTGCACGTAATACAATTAGTGCGAAATCCCTAGGATTTCGCCACACTCGCTGCTTCTACCAACTCACCCATCCTTGTCGAATGCCGTGAAACAGGCGTCCATTGCTGATCCGTTTGAATCTTCGATGACAATTGGCGGTGTAGGTGAATCCATAACGGCGACGATGTTGCCAACGTCCAAACAAAGCCAACGAATCCAGCAGCGAACTCTCACTTAATGAAGCTCCCGCAGCCAGCTGCAAGTTAAAGTGAAGCCATCAATAATAACAACCGCACACACAGGGCCACACACGTAAACACTGTTGGTGGTGCTGGTGGTGTTGGTGGTGCTGGTGGAAAAGCTATTTTCCTTCAAGAGAGTGGGTGGGTGCAACAGCCACAACTCATACCGCCCACTCACTGAACTCTCTGCGCCCACGTTGCTGTTGTTGTTCTTGTTACTTTGGGCCCGGCTTAGCCCGCTCAGCTCGAACGCTTGCCAGTTACTGAAAAACTGGCTGACTCGCTGGCTGGGCTGACTTCCTTGTGCTCGTTTCGATGGCCAAGCGCCGCTTGCCTTCCATAGTTTTATCGAATAAACAACAGACACACCGCCCGCCCCACGACTCCACAGCTTTTTGGCCAGGCCAGCCAGCCGGGGCATTGTCATGGCGACGACGTCATCTTGTGGTTTATTTTATTTATTTGATTTCCACCGTGTACGGCTGCGGCACTCCCACCATTTCCCCCTGCCACACCGCCTACTCAACCATCCATATCCATCCAAGCTTTTGTGGCGGCGCCCGCAGACGATTACCTGGCGTTTTTCCTAATCAAGGAAGTGCGCATTTTACACTGAAGCAGATTTATCTGTCCTCCGCATGTTGTTTCTTCATATTTAAAGGGAGACGGGATTATTTTAAGTAACTTTACTTACGGTAACGTAATATGTGTGTACAGTTTAAAGGCTGCAAATTGATACAAATTAATATCGAATTATCCACCTAGACATCGAAAATAATCCTGGCTATAATTCATTTACGCGTTAATATGTTTTGACTCAAACTCAATGTAATGTGCAAAATATTTATCTGAAACTGAGCTTTTAAAATGAATTAATACCGCTTTATGCACTAGTTTAGAAAGTCAGTTTACATTCGTCTTTGGTCATTTAGGTCTTCACATTAATTCGTTTAAGGTCTAAAATATAAATTAATAAATATTTAATTATCTAACAAGTCTCATTTAAATTCCTATTTTTCCTCTTTTGCTTGGGTTTTGTCAAACATTTCTTACACCTAACACTATTTTATTATGCGTTGCCATCGAATTGCTATAATTTTTCCGACTGTATCTGCAGTGATTTTCTGCTGTTCACCATAACTTCTCACCGGATTTTTGGGACAAAGTTAATGGCGGGACACCGGGAGGTGAATATGAAAGTTTTCGACATTTAGCCTCGAAATGCGGGCCCTCTGAACGCCAGGAATCGGAGTTGATTGTTGTGGATATGTGAGAGGTTTTGAAAAGCGTCAAATAAGTGGAAGAAGTTGAAGGATCTGAAGAAAGGAAAGTTTAGGGGGAAAAGGACTGAGGTACAGTTGCGCGCGGGGTTCTTGAGTTGCCATCTGCTAACAAGGCCAATTGCGTTGGCTGCTTTGGCATTTCTGACTGATTTTCCACGCTCGAGTGTCAACTTTTCATCTAAGTTAACAAGGTAACTCAGCATTTGCAACCACTTCCATTCCCTTTTCCTCTTTTGTTACACTTGCCTTTTTGAGATATTAGTTTTTAAGCCTCGGTTCTCGGATTTCTTCTATTTGAGTTTCGTTTCGTTTTACAAAAAATCTCCTTTGGCTGCATACATTTACCTGCAGCTTATAACATTTCATTTTCCCAAGGCCTAAACCCCTTTGCCGCATTCCTTTTCCATTCCCCGGTAAGCCACAAAGCCATAGATTTCCATTTAACTTTTAGTCCTATTTCATCCAGAGCTCCCAAGCTAAGCTCCCAACATTGTGTCCTGCTCCAGCTCGTGCCATTCTGGCATCCTTTTTCTTTTCTAGTACAACTAATGCGCAGCAGGCGATAAATTTAAATTTGGACGGCAATGTGTGTGTTTACTTAATATTAAAGATTTATGCACAATATGTTGGCTGCGCAAGGTACAAAAGGCGCAATAAAATAAAAAATATGACCATGATTTATGTGGGGGGGGGAAGTCTAAGGCGGGCTGTCAGTGATCGCCGAATATCGCTTTAAATTGCCAAGTAAAGATGGATACTCTGATACAATAACAAGTTTGCGGTTTCATTTGGCCAATAACTTTTGGCCGGAGATAAACAAACATAAACATGAACAAAATGCCGGCGAGCGATAAAAATGCGCATAATTTCGCTGAGCTCGGCACAAAGTTTGTCCAAATAAACTTAAGTACAACTCCCGGCATTTGCAACCTCACCCCCCGGGAAAATACAATCCGAAGCCCCTGCTCAGTCAGAGGCGCCCCGAAACACACTAATTGAAAACTATTTTTGGACGGCAGCCCTCCTCCTGGGAGCCCGGGGATCCCTGGGTTTTTGGGCTTTTGAGCCTTGGGTCTCGGGTCTCGGGTTTCGGGCTCCTGGGTTTCGGGCTTCTGGGCTTCTGGGCTTCTGGGTTTCGGGTTAATATGTAAATGGCGGATAACGCGAAATGTGCAAACTTTGGCTGCGAAACAATTTACGCGGCATTAAGCGAACGCGTGCGCACACCTCACCTCATGGCCTCTCCTCCAGATTGCTTTCGATTAAAGTTGTCGACGTCAAAGTCATTGACTAAATAAAGAGCATCCATAAAAGCGGCAAAGTAGTTAGCCCCCACCAACCGGCCAAAAAAGCTGAAGAAAAAACTTTGACAATTTGAAACGACGGGGAAGGACGAAAGTTCCGCAAATGAAAGTCAGCCAAGAATAAGAGAGAAATAACGAAGCCAGCACGTGTCCCGATTATGAGTTCGACTGCCAAAGGTGACAAAGGGGGGGGGTGGCATTTTCCAGGTGGCGTTTTTCGGGGGTTAAAACTTCAGTTGTACCACGGAGCAGGGAACAGATTCCAAGTTTGCCCCCAATAGATTTTGATGGCCATGAATTGCCGGCAACTGCGTGATACTTCAGAGCTCCGAAGGTTAAGCAGTTTGAGCTTGTGGTGGAACAGTTAGTTGGTGGGGGCTTTTAAAAACACCTTGGACGGGGGTTCCACAAGTGCACTTGAGCAAATACAGTAAATCATTTTGTATTTTATTTAAAATACGAGATTAGGGCTTAACAGACTTTTGAAATGCAGGATAATTGCAACATGACGTATAACAATAAATGTAGAAGGTATTTTTTTCATTGAGATTGCGTGGTAAATCACCAAGTGTAACCACTAAATCAAATCAAACCCCTTAGCTTATCTACCATAAGTGCTAATCACAAAGGTGCGCCTTACAATAAACTTGTTTTATCAATTTTCATAGGAACTTCCGCCGCCCTGCAAAGCCAAAGAATCCGCGAGGCACTTGAAAACTTCTAATGCTCTCCCCGAACACGAAAAAAGTGGGGAAACTTTAAGCTGCCACCATAAGTCAGCAGCCAAGGGAAAAGCGGATGCGGATGCGAATGCGGATGCGGATGCTCCATCCGGCGGAGCAGAGTTAAGACGCTGGGGAAAGTGGCGGAGTGGGCGAAAGTCTTGCATAATTTGCCTGCAAAGCGCTGAAAAGTAAATTACCGCCTAAGACTTCCTGTATTTGTTGTTTCGGCAGTGGGCGTGTCAAAAGTAGCTTGTCACGGCGATGGGATCAGCTAATAAACCACGCATCTCGCATCCCGGGCCACAGCTCAAGCAGCAGGACCTGATGAGCAGACACAGCAGTCGCAGCAGACACAGGAAGCCAGGAATCCAGGAACCAGGGCCAAGTGGAGCATTTAAGAGCAAACGCCTTTGGGGCTCGTCAATTGAATTGCCAAAAAATTTAGCAGCTTCTGCTCGGCTGGCTCCGGTTGGGGTGGATTGAGTAGGCTCAGATGATGGAAACTGGGGCCTGGGGTGAAGACGGCATACGGGATACGGGATACGGGGTAAATCAGGCAGTGGTAAATTGGTATTAAAGCGAATTGCCTATACCGAACTTCCAGCTCCTCAAAAATACATGCTCTTCTAGAAGGCCAGAAAACAAAATCAAGGGGAATCTCTTTAGAATACTTGTCTTTTGTTATAAACTTAATCTGAACTAGTTTGATAGACCATAAATCTACTCAAGTCTTTTAACGAAATTTATACATAATTGTCTTAAAAAGTTGCATATGAACATACGGGCTTATGAACTAACAAAATTAAGAACATTTTATAAACAAGACAACAATATATATATTATATTTTCAACAACTAGTTTGAGTTGCGAGGAAATGGCATTACACAATATCGCTCGATAGTTCCAGCATTTTCTCCAAGTGCAGATAGGGCTGGGCCTTGTATGTGTGCTGCCTATAAAAGGCTTTCAATTTTTTTGCTGTCTGCTGGCGCCTGGTCCTTCGTATAGGTTTAATGCAGGCACGTCAGCAGCAGCAATTTGGAAAGGAGCAGCCTGAAAAGCAGAAGCAGCAGGAGCTGCGATGTTGATGGTAGCGGTAGCAGGATCAGAAGGACGACAGGCTACGACATTGATGGATACGCAGTTAAGGAATGCCGAGTCAGCCTTTGCCTGCAGTAGGTGTCAGTCAGTTCCTCAGCTCCTCAGTTCGTCAGTCAGTCATCACAGCCTTCCATCAATCCGTCCATCCGTCCATCCGTCCATTCGTCCATCCGTTCACACACGGATGTGTATTGTGTGTGTGCGATGGGTGGTACGTGGTTGGCTTTTATCACTTGTTAGTATCTAAAAATACGTGGCCCACATGCCGCCTTTCATTTCATTTCAGTTGGTTCGGTTTGGTTTGGTTTGGTTTGGTTTTTCGCTTGGTTTTCCCTTTCCAGCAACTCTAGCATTCTCTCTCTCTCACCTGAACCGCGCTTAAATACAAAATGATAAATTGCCATTTTGACTGCGGTCCCTGGTGCGGCCTCCAATCCACAAAACCCCCGCCCGTCACCCTGGCCGCCCACTTTGACCCCGGCACCCCGGCACTGCAATAACGCAATGAACTGAACTCCAATCCCCTCCACTCCCATCCCCTCCCCACCCCTCTACTCCACTCAGCTCATCGCAGTCCCAGTTTGTTTTGGCCTCGAATGCCTGCTGCTTCTGCTTTTTGGCCTGCAAACTGTTTTTGGCGCATTGGCTGGGCTGAAAAATGTTGGCGTTACGCGCCGCTGATGTCGACGCCCAGATAACATTAAAACGCGAATACGTGGCTTTGCAAACACCAGGACCACTATGGCATGCCCCCCACCAGTATCCATACCAATACGCACACCAATACCAATGCCAATGCCAGTACCACTACCAACACCAAGACAAACAGGCACGCACACAGGCACATCTGCATGCCCAGATGGAAAAGATATGGAGGAGCGGTAATGGGCCGCCTCGGATCGTTGATTCTTGAAGGCGAGGAGGGCACAGTGGGGCAATAGTGCCAAATGGACCACTCTGCTCCTGGCAAACTAATGGATTTCAAGAAAATTGTATTACAAAAAGGATAGGAGCCCCGCAGATACGTTGTTAGTAATGCCCTTTGCTGGCGTTTTGTAATGGCGTTTTAAGATTCACCCAACAAGATTCACCCAAATGCTAATGTTAACAGCAAACCGCTATTTTTAGTTAAAGTTACCTAAACTTATATAAAAAATAAGTACAAGTCTAAACCAATTGGTGACACTTTCTAATTGAAAACGTAAAATTGAAAGTACAAGTGTAACTAATACTACTTAGGCCATTTTAGAACTACTGAAAGCCAAAGGTCACCACACGAATGTCAAATGGCAATCGAAGTTCACAGAGTTTCATTAAGTTTTCAACAGCTAACTGCAAACATTCGCAACCTTTGCCCGATTTTATTTTAATCTTCATTGAAATCGCACTCGACTACGGCTTCCCCAGGGGAAAGTGACCCTCCTTGGCCCATCGACCAATATCCAATCCAATATCCAGTGATAAACACTTTGCCGCACTCTCGGCCACCTCGGCCGGGTTAATATGGAAGCCATCCACACACAATTACCCATAAGAACCCTTTTGGCATTACACCAGCTCTGCTCAAAGGCCATGAACACCACATCCTCATCCTAATCTGACATTGCAGCTTATCCCCGAAACAAAACGATGGAGGAGCCAGATGGCATAGGGGTTCCATTTTGGGATAGCACAAAAAAGGAGAAACCACTCACCGCATAGCCAACTCAATTTGGTGGCCATCATTGCAAACGGCCAAAAACACGGACAAAACAGTCGCAGCAAACTTCAAATGGCAAATGGCAAATGGCGCACAACTTCATTTAAAAGGCATTACGACAAACATTTGGCCAACAACTCCAGCAACGACAACAACAATGCCAGCACTAACAGCAAGGATAACAACTACAGGCAGGACAACAACAGTTTGCACCTTTTTGGCAAAAGCGTTGACATAAACGCTGGCCCATTAGCATTTTTTATGCATTAATGACAAGCCACAAAAATGGACACATCGTCATGCATATGAATGAGCCAAAGGAGGCGCAGGATACCTATCAATGTGTGAATGTCCCAGTGTTGGAGGGTGTGTGTGTGAGCGTAGGAGTGTGTGAGTGTGTGAGTAGGGGAGAATGACTGTATCTGCCAGGACACACGTGCATGTGTATGGGTGTGGCCATCCCACCAGCGACAATAGACACTAAAACTCATCAAACGAGCGAGGGATAAAAAGGGTCGAACGCAACGGAAGCTGAATTGGCGGGCACCCTACATACAAATTAATTGAGCTGCTTTCGACTGATTGCAGTCGATTGATCTGAGCTCGCGCTTCAGGATTTCAAAAAGGGAGTGTTTCACTGTACTTCTGTACAGCAGAGGGCCAATATTTTAATGGATTCTTGTTCACAGGAAATTATTTTCTCCAATATTGCTAGTTTTCTGAGAAATATAATTTCATTTCGAATTTACCCCTATAATTGCTTATTCTTTTTCATTTAAAGAAATGCTCTTAGTTTTAATTAGCTGTAGTTCCTAAAATCACTGTTTATCATTTTGGAACTTAAGAGCTCCTTTACGATTCATTCGGACACAAGTTGTATAAAAAAACAAATAACAGTTGTTTACCTCTCATTACTATTATTACTTGCCAAACTTTGAATGAAATCATAGGGGTCATGAAATAATATTAGAGACAATCGCTGTTATCGTATACTGTTAGTTTTAGAAGATCGTATACAAATCAATTAGAAACTTTTCCAGCAATCTCCAAATTCCAGAACCTATTAAAAACGAAATATTTTTGCGCAACCAAATAACTTTGCAGCCAATGTGCCTGCCTCATGCTTTCACGACCTGTCCGTGGCTTAATAAATTCCGGCTCTAAAAAGCGGTGGAAAAAATATTTTTGACAAACTGCGCATAGATGGCGTACGCTGGAGATAGATGACGCCTGTGTTGATAAGCGCTCCCAATTGCGGATGTTTTGAATAATCGATGCTTCCTGCTTGCCATGCATACGTGTGTATGCGTACGCGCACGTGTATGAGTGTGTATGGAAGTGTGACTGTGTGTGTGTGTGTTGGTCCTTGCGCTGGGCTGTGTGTTTGCCCAGGCCCTAGTCTATTTTCCCTTCTATGGCAAACTCCGCTTTTTTCGCTGATTTTTTCACATAAATTTCAATTTTGAATCGCTCGCTGGCTTTCTGCATTCATATGCAAAATTTCGTTTCTCGTCTCCGCATTTTTATTTGCCAATTAAAAACAGCCGCAGGCTCCGTCCTCTAGAATCTCCCAGTCCGCATTGCTGCCGCTGCTGCGCCGAATTTAAATACAAATTGTTTGCAGTTCCTTCTATTTTGAGGGGAGGAGGCACTCTCGGCCTTAGTGTTCCTCCACCTGCAGCGGACAAAAGGCAAAGCCAATGGCAGGGTGTTGCATTTAAATTGCACATTGAACTTTGACATTACGATAGCAATGCAGAGGCAGCCCCAGAAGCGATTGAAGATAGGATCTGGCAGTTGCAGCCGCAGCTACTGCCTCTCATTTTTCCAGTTTCGCCAGTTTGTCCGGGAAGCTCAATTTATTGGCCAAATATGCAAGCGAAACGAGCTGCAGCTAAATGCAAGCGAAATGGCAGCCATTGAGGGGTTAAGATCCCACATATGTAGCTTCAAAAACAGTGAAACTTTAATAGTTCAAAGCTTGTAATATACATTTTCACAGTTAATTGCCATTGCAGTCCTTGAACAAGGTTTTCCCAGTTCACCTTTTTCGGAAAACTCCCTTATGTACTAACTATACAAAAATTAAAATCAATTTTTGCGATTCTCTTAAATGTAAAAAGCAGTTCGTAACATACATCGTAATAGTCATTAAAATCACTAAAATCCATTTATGTTTGTTTCTGTTAGCTGTTAGCCAAGTTCTACTGTATCTATAAAGTTTGCCAGGGCACGTGTTGTTAGCTTACGTTACTGATTGCGTCATGAAATATTGAAAGATTGTTAGGCAAATTGCAAAAGGATTGGTTGGGGGCGTCTGCTGTTTCTATGGCAAATGCAGGTCATGCATTCAACTCGCATTTGATTCAAGGCCATTCCAGAAACCTGAAAAGGTCACCGCAAAGTGACTGAGATTTCGAGTAATTTCATTTCCAATATAGCAAGCAGAAATAAACTTGACGTGGCAATTTGCCTTCTAGAAAAGGTCGTGAACTTCGCACATAAGCCAAAGGTAACATTTAAAGTTTGCTATCAGGAAATTGAATTACAAATATGTAAATTAAAGCCTAATTCAAAGTATATTATTAGCCATTAGACTAATATTATACTCATTTTCTGAATGACATACCTTACCTCTACACAATATGACTGCTCTTTAGAAGACTGCAGGATATGTTAGTGGAAGGCCAGGAAAAGCCCTTTCCAGGCAGAAATCGCTTTGTAGAACACACACCCAAATAGATAAGTACACCCTGTCGTGCACACGCATTCAAATGGGCATTCGATTCAGGTCACTAGCCAGGATCCCAGGAACTTCCCCGCTGAAGAGGATGAGCGGCACTGATTTGATTTGATTTCAATTTCGGGCCACTTTAAATTGTCTTAACCCAAACACATGGAGGAAAAACTGAGCGAATTGGGCCAGATAAATTAAGTAGCTTAGCAAGACAAAAGGCTGAGGGGGAATGGTCATTGAGGCAAACGGTTAAGCTGCTTTAAATCACAACCCCCAAAATATCCATGGCCAGCCCATCTAAACTAAGTTGTTGGAATTGGAAAATCTGGGAAATTCGGGGGAAAAACTAAAATAATAATGAGAGAGCGGAGGACGGGGAGCGCGACGGACAATCTTCATTCAAGTGGAAGCAGCTGGCTGATTGATTGATTGATTTAAATTAAAGGCATTAAGCGGTCGGCCGGACGTTGAATTTAATCGATCAAGGACACCAAGGAGCGACACACTTTCGCAATTGAAAATTGCTTTATGTGCGCCTTCGGCTGCTTAACTTCATCGTAATGTCATTTTCGAGCCCTTGGACCAGGGCACTTCACTACAGGCTCAGTTCATCTTATGTCCTCGTATTTTATGACACAAACAGGCGGCGCCTGAATTTACGTGGCTCCTTTGGGCACCATCTCCTTTTCTCCGGCATACCAAATAAACCAACAAATCAATTTGCCAGGTGCCAGGACACCGACGTCAGGAGCTACGCTTAGCTTTATTTCACTCTTGGTCGAGATTTATGAGCCGAGGGCGCGTGAGCTGGAAAAAAGCATCTGAGCAGGTCGAAACTTGAAGACGGAGAAAGTGTGAGGAACCGGCAAATTGTTTTTGTCTTTCCTTCGGATTTTTTGCTGCCTTTCTTACCCTGTGGCACTGTGGCAGGGGAGAAAAAGGACAGTTCTCCTGCTAGTCGCCCGGCTGACCAGTCAGCATTTATTATTTATAATAGTCGACGGCTCGCCTTTTTTGCCTAGCAACCTTTCCTAATAGATGGGCCCAATCCCAAACCAGATCGCAGTCCCAGCCCCAATCCCAGCACGGAATTCCAATCCCTAGCCAATCCGCCACCCACTCGAGCACTTTGTGCCACATTCAATTGCTTTACCGGTTTGTTCCTAGCCGGGCTTCTTTTTGCTCTGCTGGTATTGCTATCAGTAAACATTTTATTGTCACACACTTGGCACAAATGGGACATCGCCGGCTGCCACCGTCTCCCCAGTTTCCTCGGACCCCCAGTTGGCCCCCAGTTTCCAATCCCCAATCACCCACCCAACTCGAAGTGCCTGGCTCGTAGATCTTGGCTCTTATGCGGCAATCACGGCAGCAAACAGTCAACAATGAGATTTGTTTTTGGCTTAAGAGTCGAAGAGCTTTTCAATGCAATCTGCAATAGTCAAAGGTAATTCAGGAATCAAGTGAGTGCTGTAATGGTTTTCTATTCTATCCAAAGAATTCCATAAAATATGGTAGCTAATAAAAATTTTACTGGAATGCTGAGGAAATTGCAGCCCGTAACAAAAGAGCTGCCAAGGGGAAGAACTATAATTTAGCGCACAAAGGTAAGCGTTTTGTGCATTTCGCTTAGTATTTTTAAAAGGATCTCGCTATTGCAATTTAATATGGATTTTTGTAGGAAATAGTATTTCCCCACTTATATTTTATTAAATTTATTCAATTTGTTAAAGTATTTCTAAATAATATTCATTAGATAACAAAATTCTTTAATAATTGTTTAGAGATTGTTGAAAACCTCTTTTAAAACACCACACCCAATCCGTGCATCGACTTAAGGAACATTATTGTTTATTTATCGTCTTAATTCGCTCGTTCTCTATTCATTTTTTCTTTGCCCATCGATTTCCTGCCAACGCTTTTTGTGATATTTTCCTGATTTTCCGATTATTGTTGTTGGGCTTTCCTCCCAACCCCACCGTTGGTTTACCTTTTTCCTTTTTTCATGGTCTGTTAAGCCTTTTCGGTCATTTGACTTATTGGTTTTTGCACTGCCCTCAGTGGCGAGGCGAAAAAGAGATTGTAGTCCCTCGGATTCAGCATAATGCAACGGGGCAGGTGGGTGGCGGGTTGTACTAGATGGGAAATGCGTTCATACGGAGCCCTAGGCTGCAGTGGATCGGTCTGTTTGCCCAGCCAACCACCCACTCACATGGAAGGGGCGGCGTCTGTTTGTCTTGTCCACTTTCCACGGTCAGATGTCCTTCCTCTCCATGTATGTGTATGTGTGTTTGTGTGTGTGAGTGTTTGGCCACATACAAAGATAGCTGGGTGGGCGAGTCTCTAAAGAAAAGGTCGCCATGGCGTCCAAACACACAAACAGCCAACACCACATAATGGGGGAAAATATGTGTTGCACAAAAGAAATCGGCGAGTGACTGCAACAAACAACGTATCAGGTTACACTCTCTGTTTATAGTCACGAGCTGTTTGCCACACAAATTTGTATACCATTCAAATTGATATAAATAATACAGCGCACATGTCCGCAGCCAGGATAGACAGGACATATATTATGGAAATGTGATTTGTGGTGCATATTTGTCTTTGAAAATTTGAGATATTTCCCTCTCTCATTGTTGTGCGAATCGGTTTACGAATGGCAATAAAACTGTGTATCACGTTATATTGCTGTATACTATTAGGTATGTGGAATTGAGCCTTGAAGAAGGAATAAATAAGGATACTGAAAGAAAGATGTCTTTATACGGAAAAATCTAAATGAAACTCCAATCTAAATAAATCGTTGAAAAAATGTTACATCTTCGCTAATGACAAGCCATACAAATGTAAGCAGCAAGAGTGAAAGGCGGAAGCCATAGCCTATCTTAAAGACTTAAAATATTAAGAAAAAAGGATGCTATCCTAAACTGATCATTTATTAGGGATAGCCCTCTTGAAAAGGGCAACTAATTAGTGTACAACCAAGAAAACGGACGGAATCCCAAACAGGTTGTACTATTTCTTTTATAAGCAAACCCTGCAAAAGTCGAGAAGTTTTTCTTTCCTTCATTTTCCCCTGCAAAGTGCAAATGTTTTCCCATAAAATATGGAGAAAATTTTGATTGTATAATTTAATTAGTTTCAGCACTCAGCCGGTGGAAGGGAAACTCCATAAATAACCCATTAAGAGGCCGCGGAAACTTTATCTGCCGTCGATGGTAATCATCCCAGTTAACCGAAACTGCCGGGACTTCAGTCCATTTGAGTGGCTTCGTTCAATTTCAAACTGTTGTGGGCAATTATTGTAAGTTTTTCGCTTGCCATTCCATCTGTTCTCAATTTCGCTTTAAGTGCTGCCGACGCTGCCGCGGCCGCTGCCACGCCTTGTTTTCAATTAAATGAACACACCCACCGCCCACCGCCCTCCAAACACCACCCACTACACAGCAGAGCTGCCCCGAATCGCTGGTTTCATTATTACCGAGTTGCCAAATACAAACAAGCCAAAAACAGAGCAAAAACAAAGAAAGCGTAAAATCCATGAAAATTGTTGCCGCAATATTGAAAACGCGCCGTATTTGGGTCTTCGTCGCCCCAAGTAGCCCTCTCCATAACCCCTCAGTACAAATTGAGCAACAAAACCGCCCACTACCCACTACCCACCGCCCATCGCCCACCACCTACCGATGGAAAAGCAAGAAAAACAATCGGCAGCAGATTAAGTTCATGCCATGCTGCAGTTACATTTACAGTTACAGAGTTCCAGGACAAGCCCGACCCCCGCTTTCATATTCATTTTTGCACATTTTGTGTTATATGTGGGCCAAAACAAATGTTGCCCGAAACCGATTCTCACCCGAAACTGGGGAAAACCCATTCTGAGCATCCTTTCAGAGACTCTTTCAGCTTGCGCTTTTCAGGATCATTGGCAGCGGGTTCGCAATCGTTTTCTGCTTTTGGGAGGGCCTGAGCAAACGTTGCGAAAATATGTCACAACATTTGTTACACATTTTCGGGTCAATTTTTTATTGCAACGGGGGACTCGACTCTCCTCTGCATAAGCCAGGCCCCACCCACATGATCCGAAATCTTGTCACAGCTGCTGGCAACTGCTTTTCCCTGGAAAACCCTACACACATCCCAAAAATCCCCTCCCCAAATCCCCCCTTGCTCCCTTCGAGTGCCATTGACACTAGCGTGTCTTCCAATTAAAATCCATTCAGCTGTAAAATCGTAAACAGTTTTGTGCAGAGAGCAGAACGCCCTGGGTCTGCTGATAATGGTGATGAGAAAACTATTTTGTCACTCTTAAAAATACATTGATAACCACTGGGGCCAAATAAGCAGAAAACAAAGTCCATATACTGTCACTCGAAGATCCAGCTGCGTCCCTTGAACGCGTCTTTCAATTAGGTATGAGGACAATAATATAAAGGGAAGTATAACAATATAGAAAAACATGTTGTGTTCAAATATATTAAAACTTTTTAGTTTAGCTCAACAAGTTCCAACCGGAATTCTAGTTCCAAAGCAGCCATTTGTGAAAAATGAATATATAAACTTCAGATTAGGTATCTTTTAAATTGCTGCTCAAAAAATAAAATCCATTTAGTAATGCTGCTAATGAATAACTCTCAGCAGCTGTATAACTCTAATGCTTTCCTTTTGTTAGGCACTAAAGCAGTGAACCTGCGTGACAACTCACTATGCCGGACTCATTGGCCTTTTGCCTACTGGGTATCAGCACGCGAGGCAACCTGAATGACTGCAAATTAATTATGCACAACAAACAGATGACCCCCAACCGGCGAATGGCGACCCGTGTGGCACAGACAACAGTATTTGTATGTATGTATGTACGTTTTCCATGTACTATGGCGCAGCACAACAACGCTAAGTCCGACGTCTGCCGTCCGGTTTGTCCAGTAATTGTTGCTTTAATTGTTGTGCAATCCCCCAAACCCAAGCCCAAGCCCACACCAAAGCCCAGTCCCAATCCTAAAGCCGGAGCTCGAAGCTCGGAGCTCTGAACCCCAAGACCCCACCCAAAAAGCCGTCACGAATCAGCCTAAGCCGAGCAAAAAGGGGATGGAATGATCGGAGGCTGCTTCGCCAATGTCGACCGCAAATTAATTTACAACGTAAACTGCAAAATTGAAAATTATGTTGTAATTACTCAATTCTGACGTTTTTCCCATTGACCCAAATTTATGGGGCCGTGCACCAACACACTCATAAGCCGCACACACACTGGCGCATATACATATTCGACGCAAGAGTTGAAGGCGCTTCCTTGTGGACGCTTCTTGGCTTAGCTCTTGGATTTGCTGGCACTGAGAGAAAAGCACCTAGAATCCCTCATTACTATTTTAAACCGAATTAGAATATTTTATTTGCGTTTATTTGGACAGCTCGGGCAATTGAAATACATTTCGAACATCTATCAATCAAAAGTCCTACAAGTACAAGGGGTCTAATAATAAATCCGGAAAGGACTTTTTTGCCGAGTGAGCGGTCCTGTTCATGTCTGGCCTCAACCTTTGTGCCAATTTAAATGCGTAATTATAACGAGTGCCAGAGAGCAGTTAGAGTCCGTTCTGGCCTGCATATTAATTACGTTCAAGGCGCCGCACAAAAGCGGAGTCCTGAAAGGGGAGAAAATCTTGGCAGGACCAAAGCAGACAATAGGAATTTTAATCAAGGATCAGCGTGATCGAATTTATTTAAAGGTGGGCCATCGGAGCACCCCACCCACAAAGTGCTCCGCTCCTGGCCCCTTGGCGCTTTGGTTGGTAATCTGGTCAGCGTGTTTCAGGCATGCCATGAATGCCATGCCCTTGCCCCTTTCCCTCCATTCACAAGCACAAATGCCGGCCAATTGTAAGGCTCCGTGAAGAGGGGACAAATAAAGGCTAATTAAGAGCGGAATGACAAGGCGAAGAAATGGGCTTTCATTGTTGCTGCCAAGCGGGGGCACATAGTACTCTAAGACGGCAGAAACTCACGATCTAATGGTATTTAATCTGTACTTTTATATATCGGCTACTTTCCTGCCGCCTTATTATACTTATACATATTTCTATAATTTCAGCAAGTTGTTATACATCGATCAACTTATCTGGTTAAAGAGTAAATACTCGAATAGAAACCTAAATTAGATAACCGTTCGTTTGCCTCTCACTGGACCTAACCGCTCTCATCCCAAGAGTTTCCGTAGTGTAGCGGTTATCACGTGTGCTTCACACGCACAAGGTCCCCGGTTCGAACCCGGGCGGGAACAATAAATATTTTTTTTTTTTACTTTAGTTTTATACTATAAATATTTTCCTTAACTTATCATTATGTTGAAATGCTTTTTGTTTGCACTTTACAGGCTCAAAGGAAGATATGCCGTAGCTACTTGACGCTATTGCCAACCTCTTGCTTTCCAAGCTACCACTCGATTTTAAAATATATAATAGTTTAAATAAACGGATGTAAAAATTTGTTCAATACGTAATAACTGGAATAATTGCCATAAAATTGATGTCACAATTTCCTAATGCGAAGCGTTTAATTGGAATTTAATTTACCTTAGCACAATGTGCTAAGTCGTTGTATGACTTTTTATATATATTTTATATTCAGCAGGAGCAAATCATTTACTTTACAAATTTGCTCGTCTAAAGAATTCTTTATTGTTATTTTAAAGATTTGAAGGGCTGCAGAAATGCTAGCTTGGCCAGTTAACAGAATCAATCAGCTTCCGTACGGGTTAACATATGTTATGTATGCTAAAGCTTTAAGTTAGTGTTTTACACTACCCAACAAAGATTGACACATAAATAGTATGTGAAAGAGAAAATAAAACGATTTCAAACCTTGGGAAATTCCCATTTGAGACGTTTTTAAGACCACACTAGAAAAAGTCCCTAGACTTTTTTACCCTCATTTTTATAAATTTTAATGAATCACACTCTTTATTTTCAATATAAGAGAGCTTTCTCTTCCTCGGTACTTACCAAGCGATAGCCCAAGAAAGCTTTGCATAAACAAAACACTCAGAGCTTTCAAAGTCCACGCACTGAAGTAGTAGCAATGTGAAATTCGTGATTATCTGCCTTAATTGTACAATATTATGATTTATTCGTGTTGTAAATCTTCAGAGCAAGCACAAGTTGTAATTCCACCACTTCAAATTCGTTGAGGTAGTCGATTTTTTAAGATAATACAAACATTCGCGAGAAACTCGAAGAACTTGCCGGTTGGAGGGAAAAATTCGCGTCCGTCAGCTGTGAAAGCTTATGGCCAACTGAGAGAACCGGCACCGAGAAAAAACCTTATGCAATTGCTCACGTTTGTTTACCAAGTAGTTCCCGGTAAGTGATAAATAAATACTAACCAACGGATGAATGAACTTATCAGTTAGTCATTCCCCATTGATAGTTCTAGAATTTCAGAAGGGAAGGGTCACACATAATCGGACTTTAAGAATGATACGCCCCCTAAAACTATTTCATTGCCGCTCTTAGTTTCAAAAGTTACAAACTGGAAATAATCGCTTGGCGCTCCCACGCTTCAATCCAAATAAACTGAATCGATTACTAATGTTTATCCAATCCCAATCAGCTACGGATCATTGGCTTCGGATTGCGTAAGATCATTTCACGAAACCAAACACTACAAAAGTAGTATACACACATATGTATGTATATCTATGATATTTAGAATTCACTTTATCTATATATATGTACATAACTCAGGCTTTTCATTAGAGAATAGATTGACATGAAATGAATGCTAGTTGACAATAAGATATATTTCCATTTAGAAAGGCACTGATAATTAGTAAGTCACATTAAAAAAGAGCAATTTAAAATACTAAAACATTTTATCTAGCAATTTCCAGTGTCATTTCGTCTACACAGTTTATTTATCAAAATTAAATATAATATATATTATTTTAGTCAACAAATGCCAATCATCATGGCAATGGGATGCGGTTAATAAATAGTACACTTCTTAGATCAGAAGGGGGATGTTCATTAAGAGTACATAGACTAGTGCGTACCTAAATCTAGGCTACAGTTACGGCTAAGGTGGATCGGTTGGATCGATTGGATCGGGAAAGCGATTAATCCCTCGTGTGGTCGCGTATCCAGTCCAGGTATTCAGTGACTCGAGTATAGACACCTGAGTGGGCATAAAATTAGTCAATACTGCTTAGGTAGTCGTCTAGAGAGTAACATACCTGGATACCCGGGCTCACCACACTTGTTGCCAAAGGATACCACTCCCAGTTGAACCCAGTGGGAGTCATATCGCATCATTAAAGGGCCGCCAGAATCGCCCTAGAATGAATATACCATAAGTTTTGGATCCTCTATGAATGGAAACTCCAATAGCAACTCACCTGACAAGCATCCACTCCACCATCGGAGTATCCTGCGCAGATGAAGTTCTCGTTGATGGGCTGGAAGTAACTGCGGTCGCAATCCTCATTCCGCCAGATGGGCAGTTCCGCCTGCCGCTGGCTGGTGGATTCCTTGCCACCATAGTAGGTGGTGCCCCAGCCCACAACGGTGGCTCTGCGTCCGGGAAGCCGCTCCTTGGGCGGCATCCTGATTCCCTTTGGCAGGCAGACAGGGATCACGTACTTCGACTTCCTCACTGGCTTATCCAAAACCAGGATGGCAATGTCATTGTAGAAACCAATGCGGGAGAAGCTGAGGATGCACACGTTACTAATACTATCCACTTTAGGAGGGCCATAACCTACCGCTCATGGGTGCGCACTTCCTTGACGGCGAAGGTCACGGGATCTGAGGGTTCGGCATCCGTGGACAGATCGATGTCACCCAAGCGAACTGTAAACTGTCGGGCAGCAAATCTAAAAGAAACTCGGAATTAGAACCAGCTAAGTGAAAGACTCACAATGTCTTACGGTTTCTGTCGCGAGTCCCGCGTGCAATGCGCAGCCGTGAGGATATACTTGGTGCCAATCAACGAGCCACCGCACCAGAACTCGGTGCGCTTAGGTCCATGGAGGAAAATGGCCGCCATCCAGGGCCACTGACCATTCGGGGCCTCCACTCCGCCCACAATCCGACCCGTTGAGTACTCCTGCTGACCGCACTCATCGGGATCCACAATGTTGTTGCCGATCTCATCCAGACCCTCTGGCTCAAGAGGCACCTCCGTCGTGGTGGTCGTCGTGGTAGTGGGCGGTTTCTTTTGGGGAATAAGCACGAGACCAGATGTGGGGCGCGTGGTGGGTCGAACAGTGCTTTTCTTCGTGGGCTGCGTGGCCTTGGTGGTGCTGGTGGTGGTGGTGGTCGTGGGACGAGTGGTCAGCCTCAGAGGCTTTTGAGTGGTCAAAACAGTGGAGGATAAGGAAATGGGGCAACACACGCCCGGTACATAGAGACTCTTGAAGCAGAGGGACTCCCTCAGGCTGCTGAGATTCAGCAGCAGAGCGGGACAACTGCTGAGATCCTCGCAACGTCCTCTCCTCCCACTTGGCGTCTTGCAGTAGTTTTCCACATCTTTCGCGGTTCCCGCCTCATCACTAGCCTCTGCCAACTGATCCAATGGGCTCAGAGTAATAGGCGCTTCTGGGGTGGTGGTGGTGGTTTTGGAGGTAGTTGTGGTGCGCGGAGTGGTGGGTATCTTGATCTTCTGCTGTGATTGCTGAGCTCCCTGGGCTGCCGGAATCGGGACTCCTTCTTCACTGGGCTTCTTGACCTTCTGCTTGTTCTTATTCTTCTTCTTTTTCTTCTTCAGCTTGAGCTCCTTGTTTTCGACAAACATGGGAGAAGAGTCATCTATACCGATTCTCTTGGTGGCCACTTGGATAACACTCAGATTAGCGGGCTTGCCAGCTGGTAGCAAGCTATTGGCAGAGAGTGTGATCGGTAGAGGATCCATAAGTTTGCCGGAGACTCCTGGAAGTGGTTCCGACTTTCCCCGTGGGGAGGATGTGGAAGAGGGAACCACTTCAGTGGTACTTGTGGTTGAGCTGGGCGTTCCAACTGATTGACCTTTGTCCTGGCCCGCATCCCCACTCTTCTCATCCCCATCCGTCTTGGCCTGATCCTGTCCACCGCGAGTTATATCCACCAGCATGTGTCCCACATGGTTTAGCGCTCCCAAGGTCTCAGAGATGCGATTGAAGGTGGATTGGGAGAGCAAACGAGGCAGGGACTCGTTGCTGCCCTCGGACTGTTCCTCGTCGCTATCGTAGTACTCGCTGGAACCCTCAACGTCGTCATCGTCATCCTCGTAGGTGGAGCTGGACTGACTGCTGCTGCTGACACTGCTGGCCGAGCTCTGGCTCTCGGCTAGGTCCTCGCTCAACTGGCGACCCAGTCGTCGATCGTGCAGATGCGGCTGAAAGAAAGACGCTGCCTTAAGGGTTAAAGTTATGAATGTCCGTGCACAGCATCCTGCATCTTGATCACACTTACCGTCGTTGGTCAAATGGAGTGGTTGCTCCTCATCGTTGGCGTCACTCGATTGTCCTTGCGCGACCAGAAATGTGTTCAAGGAGAGTACTGGAACGGTGATAAAATATCTGGATATAGTTTTGTTACTTTAATCAAATTAAACTTCTGACTTCAATTGCAGGAGTATAAAAGGGAAATAACTAACTCAACTAATGAGCCTACGAAATCAGTTAAATGCGACGCTTTGAAATGGTATTTTATTCTTTTACAATATCAAGTCACAATACAATATTAAGTCAAAGAAAATTGTCTGAAACTCCCTAGGACGACTGCCTTTAAAGAAAAATCTATAAAGGTTAGTTAAGCGATATTTAAGCCAATCCATGCGTCATTAGCTTTTTGAAAAGCTATTGAGAAGTTTTTTTATTCCTACGCAATACGTATATGGGAAATTCTACGCGAAGGGCAACCACTACTTCCATTTTTTGTCCCGTGCGACAACGGTAGCTTTTTGCAATTATCTTGAAGATGAAAAGTTGGCCGAAATCAACTTTTTCACCAATAATAGAGCTATGGCAGAGTAATATTTGTATTTTGTATTTTTTTTCCTTTAAAAGCGTACAAATGTCCCGTGCGACAGCATGGAGTTGCCCAAATACATCTGGTAATAAATGACTTTCAATTACTGTAATTATAATTAGATATAATTATTATCAGCCATTTAATATCCAACATTCATATCTAATTACGAAATGCTTTGATAAGGGAGACTAGTCGGTACATTATTGATTTTACTTGATAACGGAAAGTTGGCCTTTGAACTAACTCATGTATCAACAAATGAATACCCAAGTGTATTGTAGTAAGCTGCAATGGTAAGACGCAATGTAAACGCTTCTCCAGACATACAGTTTGTATTTGTCGACTCCATTTCAAAGAAGAGTTCAACGCTTTTTTCTTTCAATACATTTGCTGGGTGCACCTGCAAGTTATGAAACGCACTGTTGGGGAAAATATGCTTAAACAGTTTGAAAGCAGGAAGCACTGGAGATCCGCGAGCGCCCAACTGGCCAAACTCACTTCAACAATGGTCCTATGCAAAGTCTTTCGGTTTTGTCGCCGGTTGAGTAATGTCACAAATTGGCATTACGCATCTGCGCTCCGCCCCCGCCCCCGCCTCCGCCCTAGCCTCCCTTGTCCCTTGATGGGAAAGTATGTCGTTGTTCAACTGAAGCATTTAATGTTTATTTAGTTGTGAGTTTATTTTGCTCGACTGCCGTGACATAATCTCTGCTCGTCGGGCTTGGATTGCTCGGTTTTTTGGTGGGCTTGTCTCCGTTTGCTTCATGACTTGGCATTTTGGGAAGGAGAAGATCTCCGCTATGAGGAACTTCCTCCCGGATGATTCTTTATGTAAGTTAATGGGCGCCAAGGTCGCCAAAAGATTTCTCCTCGCAGCGAAGGAAAACAAAATTGATTATCTTAAAGTGATTTGGGTTAAGCTGCTATAGTTTCGGTTTTATTTCGCCTTTTTCTGCTTTATTTTGATTATCTTGTTTTGCTTTTATGCCAGATTCGAACGCGGCTCATTAACATTTTTCGAGGTGTGCACTGCAACTTTGCCACTTTCACTCGGAATAAAATTGCCCATACCAAATGGCACTGCTTTACTTTGTTGCTGCTCACCTCAACACAATGAAATATTGGCCAATTATAGGGCTTATATAGAAATGATTTCTTCGGAAAAGTGAATGCCCCGAAGGCCCTAGACAGACTAAGCACATTCGTTGTGGATACGTGCTCTCTTTTCGGTTCATTGTTAATCATACTGTTGTGCATTTTGACCCAAAAATATGACCATTCTGTTCAAAGATTAAATCGTGAAAATTGTATTGAAAAATTCTGAGGCGGCGCGCCATTAAATTAAGATGAATCTTTGATGAATCAAGATAAAATGTTGTGTGAGTTCTATATAGGATTATTTAAAAAAATGGTCTGATATTTGCTGCTAAAAACCTTAGTTAAACAAAAATTAATTATGTAATTTATTCGCCCATGCTTTCCTTTTCGCTATCAAACTATGTATAAAATATCAAAGATGGAATTTTCATTTTTAATTATGTTTACACTATCGAGACAGAATTTTCATATCAATACAAGATTTGTTGTACCCCTTACTCGTTGCCTGATAGGGTATACTATTTTCGCTGTGAAGTATGCATCACTAGCCGTGACGATCTGTCCATTTCCGTCTCACTGTCTTTATGAAAGTCGAGATCTGTGGAACTAAAATGTCTTGAAATGTGAGAGAGCATGCAGATTGTGTGCAAGTTTGTTTCAGAACGTTGCCACGCCCACTCTAACGCCCATAAACCGCAGCAGCTATCATGTTCTATGGTTAAAAAAAAGTTAAATTACTTTCTCGCACACACAATAGTTGGTTACCCAACTATTACCCGGGTATCTGACAGTTGAGGAAATTGACCAAAGCATGCCTTTTTTTAATTTTTAATCTCGTCTACACATACAATTTCTAATATTATTAATCGAATTCCGAAAAATCATAAATACAATTAGTTAAGGCCAGGAGTTTGTCTGCTCCGAGTAACCAATCTTGCTATCATTGCATGGCTAACGAAAGTGAAAATCCCGAAGAAAGCAGTTGAAATGTCAACGCTGCAATTGCCGTTGATGAAAAAAATTACAAGCTAATCCGCACAGAGGGACAAAAAGGGGAAAATTGAAAGAAACAGCTGCTGCATTAGCTTCCGAAGCGGAAAACTCAAAATTGTACACTTCATGGTCAGGCTATCGGCAACCCGCCTGGAGTTTTGGCAACCGGCAACGTCCAAAGTGACCAAACAGCCAACAAATTGCGGCGTTGACAAGTTTTTTCTCTCTGTTTTTTTTGTTGTTTATTGCATAATAGATGGTCAAGCCTGGCGTTGCGGTAATACCAAGAAACACGTACACAAGTGTACTCTTTGGGCCAGGGGAGATCAGCGATTGGCCTTGGTGGCGTTATCTATGTGATTTGCATGCCAGCTGGTTTTCGACCTGTCTGTGACGTCACCGAGCGGAAGTTTTATTGGCAGTGGCGGGCAAAGAAAGTTGCAAGCCACTTCACGTTGCACGAATCGTGATAGCCACAAAAGAAGAAAAACAATCCACAATCATCAGCTGCATTCGGACTTTCGTCGGATGCGCAACAGCATGTTCGTTGCCTAAGTCTTTTGTTTTTCGTTGATATATTTTGCGCAGCACATTAGCACAAATTAACCATAATAAGGTGATAAATGGTTACCAAATAAATTTGGGATGCCCAAAACTAGGTTAATTATCTGTTCATTTTG
Source organism: Drosophila teissieri (assembly GCF_016746235.2). Lineage (NCBI taxonomy): Eukaryota > Metazoa > Arthropoda > Insecta > Diptera > Drosophilidae > Drosophila > Drosophila teissieri. Next base: position 9,647,372 of record NC_053032.1, read on the forward strand.
GGGACAGTCATGTTGTTATTTCGAATACCAACCCAGGCACAGCAGAAACACCTTCGTTTGCATCTTGCCAATCATCAACTTAAAATGCAGTCTCCGTTTTTAGTTCACAAAGCCGTTGAACATTTGCCGAAAAATGTGGTAGTTTCGTTCACTATTTTGTTTACTATTATTTAACACACTCGACGAAAGGCAACCGCTGCGATGACGAACCCAACGAAAACTGCTCTGAACGAAATGGAAAGTGTTAAAAAGTGTTAAGCCGCGGCGACGTTTCTGTGGCTTTTCGTTATCTTGGCTTAGCTGAAACACAATTTAGCCTTGGTGTAAACTTTAACGAGCTGCCAATTGCTTTAATTGAATTTTGTAATATTTATCTTTATTACGCCCGATAAGATTGCGAAATTGATTGCGAAAAGTGGACGAATTTCACTTTTTATACGCCTGTTCGAGTCAAGCAAGGCGTTTACTGCGTACTGGTAGTTTAAGCACCGAAGTCCAATGGGAGTTGGGCTTATGATTGGATTTGTTTGTTTCGGGCTTTTTAAAGGGATTTTCGAAGTTGGAACGGAGTGCGATCTGCTGCTTCCGTGTGCCGTTGCTGCCCGAGTTCGACTGAAATTGAAACTGAAAATGCAAAAGCCGAAGACAACACCACGCCAGCAGCAACAACATAACATTTTGTGGCGTCGTTGTCAGGCAGCTTTGGCCTTTAGTGTTGTTATTGCCGATGGAGCATTTCGTTTCGTTTTCGTTTCGTCTCTTTAGAGGGGATAGGGGCGGCAAAGTGGTGGCAAAGAGGTGGCAAAGAGGTGGCAAAGAGGCGGCAAAGGGGCGGCAAAGGGGGAGCTAAGAGCCGCGACGGTAGCCGCGAGGTTGTCGGCTGGATTTTTACTTTCTTCAGACTTTGGGCATTGTGTGTGCAAGAGGTGAGACTTTGGGCACTCGGAGAGTCACTTAAATTGGGTATTTTCCTTGTCGAAAATAATTTATAATTTGACCAACTTAGCCATTGTGTGTTCCTTGAAAAAACAACTCATCGAACTCATTCAACTCCGCCACTGGGTTGAGCACATTTGCATTGAGCACGCCCACATAATGCTGGGCCCCAGGTATTCCCCAGCCCAAAATATGTAGTGAATTTGCGCAACCTTAGCTTATTTTCCGCTCTCGAAGCCTCGGCCAATGCAACCCACTCCATCAAGTACTGCGCCCGTGTTCAATGTGGTTTTTGGGTGAATCATGGTGTGGATTCCCCAAAACGAACAGCGAACTCTTTTGGCCTGGCCTACTTCAAATGCAAATGTTTTAACCGCAAGCATACATATTCACATACACCATACACCATATGATTGATCATTAAACAGAGGGGAGAAACCCATAAAAATTAGGAAAATTTAAGTGGAAATATGATGGTGGTGAATACTTAGATGCAAGGCTTTTTCGATTCATCTACAAAAGCCATCTCACATCTTTTGAATCTGCCAGCTCCTCAATAACTCCCAGCTGGTGATAGTCTTCATCACATCTTTAGCTCAAGTGCTAGATTTTGTTTTCGTTTTTTAACCCTATCATAGTTTTTGCTCGGGCGTCACTAACGACCGTGAAAAGGCAAAAGTGTAGAGCGTGTGACCAACATAATTAATTGGGTATTCATAAGTCTGTTTCTCTTCACCCTGCGGCTGTTTGGCGACTGCGAGCGGTAGAAAATCGAGCAAGTTCCATTGTTCCATCCAATGCTGACACCTTTAAAAGAAAAAGCAGCGCGAAATAAACATAAAACTGGTACTGTAAAAATAAAAGAAGAAAAGGGTGTTAAAAATGAATGGGCTGGCCAGGTGGCAGTGAAATGGTAATTCAAGTGGGGAAGGAGGCCAACATTTGAGTTAAGAAGTACCTGAGCAAGAAATCCCTTTTGCTTTGAGCTTACTTTAAGCTTTTTAATTGTAAGAGCTTTCACTATCAAGGGTTTCGGTACAAACTATTTTGTGCCAAAGTTTTAGTACTATTCAATTTTCTTGATATAATCATGTTATCATGTTTAGGAACACTTATATCTATTCGTCAATGAGGGTCAACGCTTTGAAATGGATTCTCTATTTATTTACAATTAAAAGCATTTGTTTGAGACATTTAATTACAATTCACTTAGTCTACATCAGCTACTACGTCACTTGATTAACATTAAGCATTTTAGGAATTGAATTGATTATTTGTAATTTACCCTGTAATCATATCTCCATCTGTCCCTTTTTCCTTTTCCTCCGGTTCAACAATCATCTACGTTTAAAATTCATTGACTTAAAGCTTGTGCGTGAAAGCTTAAGATTAAATTTGCGATATACGATTCGATATATGCGAACAATCAACGTTTAACACTCGGATGGAGTGCCAGAGAGCTAGCGAAAGTATTTACAGGCACAGTCGTCGTAGTCCTTATAGATACTCGTAGAACACACACCAGTAGATGCCATTCAGACTGGCGAAGAGGGCGGGGAAAAGGACGCGCGATGACCGATCTATATATATAGCCCGCTTGAGCCGCTCCTGGGCGGGTGTGAGCTTCGGCTTGGGCAGTTCCGGTTCCGGTGCCGCTGGCGGAGGGGGCGGTGGCGGCGGGGCAATAGTCGGGGTCAGTATTATCCGCGACTCCTGCCGCGGAATCCACGGACCATCGGCGTCCAGGGGCGGACGCACCACGCGGCGTGTGGTGGTCACAATCTGAAAAAATGCAGAATTATTTTTTTTTACAGACAAGTTACTGCATTGCAAACTAAATACCAAGAGTTGGTGGAATCAAAACACCTCAATTGTCACAACTGGAGAGATCGTACTCTAACTTACCCTTCTATTCTTGGTCATCTCGTCAAAGATCTTCTCAATCTTCTCGATTTTCTCATCGGCCAGTGGCAACATAGTGGCTTGCTGCTTGTTGGCCGCCGAGTTGCTGCCCCCAGGTGGAGCTCCCTCGCCCTCCTTTTTGGGTCCATCGCCCGCCACGGGCTTGGGTGGATAGGCCATCGGCTTGGGAATGGGCGTGTCGCTCAGGACGATGTTTATTAGACAATACTCCATAAGGGCCATGAACACGAAGACCGTGCAAACGGACATAAAGGCGTCCACGGCCTTGAGATAGGAAACAGGTGGCAAGGACGACTGCGATTTGGCGTGTTGCGTTGAAAGCGTTAGCAAGGAGGTGACCCCCAGAGTCACCCGGGCTGGAGCCGCCTCCGGTTTGATCCAGAAGGAAACCCAGGACATGATGACTATCATGCAGGTGGGAATGTAGGTGTTGAAAACGTAGTACACCAAACGACGCTTCAGAGTGAACACCACCTCCAGGCAGGTGAAGTTGCCCGTGGAATAAACCTGGGTGCAATCCGCCGTTTCATTCCGAATGAGGGCCACCTGGGGCAGCTCGATGTTTTCGTCCACCACAAGGGGCGTGGTGGGATCCCACTGGAATATCAAGTCGTCTGTGGTGTGTGACACTAGAAGAAGGGTTGAAATTTAAATATTATTTACAAGCCTGTAGAAGGCGATGATGGATCAGCGATTTCTATTCGGCTGATTCACCGTTCAAAACCAGTTTACGAAATCTTACGGCTTTCCATTTGCAGCTTGCACTCCTGAGTGTCATGAGGATAAATGGCAAAGTTCATGATGCAGGACAGCTTCAGTGTTAGCTTGACCATGTAAAGAATGGTCTTATCCTTGTACAGCCACATATAGTGATTGGGTATGGTCATGGTCTGAAAGGTCACCGATTTGGCGTTCTTGAAAAACGAATCCGGCCGCCACATATTCTTCAGCCAGTCCACCTCCAACAATCGGTATTCCTGTGTCATATTCTCCGGCAATCGCAGGCGATGATCCTTCCATGTCTGAGCAAAGAACACATCCGCCACATAAGTCATCGAGTTCTCATCAATGGAGTCCAGACCCATCACCGTCACATGGAAGTAGACTATAGTCGGCTGACCCTCTTTCTTCGGCGGTCTCATCTTATCGTAGCGCTTGATGTCCTCGGGAAGGATGTCGGTTATGGCCAGACTTTGTCTGGATGAACAGGAAAATTTCAGTTCGAAATGCGTTCGTTTATATCGTTCGAGTTTATACTCACTGAAACTCCCCTTTGGCGTAGTGCTTCATGCAGATGGTGCAGATCATCAGAATTACTATTTGGAACACCATTTCAATGTGAGCTCTTTCTGTGTCAGAAATATACAATACATTTTGTAAATATAATAAATTTAATTACAACGTTTTATTGATTTTCTAATAAAGAACACTAACAAATCAATAAGCTGTGCTGAAAAGAGAACGGGGATTATGGGTTTCTCTCATCCTCGTATTTACAGAAATTATGATTGAACTCTATGCTTCCTTTTGTATTGACGTACTGGAATTCTGTGAGACCTTCTTGAAGCCCATTTATAATAAGAATGAATATTCAGGGTTCTTCCTGCCCAATGGGTGACAAAAGGTCTACGCCGATGCAAACAACTTGAAACGATATTCCGGTCTCGTCCGTGACCTTGCCACGAGGTGGAAAGGATCAAAGGCTCTCGAAGGGTCGTCCTGGCATTGACAATGCATCGAGAGCGATTGGCACGAAAATAGCAACAATTATGCCGCTTAACCAAGTAAATAAAATAGGGGCCGAGCCCAAGAGACAATGAGCCATTTGCCGTCGACAATGGATAGCCTCGGCATTGGCAGGCATCGAATCCGAGTCCGAGTCCGAATGCAGCCTGGCAACCCTGGCCGCAGGACATAGACAGCGATACCTTCCGTCGTCCCAGTCGCTCGCTGCACAATACCGTCTTAATTCACAATTAAAGCCACTCGAAGGGGCGCAGTGTGGGCGGCAGGCGGGGGCGAACTGCGCCTTAAGTGGCCATGCGCCTTTTCATGCGCCCGCGAGGATGAAGGCGTGGCAGTGCACCCGCCCACATGTCACATGACGAACAAGTCGAAGAAAGCGGGCAATGAAAGAATCCTGCCAATGCTGCAGAGCCCCCATTAGACAAGGACAATTGCCACGGCACTCGGCGCGGCACAAGTCTGAGGATTTCTTTCTTCTCGGCAAATTGGGCCAACTTAAAGAATCAGCGATTTAAATAATGAATTCATGATTAGGCTGCAATAAATATTTGCTTTAAAGCGCAGATGGAAAAATGTTTTGAGATCACAATTCAAGTTACATTACAAATCAATACATTAATGGTATCATTGTAATACAATCTCATTTTTCGTCCAAAAAAAGGTTTACCGGGATGTCCAAGAAATATGAGTACGATGATAAAATATAATTTAAACTATTAAAAAACATTTCTTAGTGTAACAATCATTTTGAAATATTCGGATACCAAAATGGCCTATTGCCAAAAGAATATTAAAGATAATTTTACTTCAGCAGAGAATATGAATTGGTTTTTAATAGCTTGATTGTTCTTTCTTAAGATGTTGCGGAATTTATAGGTTTCTTCAAAATAATGTTTTAAGACCACTAAGCTCGAGTAAAAGTTTGAATAAAAAGTTGTGCATACAACTTGTCATCACTTTTAGTTAGGTATTTTTTATCATAATAATTTAATCAATTAAACCACAACAACAAATTGAACAGATACTATATTGCAATATATTTAGTATAGATAAAAACCGATTTTAAAATATTGCTCAAAAGTCAAAAGTTATGTTGCACACGGTCTTCGAATCTTACACAGTTTTTAGATGAATTTGAAATAGCTTTCCTCTTCAGTCAACTAATCTTAGCTTGGTTTTCGAAGCAATATATTTCTGTTGGATTTCTAGAATCTTCACAGAGATTACATAACCATCAGCTTGACGCCACAAATGGCATGATTAAAAACACCGCTTTTCATAAACTTCCCGAAAGAATTTTAAAGATTTATAAAATTGTCAAAGAAGGTTTCTGTGTTTTATGAAATATTTTAAACACTTCAGCATTTAATAGTTTACTGGAATTATTCTTGAAAATTTCGTTTTTCCGTTTTTCCGTTGTGAACGTCTTGGCAGTTCAAACTTTCGCTGACAACTGACAGTTGGAGGCAAACCGATTTGAATTTAAAACGTTGCCAGGCACGAACGAACAGTTCACCAACGAAGGATGCAGGATGCAGGATGCTTGACGAGATGTTGGTATAAGGGTCCGTACGTGTGGGTGAGTCCTTCTCCGACTAGTGGGGAAAAGCAAAAGTGAAAGCCGCCAGAAACGTGGTCTTTAATATTGGGGAGAACAAGGAACTATCGGCGCCAAAGGAAGCCAATGCCTGCTTGCAAATGCATCTATATATAGGACAGGCAAATATCCTTTTGCCAACCAGGGCTGCCAGCGCCATGGGCCTGTGTGTTTGTCACTTAACATAATTTCCTCGAGTACTTTGGCATTGCCTCCATTTGCTTCATAATCTGCTAGGCTCTGTCGTCATCGGCATTGTTGTCGGCTCACCCCTCTCGCCCAGAACCCAATGATGCGCCCTAGGATGTGGAGGGCAGGACCTTCAATTCCCATCATGGCAAGACGCGACATGTGTCTATTGATTCGACTGCTTGATTTCGGGGGAACTTCCTTGCAGTTGTTTCAAGCTTTTATTTGCCCGCACTTGTATTCTGTAGTTTTGAGCATTTTTCAATCAATTTAGTTCGTTAGTCCTTCCCTAACAAGTCCTCCGCAAGATGCCAAGTGCCCCAGAAGTGGCATTTGTCGCAGCAGAAGTTGGGGCCAGTGGCATCCTCGGTGGGGACGCGACTCTTGGGGACACTGGCTAATGAATGCAGTACCTCGGTAATCCTGTGATCCCTGTCCGTCGTCACACGGAATGAACAATTGGAACAACAACGAGTTGAATGCAAACGCCAGAGGGAAATCGCAAGGAAAATCAAGTTTAATGAGATGATTAATGAGATGGAGAGTAAAAAACATGTTGCTCGGAAAATTGAAGGAGGTAAATTCGTTTGCCTTGTTTGAAGCAAGGACGTAAAAATGTGACGATTTCGCCTTTAACGTAGTCAAATTGTAGTATACATTTTTACAGCGAAAGAGGTGTTAATAAAACATTTAACCAACACAAGCATTTCATTAAGAATGTTTTGTATTATTAAGTTCGTTGCACGTAATTTGTAAATATTGGTTTTTGTACTTATGTTTTTAAAAATGTTACTGTTCCAAGCAAATTTCATGAGATCTGAATTAAGATCGGAAATTTATACTTGAAATGCTAACTTGAACAATTTATTTGGCCCAGAGAAAAATCAATCATTTGTGGTGCTGTTTAAGTGTCTAATTTATTAACGAGAAGGTTGTTATTCAATGTATCTAATTTATAATTGCAAAAATCATAAATTATAAACACTCGGCTTTCCCCTTCGAATTACAGCCGACCTTGATGCGGCTCGCACCCACTATAAAATCTGAGGCTGTTTTCTGTATGCAGATTTTGTGAGTCCCAGAGACCTGCCACGCCCATTTGCCCAAGAACTACTCAACGCCTTTCCGCAACACTCTTGAACCGATTCCATACATCCTTTCTGTCTTTCTGGCCCACGACCGAGGAAGAAGACTTGTCGTTATTAAATTATCTCTGATGCGATAATAGCGCACTTAAGTTACCACCACACCTCATCGTCCTCGTCATCGTCATACTCGTCCTCGTCCTCATGCTCATCCTCATCCTCATCCTCATCCTCGTAGGCATCCTAATCCACTCCCCGCCACGCTCCTCCCTATTGATGGGGCAGCTATAAAAAGCCGCAGATTTTTCTATAGTTTATTCGAATGCAGTCGAGCTTGGACCTGTTCTGAGTGCTCCTATTCCTCGCCAGAAGCCACCCCAGTATTCCTATTCCAACCCCACTAAGTGGTGCTCTTAAGTTTCTGCTGAGGGCAGCATCAGAGGGCGGTGGCTATGGCAAATTCGCAAAAGGTTTTGGCGCACTTGCAATTTGAATACTTTAGGTGGGCAAAAAAAACCAGCAAACTTTATACTTGTGTTTGGCTTTTGACAAGCGCTCTACGTCATAGAAAATTTTGTAAAATATATTGTAGGATAAATGGATACAGAAGCGAAAACTCATCTAGCAAGAAAATAGCAGTGACGTAAAGAGAGCCAAGGTTGCAGAGTTACTAGGCCTGGTTAACGAACATTCTGGATTTATTCCTTCTTCTAAAGCGAGCAAGGATCTTATGCGATGAACGTCAATTGGACTGTGATAGCCAAGCCCAACTCAACAGACCCTGGAGATGAGTACACCATTCTTATGGAGGTAATTAAAAAAATGTCGTTTAATAATGTTCTATTACATTTTCCAGTTTGCAAAGTTAAATATAAAAGTAAGCGGGAGCGCTATAGTCTGACTAGTCGACTATCCCGTACCCCTTACTCAGATAAAGGGAGTGCGAGGGCGATGGAGTTTTCCAAGTAGGGAAGCGACGGTTAAATTTATTGCTAACGATTTAATATCTTAATTTAAGTTAGTAAAACAAAAAATGACACATCAAACCAATTTTTAAAATTTACAAATTTTTTCTAATTTGGTCAGTGGGTTTTACCATAATGTTTGTCAAAATCTGATAAAATCAAATGCAATCTTAAATGATGTTTAATGTCTGTAATGAAACAAACTTCTGTTTATAAGAACGCTTTCCTTCATTAAGTTGGAGACCCTTTCTTAATCCTGTTCATACTTTTTAACACCTTTTACCCTACAAGTACGGAGTACAAAAAGGAGTTAACGCAACTTGTATTCAAATGGTAAGAACCAGCTCATAGTCGAAGAGTGAAATATCGGCCAATTATCCGTATCGAATTTGCGATTCACTTCCTGCCACTGAAATGCAGACAAAATGCCATCAAATATTAATCGCCAACTTTGGCGAGCGGGGCAACCACACAGTGACCCACATCGGCAGTACGCGGAAGTTCGCTGAATGGAACTCCCGCTGTCCCACCTAACGCCCAACGCGCAACGCCCAGTGCCCACATATCCCAACTCCACCCATTCCCATTTCATTCATGAAAAGCCTCAAAGCGAGGACATTGAACCGCTGGGAAGGAGCTAATCAGGGAGTTTTCGCTGGGGGATGATGGGTGGTGGGTGGTGGGTGGTGCCGCGTATGGGTGGTGCCTCTGTCCAGCAACAGATGCCAGAGAGAGAGGGGGGAGAGAGAGCCCAAAAGAGAGAGATAGAGAGGGAAAAAGAGAGTTGACCAGGTGGGCCAGCTCATTGTTGACAAACAAACCTGTAGCCGCTGGCCAACACGTGGCGTTCGCTCCCATGGGTGGTGGTTCGGGTGGTTCCAATGCCAGGCCACCAGGGCGCATGCTCCGTACTCGCGGACAGCTGAGCGCGAAACCGTGACGTCGCTATTGATTTTTACACACTCGCCGGACGCGCATCGCTGCAATTGGAGTTGCACGGAAAAACAGGAGCCGCAGGATGCTTTAAGGGATCCTTCGAGCGGCTAAGTCAGAAGCTTTCTTGCAGGTGCAGCCTGGTGGTGCAACCGCGTCAGCGGAATCCCTACCAACGATGATCAAACTGCGGCCATATGTGCCCTCCAAGAGGATTGCCATACGGGACTCGTCCATCGACGAGGATGCGAGCGATGATGTGGAGGACGAGGTGTTCATCAAGGATGCCAGGTCGGCGAAGGTGAGCACGGAATCAAAAACCACGAGGGAAAATTCATCGCATAGTCAAGTGGCAGGACACAGAAGGGTTAATGAAGGAGTGCTGACATTTCGTGAATAGTTTCATGTGTACAGAGAAAAAAAGTAGTGACCTATTAAGTTCAGCTTCTTTTTGGTGTGTCTTACACATGGAAAAAGGTCTTTTCTGTTGTAAAAGATAGTTTGCAAAAGCATGTCCGAAATTATAAGCTACCATATGCCGTGCTCAACTTTATTAAAATACATACATTTTCATTAGTTTTGAAAATTAATTACACCTATAAATTAATACTTTCATGACGACTAAAATAAAAAATAATAAAAAATAAATAATAATATTGATAATGCTGCAGATTATGAAGGAATATTTTATAATGAATATTAAATTACATGACTCACAATGTTATTGTTTAAGTTGCAAAAGAAGATAATAATATAATATAATAATATTGATAATGCTGCAGATAATGAAGGAATATTTTATAATGAATATTAAATTACATGACTCACAATGTTATTGTTTAAGTTTCAAAAGAAGAAAGTGCCTGTAATGTTAGTTTTCTCTCCGTGGCAGTTATCAATATTTGGTGAACCACACCTAAAGTATAATCCAACTCTGATCCGTTTTCCTCCCACAGCGCAGCGAGGAGCAGGGACTGAAGCGACCCCTGATGGCGCCGCGTCGCAAACACAGCGCAGGATCCGCACCCGGATCCGGGTCGGGATCGACTCCCATAATGAAGCAGCACAGGAGGCGGCGCTGCTGCCGCTGCTGCGAGCCCTTCTGCTACGCCCTGGCCGCTCTAACGGTGCTCTGCGCCCTGCTCAGCCTGGCGGCCCTCATGCTGACGCTCTTCCCGCTGCCGCTACAGCGAATCCGCCACTGGTGGCGCCCCGATCCCGCCCAGCTGGCGGCCATCTCAGCAGGCTCCTCCCGCATCTCATATGGCAGCTCGCTGGGCAGTGAGTTCGTGCCCTGCACCCAGATCAGTGTCCAGAAGCGATGGTCCCGCAGCTTGGCGCGCATGAACAGCGAGAGTCCGCTGCGGGCGGCTGACCTGAATGGCGATGGCATCAAGGATGTGGTCTTTGGCTACGGGGTCGACGACAACATACCCTACGAGGGCATCCCCTTGCCGCGCTGCCAGTCCGCCCAGCAAGGGGAGGAGGTGCCCTGCGAGGGCGGAGTGGTGGCCTTGAACGGACTGGATGGATCCATCCTCTGGCAATCGTGGAGCGTGGCGAATGTCTTCTCGCTGCACTGCAGCGCGGATGTGGACGGTGATGGGGGCACCGATTGCGTGGCAGCTGGAAGACTGGGAGTAAGTTTAATATTTAGCAAAAATACGATTTTTGAATCCAGCTTACCCGATGTTTTACCACTCAGATGATCTACGCCATCAATGGACGCACCGGCTCCGTAATCTGGAGCTTCCGGGAATTGGAAGTGGAAACCAACTCGCCCATTGTAATGGATCTGTACACGATTAATGTGCTGCGCGATCTGGATGGTGATGCGGTGCCAGAAGTAATAGCCGCCCATCTGGAGGAGCGCGAGGAGTCCAAGGCGGGGCACATAAAGCTGATTTCGGGGAAGACGGGCAAGGTGATCCGGAGCATCCCAACGCCGTACCGCGAGGAGATGTTCGTGCCCATTCAGCTGATCACGCAGGCGGATGGCACGGAGCTCCTACTAATCGTCACCGGTGGCCAGAATACTCCAGGTGGCATTTACTCCTTGCGACTGCACTCCCTGATGGCGCACACCAGTGAGAAGCACTTCACCCCGCTCCACCGACAAAAGGGCTCCGGTCTGATGGTGCCCGCCGTGCTGACCGATCTGAATGGAGATGGGATCTCGGACGTGGTGGTGGCCGCCTTCAACCGAAGCGTTCTGGCCTTCGATGGAGCCAACTACACCATGATGTGGAACTACACTTTCCCGGCCAGCGAGTGCGTCAGTGCCATTGTTCCGGGTCTCTTCAATCACGACAGGGTCACGGATTTCATGGTGAAGTACAACACTGGACCGGGATTCCCGGTATACTACTACTCGCAAACCACCATCCTTGACGGACGAAACGGACAGCCCCTGCTGAACGCCATGATGACGGATGCGGGTGGAGCCAATAGCCTTCTAGGCGGCGTCTCCATTTCGCAGAGCTTCGGAGGCGACTTCTTCTTGCACTGGCAGCTGCAGTGCCGCAACCGTCCGGATGCCCGGGATGCCTACGAATTTGTGCCGGATAGCGACATTATACTGCAAGCCAGGGCGGACACATGTCGTCTGCGGTACAACGAGTCCACAGTACTTAAGCTCTACGGGATTGCCAGGCACATCGAACCGCCGGGTGCCGTCCTCTTCAGCACCGACGACCTGGAGGTTCAGCTGAATCGCACACAACGACCGGCGGCAGCGGGAAAGAAATCCCCACTGAAGCATCCCAAGCTGCTCAAGAAACTGCTGGCCGGAAACCGGGAGCAACTGCTGCGCCAGGTGGCCGCCGGATCAGATATTGGTAATGAAAACGCCATCGGTAGTGGGACGGAGCACCCCGGCCGTCGCCCTAAAGCGCACCATCGAACCAATCCGCTGATGGAACAGCAATTGCAGGAGCTGTTGCCCCAGGGAGCAGACAGCGAGCCACCTAACTTCGGAATCGGAGGTGGTTACCCCAAGGAATTTGTAAGTTTCGGAATTGGTATTGTTTAAATTTCATAAACTTCTATGCAAACGAAGGCAAAGCCTATAATATATAGTGTTACAACTACGCTTTTCTAGGAAAACTAACCAACCTTAACCTCGTAACCTTTTGTTAACATACAATAACGATTTCCTAACTCCGCAGAAGGACTACGATGCCTTACAGCTGCCGCCAGAGAATGCGAATCCGCTGCGCCTGCCGGAGGAGTACGAACTGGTGTACAACGACGAAGTGCCTCCGCTTCTGGAGCAGAGTGAACGTGAGCGACCAATTCACCTGCGGTCCAAATATCCCACCGCCGGAAATCGCGATGTGCGCAGTGGCTTTCTTGAGGCCAGTGGCAGCCACATCATAACCACCACCCATGCCACGCCCAGCTCCACCGGACAACCCATGTCCGCGCAGTCCCCGCTGAGCCTGTGGGATCTGGAGCTGGACAACGAGGCGCGGGAGCGAGCTGCGGACGCCCAGGAGGACAACAAAAAGCAGAAGAGGCGTCGCAAAAGACGTGAGAGGGCTTTCGGAACCACGACTACAGCGGCCGAAGAGACCGCTGGTGGAGACGACTCCACCGGAGCTGACTGGTACTTGGCTTCCATCTCGTCCACCGGCGTTTTGCTGAAAGCTCTGGGCAATGTCAGTTCCTCGCTGGACTTTGCCTTCGTCCTCAACATCCGCGAGTCGGAGGCCTATCCGCCACTCTTCTCGCCTCAGGATCTCAGCTGCGTCGAGGAGAAAGTCAGTGCGTATAAGAGTAAGTACTCCAAGCCCAAGCCTAAGCCATTTCCCATGAACGACTAATCCACCAATACTTGCGCTCCTCAGGCTACACCATCGACAACCTGCGCGTGCTGCGCAAACAGTTCCTGAAGCAGTGCCTCAGCGAGCGTCTGGTGGACGCGGAGCCCGCCCTTCCCAAGTTCGAGTCGCAGCTGGTGGTGACCCGCATCGGGATCACGTGCACCTGTCGATCCCTGCGGCCGGGCGAGGTCTGCTCGGAGCTGGATCCCGCGGAGGCGCAGCGCTGGACGGAGTTCATGGGGAACTCGGGACATGGCTTCTATGCCAACCACTAAACGCTAATCGCTAATCGCTGGCCGCGGAGGATTCGGCGGCGGAGGAGTGGGTCCTTTTGGCCACCGAATCTGGATCCGAACTTCTGCCGCGCCAGCCTATCTCTTTCTCTCAATGTCTCTGTCAACAGTCACTATTGTAATTTATCGTCATTTGCGTGTTGTGGGGTTTCTTGTAATCGTAACAGTATTTACCTGCGTGTATTTGTGTATATTTTACGAGTTCTTTTGACAAAATAAAACTAATCCACTTTAACCTGCCCTTGTATTTAGCATTAGGGCCTCAATAACCATTTTATCCATCCAAGAAATGCACTCGTTTTTGTGTAAACACCAGGCCACCCGATCGTTCCGCACTTTCGAGTTCCGTAGGAGGTGATGCCAGCTAAGTAAACCCGAGTATTGTCCATGCGTCCCACCGTGGCCATCAGCGGTCCACCGGAATCTGCACTGCAGGTATCGACTCCGCCGTCGCCGCCGGCACAGATTTGAGAGTGGACGTTGAAGGCCAGAAAAGGAATCCTTTCTGCACACACTCTGAGTTCCTTCTCCCAGATGACTCCGCGCTGCAGAACTTGGCTAAGGCTTCCATTATTTGTTATGCCCCATCCGGCTATTTCAAATCTCGATATGGTGAAGGGGTCGGGGTTTTGAACACAAATTGGCTGGATTCCTGTGCTATAGCTGGAAGAGAAACGCCCATAACAATTTTAATCCATCCATTTGGGGCACCTACTATGAACTAGACGACTAGATCCAGTACTCTTCTAATTTAATTGAGTTATCCAGATATAAAAGTCCCATACTTGTTTGATAACGGGCGTGCGAATACAAAATTCGCGAATAGCTAAGGGCATTTCCTATGTATAATTTCTGCGTAGAACATTACTCACCGAACTGGCATTTTCAGTCGCAAAAGAGCGATGTCGTTTTGGATCCTCCCTGAGAAACTGCTATTGAAGCGACCATGGACTATGATTTTCTCCACTCCGATCTCCAGATTCGGGAGGGCACATCGTCTGGCCTGGTCCCTGCAGTTCGGATCGTAGGCTGGATTATAGGTGATGTCATGCTCGCCGAGACGGACGCTTTTGAGCGATAAGTCATCCGGAACTCCAACTACACAGTGGGCCGAGGTCACGACATAGCGATTGTTGATCAAGGAGCCCGCGCAGAGGGGCAAAATCTCCAAGGAGGATCTATTCAGATACAGAAGCATGGCCATCCAGGGGAACTCGTGTGGCCGCGCATCCGAGCCACCCACAATTCGGGGTACAAGTGGACTCTGGCCGCAGAAATCTGTGCTTGGGAGCCGATTGCCAGGCGGGGGGCAGCAGATCCTTCGGTCCCTCCTCCAGACATCAATATCATACTCCCTCATCAACGTCCAGGACCAGGCAGTTCTATATACATGGGAGCACTCGTACAGAGATACGTACTTCTCATCCGGATGGCAATCTGAAATCACATTTAATTTGGTGACTCCACTTTGGTGACCAGAGAAAGCCCCTTCCGGCAGGCCGAAGTTGAATATCCTTGCTGCTGATATCATTGCTGTAGTGGGTTGGGCTAGGTATTCGAAATTTGTAATGGAACTCCTAGAAACTCAGAGTGAATGAAATTATGATAAACCAGAGAGAAGGCTTTAGTCAAGTTCCCCGACTATCTGATACCCGTTACTAGCTAGTGGAAGTGCGACGGCGACTCTTCAACACTGTCAGTTTTTGGCATGGGTCGACAAACTTGCGCTGCGTCTATTTCTCTGGAGATCTCGACGTTCATACGGACGGATAGACAGATGGACGGACAGACGGACGGACAGACGGACATGGTCAGATCGACTGGGCTATTGATCCTGATCAAGAATGTATATTTTATATGCTCGGAAACGCTTCCTTCTGCCTGTTACTTAACGAGTAACGGGTATAAAAAGAAACGGAAAGGTGAAAATGTTTCTATTAGTTCTTGGATATTTTTGTGGCAGAAGCCATTTGACACTTTTTAGCTCGGACATGGCTAAACTCTCTGATGGCACCTCGTTTCATATTAATAAAACCCCTTGGAAATTGAGCATTTACAAATCATATAATTATTCGTGCATTCCAGCACAACGCAGATAAACGCTATGATTCATACTTGACATTCTTTTCACAGTGTTGAGTTAATACGATTTTTATTAGTTAATTTTAAGAAATAAGTAGACGATTTAAGTGCAGTTATTTACGAAAGTTTGTTCAGTTTGTTATGCATAGCTAAATAAATTAAGGATTTGCTGGCGGCTGCGAGACCGATTCACGCCAATTACCAGGTTTAGTTGAATATGCCAATTGAAGGAAGTGTACCACGAACGGAATGCAAACTCTCAGTGGGATGAACATGTTCAGCCGTCAAGATTTAATTTTTAACTAACTAACCACTCAAGCACATAGGAGCATTTTGTATGTGTCCAAAGTCATGATTCCTTGATAACGATCCGCTGGAATTCCAGAAAAGAACGTTACTGATATGAGTATATGCGTATATATATGGTTCTGCAGCTGTTCTTGAACGGAAACGTCCTCGAATCAGATCTTCATATAAATGTACATTAGCATGCCAAAACCCAACTTCGAACTCATAATCAGCAGTATAATTTACGATTTCTGCAGCTTCTAAGGCTTTAGGTTTGCCAGTGTCCATTTGAAGAACGTGGCAGTTAGTGTGAAAACTGCTGGGTAGGCAGACTGTCCGCAAGAACGTCCGTATAATAATATATAACAATGCCGGCCAAAAACGTGAATTCGTCGTAGCTGCTACCATCGATGCCCATCAATGGACTGCCGGAGTCGCCGTCTCAGGTGGCCAGCGCATCCAACCCACCGGCGCATATCTGGGATTGGGGCTGGAGGTGCCAGTGCGCGTAGATTTGTGAGCACGTTCCTGGACTTCTTTCCAAGAGGGAAGCGTGCTGCAATACGTCGCTGCCATCACTGGACATGTCCGTTTTTCCCCAGCCAGCCACACGAAACTTGAAGTTCCTCCGGGAGATGTGGTCGTCCAGAACACAAATCGGAGAGACTGCGACCGTATAGCTGATGGTTACATGCTACATGTTACATGGGGGAATAGGTCGTGTCCGAGACGCTTACTCACCGCACTGCCAATTGGAGTCGCACCAGGGCGATGTCGTTGTGCGACGTGAACTTGGCTCGTACTGGATCGTAGTCCTCATGGCTTGAGAGCGATTCCACGTCGATGTCCAGATGGGGGGGAGCGCAACGCTTCCGTCAGCCCTCGTTGATGCAGTCCGGGTTTTGGGACGTCTTGTCCTCGCCCAGGCGGACTTGTCGGAGTCT
This sequence comes from Drosophila teissieri, assembly GCF_016746235.2. NCBI lineage: Eukaryota > Metazoa > Arthropoda > Insecta > Diptera > Drosophilidae > Drosophila > Drosophila teissieri. Next base: position 9,664,177 of record NC_053032.1, read on the forward strand.
CATGTTCGCCATGGTTACACAGTGGGCAGCAGTCAAAACATAGCGAGTGTTGATCAGGGAGCCACTACATCCGGGGACTAGTTTCCGACCCGGAGTGGAGAGGATCCAATATAGAAGCATGGTCAGCCAGGGGTATTCGTTGAGATCCGGCTCCGTGCCACCCATAATCCGGAAAGTCATTTTCGTTTGTCCGCAAGCCGAAAGTCTGGGCAAGATGTCTGCGGGTTCGGGACAGCAGATGGTTCTTTTGTGAAGTTTCCGGTTCTTTTGTGCAATCCTGCAGTCTGACGCACTTCTCATTCTGGTCGCAGTCATTATCTATTTTTAATAAGAAAAATAATTGTAAAATACATGTCTTTAGTAAATAAAAGTTGATTTTTCTTCCAGTTGTGTTGTGCAATTTGTAAACAAAAGTAATCAACTCAGAGATTCAGTGAAATAAGTCAACTTATAACACAACTTGGAAGTCCTTTCTCCAATCACCAGGATATGCCGAATGAACCATCAGAAAAACGAGGATCCCAATGGAGGACCCCTTTTTCAGTGCGAGGAACATCGTTCCTCAGAGATTAAAAAGCAACTGCTGTAAGTGCATGTAGTAAGTGTAGAAAGTGGGCGTGAGTCAATTGAAAAAACGTAGAAATTGACGAGTCTTGTTGTTTCACTGATGACAAAACTTAACTGATATCTTTCATTCTTAATTGACTTCATGGCGAAATTTAAATGATATTTTAATGACATGCTTTAATTGAAAAGATTTATCGGCTTCCGGTGCGATTTCCATATTTACTTCCGAAATATAAACACTTTTTTATGTACATATGTCAAGTTAATAAGTACAACATAAAAATTTGGTGTAACTCTAATTTGATTTTAAATTTGAACAGGTATGTTACAGGTAAGGAAGTGTTTCCGACCCTACAACACACATAATGTCGATATTGTTTGTCCATATTACGAAGAGATCTCGGGAACTATAAGAGTTGAGATTAAGCACGTCTACCCAGAGAGCATATACTTCTTAGTGTCGGAAATGTAACACTGCCTGTTACATACTTGTCAACGGGCCTAGCATACCCTTTTGTTCTACGAATAACTTCGTAAATGGGCAGGCGCAGTCTATGTAAGCTTCGCTAGGTGGAGCCTGTGTGCACTTTCGGGACAGTCGCTTTGCTGCCCGTTTGTGCAAGTAACGGGTACCTTATAGCCGAGGTAATTGACCACCGATCTTGTTAGTTAGTTGTTAGTAACACCCGGTAAGCCTTGAAGTTTTGATTTGCTCCATTTTCGAATTGAAATATCCGAAAAAAGACGAAGGCACATTTTTTCAATTTAAAATTTTACTTATCATTGCACTTAAAAGTTAAATATGTGTATACATTTATTTTTAATTATATACTTTAGAATACACCTTAAGCTTGATGAAGCAAAGAAGCTAAGATTGCAAGATTTCTGGGAACATATATCCCTTGTTTAATGATTTAAAACTTTGTACATCGAAATGTTTCAACGAATTAAAAGAAGCCATGTTAAGATAACTCCCCGGGGTTTCGCTTCAGTTGTTCCAAAGCCGCAGCGCTCCACCACCTTGACTGCCGAAAACAGCTGAGCGAAATTCCGGGCGACGCACCGCTGGTCAATAAATAAAAGCGAACTTTTGTTTTATTTGAATCTTTGCATGCCCTGCCCCAAACTCAGAAAGCCAGCAGCATGGGCATCCTAGAGAAGATCGCGGAGATCGAGCGCGAGATTGCGCGGACGCAGAAGAACAAAGGTTTGCGAAGATTGCCGCGCTGGCCATCGGAATTTAGGTTAGGATTCTGAAGCTGGAAGTTTGCTAAATCTGCGTGTTTTTCATCCCCATCCCAAAGCCACCGAGTACCATCTGGGCCTGCTGAAGGCAAAGTTGGCCAAGTACCGCTCCCAGCTGCTGGAGCCATCCAAGAAGGGCGAAAAGGGCGATGGATTCGATGTGCTCAAGAGTGGCGATGCCCGGGTGGCGCTTATTGGCTTTCCCTCCGTGGGCAAGTCCACAATGTTGTCCACTTTGACCAAAACGGAGTCGGAGGCGGGTAAGCGGATCCCCCACAGAGCCAAAAGGATCTGGCATTTTAATGTTACTACCCCATCCCGACAGCAAACTATGAGTTCACCACTTTAACCTGCATTCCGGGCGTCATTGAGTATCAGGGTGCCAATATCCAGCTGCTGGATCTGCCCGGAATCATCGAGGGCGCTGCCCAGGGCAAGGGGCGTGGTCGGCAGGTCATTGCAGTGGCCCGTACCGCTGACCTGGTGCTGATGATGCTGGACGCGACCAAGCCCAATGTTCACCGGGAGCTGCTTGAGCGGGAACTGGAGAGCGTGGGCATTCGGCTGAACAAGCGCAAGCCCAACATCTACTTCAAGCAGAAGAAGGGCGGCGGCCTGAGCTTCAATGCCACCTGTTCCCTTACGCGTTGCAACGAGAAAATGGTCCAAACCATCCTGCACTCCTTCAAGATCTTCAACGCCGAGGTGCTGTTCCGTGAGGACTGCACCGAGGACGAGTTCATCGACGTGGTCACCGCCAACCGTGTGTATCTGCCCTGTCTGTATGTGTACAACAAGATCGATCAGATCTCCATTGAGGAAGTGGACCGCCTGGCGCGCCAGCCCAACTCGATAGTGGTTAGTTGCAACATGAAACTTAACCTGGACTACATGATGGAGGCGCTCTGGGAAGCACTGCAGCTCATCAGGGTCTACACAAAGAAGCCAGGCGCTCCCCCAGACTTCGACGATGGATTGATTCTGAGAAAGGCAAGACTGTTTTCCTCCGCTTAATATTCTTCCTTCTTTTACCCATTTCATCTTTATCCTTTTATTTCACTATTTAGGGCGTCAGTGTAGAGCATGTGTGCCACGCCATCCATCGCACGCTGGCGGCGCAGTTTAAGTATGCTCTGGTCTGGGGCACCTCCACGAAATACTCGCCGCAGCGCGTCGGGATTGCCCATGTGATGGCCGACGAGGACGTCATCCAGGTGGTCAAGAAATAAAGATTGTTGCAGATGAAATATATATTCTATGCTATAACTGAAAGCGAAAGTCTAGGGTCTATTGTACATAACGATTTATTGAAACTTGCTAAGAATGCCGTTCTCACTTGGCTGCCGCATTGCTGGCGGAACTGGCCGCTGCTGCATAAGACTTGTTCATCAGGGCCGAGATGTTGGAGAAGGGCGTTGGACCGCTACTAATCCGTTGAGGTTCCACCGACGGCAGCGGAGGATTGTCGATCCGCTCAAAAACATTGGTGGCGTCTCGCAGGCGGTAGCGTCTGAGGTTTAGGTAGTGCTCCTTCTGTTCCTCCACCCGCTGATGTACCTCGTGAAGACGTCCCGCCAGCGAGATGAAGCTCTCATTAAGCTGGCGAAAGCCCCGCTTTAGATCCTCCGGCGAAATACTCTGCGGATTGGAGAGCGCGTGCATGTGGCGTTCGGTCAGAGCAATCTGCTGGCGAAAGGCGATCAAATCCTGCTCGTATTTTGCCACCAGGCACTGAAAGTACTGGAACGGAGCACTGTTCTCGAACTGCAGACCAGCAGGGGTGTCCTGCGTGCGTTGGGCCATCTCCAGAGATTGAATTGCCTTTACGGTCTCCTGTCGCATCAGGCGGATCTGCTGGTTGCTGCCCTCCACTAAATTGGCCATATTCTGCAGCGCCCACTTCAAGTTCGTGATCTCGTGGCTCACATTCGTGAATTTGGAGGTGGAAGTCCGTCCAATGTCGGAGGAAATGGTCTTCTGCTGCTTGATATACGCTTTTAGGGCATCCACCGTTTTTACTATCTCGTCGGGCACTTGGGTTTCCTTGATCTGGAGTGGTCAAAATAAAATGATTAACTTGATGTAGAGGACTTAACTCTGTAGAGGACTTTTTGTCTGCACCTTGATGCCATCCTGCTTGTTGTCCCCCAGTTTTGGCTGCGTGGCGCTCACATCGATCCCCCCGAGACCCACAAAAGTAGAAGCTGCCGGGGCAGCTGCCTGTCCCGCTGGCTTGCCAAAGATTCCTCCTCCTAAGGCTGTCGTCGCGTTGGTGGTTCCCAGTTTCAGACCAGTATTGAAGGGCTGTGCGGTGGCCGTCGTCGTGGTTGTGCTAAAGTTCAAACTGGCCGCCGTGGTGGCCTGAGGCTTGGCAAAGGCAAAGGATCCAATGCCGGAGCCGAGAGATGCTGGCATAGCAGCTGCCGCCGTTGTAGCGGTGGTGCCAAATCCAAAGGCCGGCGGAGCGGTGGTCGGGGCACTTGTGGCCGGGGTGGCGAAGGAGAAGGTGGGAGCCACAGTGCCCACGGCTGGTGCTGGTGCTCCGAAGGCCGATGCTGGCGTGGAAGCTGGCGCTCCAAACGCCGTTGAGGCTGCTGGTGCTCCAAAGGCGGACGTGGCGGCGGGTGCTCCAAAAGCGGGAGTGGCAGCTGGAGCTCCAAAAGCCGGCGTGGCTGCTGGTGCTCCGAAAGCGGGCGTGGCAGCAGCTGCTCCAAAAGCGGGGGTGGCAGCAGCTGCTCCAAAAGCGGGCGTGGCAGCAGCTGCTCCAAAAGCGGGCGCCGCAGTTGATGTTGCGCCGAAGGCAGGCGTAGCAGTTGGTGCTCCAAAAGCCGGCGTAGCAGCTGGTGCTCCAAAAGCCGGAGTGGCCGCCGGAGCTGCAAACAAGGAGGTGGTGCCCGGAGCAGCTCCGAAGGACGTCGTAGAGGTGGCTGCTCCAAAGGACGGAGGCGGAGCAGTCGTCGTCGCCGGTCGCGCGCCAAAAGCAAAAGCGCCGGGAGCAGCGGTGGCGCCTCCAATGGGGGTGTTTGTGTTGGGCGTAAACATCTTTAGGCACCCCTCTTAACGATTTATACGAGAATTTTAAATAACTAAACTATCTTTACTGCCAAAATTGCGAAATTACTTTTGTTTAATGCCGAAGCATCTGTAGTTTAACTGCTCAGACAGAGATGACACTATCGATGATATCGATAAATGGACAGCAGAGATGTATCAAGAAAAAAAATGTTAATTTACTTAAATTTACAAAAAAAAATAAAATATATGGTTACAATTAATAAACAATTATGCAGATTTATATAGTGCAGATTAATGTTTTTAAAGAATGTATTATTGTGTTGGTGTGGTGAGTTTAAGCCTCTACCACATGGTTGTAATTTCATTCCAAACGATAACTTTAAGATTTTAAAATAATTAATATATAAGGTTTAAAATAACAAATATTTCACGTATCAATTGTTGTTTTTGTAACATAAAAAATGTAAATTATAGTGTTTAAAAAAATTAAATAAATTCTTCACGTACCAATTTGTTAATTTAACTTAACGCATGTAAAAACGTAGTAGCATTCAGATATTTTAAAAGGATATAGCAAAGGAAATATTTGAATACGCTCATTAATAAGCTTACAAAAACTATACGGAAAAATATTTAATACGTTATAGCGTTAAGCCAATCGATATGTTATCGACCGAGCCATCTCTAAGAGTTATCTAGCGTCCAGCTTTCTGACACTTTGCGCACCCACACCAACTAGCCAACGTGGTGAGTTTGCGTGTGTGTGACTTCGTCATATGACATTTTTCACAGTTCGTCGTCGATTTTGATTCTGTCGCACTTGCTTTTTTCGACTTGCTCAGTATACACCACGGCGAGGAATTAGAAAACTTGGGAAATTATGGCCAGCCAGACGCAGGGAATCCAGCAGTTGCTCGCTGCCGAGAAAAAGGCAGCCGAGAAGGTCGCCGAGGCCCGTAAACGTGAGTTTAATTTAGGGAAAAATAAATCCAATTGGAAATGGCAGGGCGAAAAGTAACTGCGATTTTTTCACCTCCTCGCCCCCCGCGCTTCCATAATCACCATCACCGTTGTGTGTGGGTCACATGATGTGGTGGAAAAAAGTAAATACAAGTCAAACCTCCATAACTCGAGATATAGACCAAATTAAACGATGAATGCCTTGTTTATATATACTAAAACTTCTACTTATTGTGATTGAATATAATGATTTTAATGAATAGTTATTGTGCGAGTTGGCACTTTGAGTTATGGAAGGTCGCCTTGTAGGGGTCTGATTTGCTAAGTGCCACTGATTTCATCTAAATCTCTGGGTAATCCCGCAGGCAAGGCAAGGAGGTTGAAGCAGGCCAAGGACGAGGCTACCGAGGAGATCGAGAAGTTCCGCCAGGAGCGCGAGCGCGCCTTCAAGGAGTTCGAGGCCAAGGTAAGACGCCACATAACGCGCCATAGGGAAACTTACATATAATACCGTGTGAACCCCGATTCCAGCACATGGGCAGTCGCGAGGGCGTGGCGGCCAAGATCGATGCGGATATCCGCGTCAAGCTAGCCGATATGGACCGGGCCATCCAGACCCGCAAGGACCCTTTCATCCAGGAGATCCTGCAGTACGTGTACAACATCTCGCCCGAGGTGCACAAAAACTACAACCACAAGTAAAGAGGTGGCCCCAACTGTGTGCTGTAAATTCAATGTCCACGTTCAACTCTAATCCATAATTTAGACCCGTAATAATAGTGGTTAATCTACTGAAAACACTGCTGTATTATTATTCCATACATTAAAGTGAAAATTCGTTGTTGTTCCATGTAAAAAGCGAGCATATTAGTTTGCCTCCCACTCGCGCGGGACTGTATTATCTTTGTTTTGTGTTTTGCCCAATACACGTTGTTGTTTTATCCGAAAAGTCATGTGTTTCATTTGTTTCCCTCATTTTGGTGCTGCTCTTATTTTCCATATCTGCACTGCAGTGTCAGCTGCTGCGTGATAAGGTTTTCTCGGTGGATACGTTTCATCGCTTCCCAACACTGAAGATGGCGATAGTCACGGCTCTGGGTACCTAGGAAATTAAATTTTAAGATGATTCCGCTAAATGAAGCTCACCAGTTTAGAATAACAAGTATGAAAATATTTTGTTTATTTTAATGGATATTTTATGGATTGTTGTCGTGCTTAAGCGTATAATAAACAAATGATAGTAATGTGTACCCAAGTAGTGCAATACACATATGCATGGCAAATTATCATCGTTGTACTTTTACCTAAAGAATACAACCTACATTTAATAAAACACGCTGAAACTGGAAGTTCAACAGATCATCGTGCATTCAATTAGCCATTTTAGAGTTGTTATCAAACTTTTTTCTTTCGAATTGCCCGCCCAGCAATCGATATGTTATCGAGAACCGACTGACAATACCCCACCACCTGAGCTCTTCCTCAGTTTGTTACAGAACATTGGCAGAAACGGTTTTTTGCTGCGCTGTCGGTCGCTAACTCGGCGGAAATTGATTCCATTCATAACTATAAAAAAATACGAGTGTAAAGTGCAATAGTTAGGTGTGATATTAGTAGTAGTAGCTCCATGAGCGGCAAAGACGAAAGTTGACTGCTGAATTTGTGGCCGCCAACGCACACAGATGCAGATGCCTTGTGAAAGCACCGGAGAAGAGGAAGAGAGAGCGCGATTTAGCAAGACTGACTAAATTTAAGAATTTCTCAGCAACAAGATGCTAAATTTAGGCAGCGCCAAAGTTGCCGCTCTGGAGGAGGCCACCTCGCCACCCCCCTTCTCCAAGGACGAGAGCTTCCAGCTGTTGGAGCGCAGCCCCCACTCCCCCTCCCTATCTCCAACCTCCACTGTACCGCTGGAGCCCCCCTTCACCACCCCCCTGGCGCCCTTCGACATGGAGCTCATGAAGCGCCACAATCTCCACGAGCGCCTAACGGGAAAGGAGAGCTTCTGGCGGGGGCACGAGAGATCCCAGAGATTCCTGGACCAGGAGCAACTATCATCATCGCGTGAATCACTCGGCACCGCCGACAAGAGAGCCCGCTTTGCAGAGAGGTAAGTAAGCCCCACTTCTACCAGCATGTTAAAGCTCGAAAAGAGCGGGAAACCCCATTCAGACCTTTTGGGCCTAGGAAGTGGCCATTAAAGTTAATTGCAGCTGACTGCTTTTGTTGTCAGTCTTCTGTAATTGAGTTTCGCTTGTGGGGAATACAGGGTGTCTAGAAACTGAACTGATAATTACCAACAAAACTAATAATATATTTCGTGTTGGTAGTTTAACCCAGGAGAAATATAGCCATGAAAATTGTATGTAATTCTGATCAATATGAACTCTAAAATAATGAAACTCTACTTTTAAAATTTCTTTGAGAACCCTGTATGTCTTATCTCTCACTGAGGTAGCACATAAGCATGGGCGGGAAAAGTACATTTGCCCAAACACATGAAGTGCGATTCTTTGAACTCACCTAATATTTGGTTTGATTGTTCACATCTGTCTTAAATCTGCCTGGCAATCATTTCAGTTATTTAGTGACTCACGGATGTTAGGTGAAACCCCACAGACCATTGGATATGTGGATATTCAAGAGCAAGTATTATTGTTCCAATCGAGCTAATTTGCTCTCTCTAATTCAGTACTTGGTGTCATCCCATTTTCCCCGGAAATAAGAAATAAACATTCTGCTCTTGCCTAAATAGGCGCAAAGATATCCATTATCTTTATATACCCGTTAGTCGTATACTGAAAGGGTATACTAGATTCGTTTAACAGTATGTAACAGGCAGAAGACAGCGTTTCCGACCATATACAGAATATAGTCGATCTGGCCATGTCCGTATGTCCGTCCGTCCGTCTGTCCGTCCGTCTGTCTGTCCGCCCGTATGAACGTCTAGATCTCAGGAACTATAAAATTTCTCCTTGTCACTTCCATTAGCTGAGTAATGGGTATCAGATAGTCGGGGAACTCGGCTATAGGGTTCTCTCTTGTTTTCGTTTACATCTAATCCCGCCAGTGTGTGCGCGTATGCACTTGACATCTGAATGATCAGTCGGCGGGGCTTGGAAAAACATGTGCTCAAAGCTCTCTCGAGAGAAAACAGCTGATTGGGGGATGCATGTAGTAAGAGGGTAGCAGGTATCTCGGGGGGATTGGGGGGATTGGGGCCACCGGCAAATAAACCCAGCTGGTTGCCTCTCACTTCTCAGTTTGTTGTCTTCGCTGCTGCGCGTTGGTCGCCTCTCAGTCCGCGTCAAACAAATTGGTTGGTTGCCATGGCCAACACTTGTGGACTTTAATTCAGTGTTTATTAATTTTTTGCTCGGACAAGAGGTGAAAATTTGAATCGGGAGTTTTCCGCGGTAAATGTGATTGTAATTAGGTTCTGTAGGCTCTGTAACCCAAGGCAAACCGATCACCTTTCAGGGAAACGGGTTTTCTGACACATTTCTGCGTGTATTGAAGCATTTATCATCGTTTCGGGCGAAAAACAAAAGACAATATACTCTTATGTGTGTCGTGTATCGCGCATCGTTTTCTGAGCACCTTAAGTATTGCGATCTTGTGGGATGAATAAGCCTTCGATGTGCATATATAATCGGTGGCCTATATGATCGGTGGCATTTTAGCAGTGACGTCTAACTTATATAAGTGATTTTTTCGGTACTGAGAAAATATATCAGAAAACAAACCCCACACATGTTTAATAAATTAATGTCTCTCTCACTCTCTGGCCTTCATTAAACCAAATGCCGAAAATTAAAACGTGTGGGCCTACAAAGAAAACGGCGATTATATGTAAATTTTAATTATGTTTTTCATCAAAGAAGTTGAAGATAGATTCGAGTTGTGCGAAGGCCAAAGAAGTGTAAAAATGCCTAAAGTGCTCAGACAAGCAATAATACAGAAAAGAACTAAGCAACGAAAGAGGGGAAAATAAGATTTATGATTTCACTAGGTTAATTCAGCATTAGTTATGTTGTCTCCTCCTAATAGAAGTTCCCATTTATTTTGAACCAGAATCCTAGCTCATGAATGAGGCTCTTAACTTGATTATCTATATAAACGTACTTGTATATTAATGGTAGAAAATGTTATATTATTTAAGCATTATTCGTTTAATTGGCATATATAAAGCGGAGTATAAGACTAATACTGTTGATAACAAACATAAGTTAAAGCCAGAGTGTATGATTGTGTGCTTATCAGTTAAATAAATTATACTTTCCATACTTTTACTCATTTGCTGTGTGCATTTTTAATGAAACCCGGGATTGAATGGCTGAGATTGCTCACCCCATTGCACTTTGAAGCTTAGCTACTCTATATCGATTAAAGCTATGAATCATTAGATATTTCCCATCTAGAAATCACATCACATGGAGCTGCTTTTTAGCAAACAAATACCAAATGTTTGTATGTAATAGAAGTACTGTTTTTTAACAGCTCACGATATAGCTCATTTTCAACTTAAAGCGAGCCACTGTTGTTCGTTCCGAGCAAATCGAACTCAAGATAACCCGAGCATATGCTGAGATTTCTTGGTTCCTACACTTATTTAGTTGGATTAACGGAGCAAACGTTAACTGAGGTCATCTTGGCGTTTCCTTCCCGTCGCAAAAATATCCCTTTTAATGTGGCGGGTCGTTAAATTCCACTAGCTCTGGCTCTGCCAGGAGGTGACCTAAATATGTTATTGGTGTTTTGATGGGATGTGCGTCCCATTAGGACCTTTCGGCACGACAGGAGTCGCCAGCCGGGAATTTAACGTGCTGTGCTCCTGTTAACTAGCCCCAAATTGAATCACATTGAATTTTCCGCTTGAAAGCATTTCCGAGTTAGCAAAGACTTGTTACTATTTCGTAGCAATTGTTTATAGTTCTAGTGTGAGGGATTAAGGCTTTCTGAAGGATTCAAATCCCTCTAGTCTAAGTTTACTTAAAATGATGTTTGTAAACAATGCTCACTACTGTAAAGTAACTTTCATATACTTTAATCTTACTTAAGTAAGTCTGCGATGTGATTAAACCTAACCTTTATCTACCTAGCTAAATACGATAATTAACCTTATCTGTCACTGTCCACCCTATAGCAACGCCCCCACACTCCAACTGCCAGAATCTGCCGAGCCCAGGGCCAATGGCAAAAAGCCCACTGGGGACAGGACCAACCCATCGAACCCAGCCGCTCCCCTTCTGCCGATGACTGATCCGGATTTTGTGAAGGGCGATGGAGGCGGCGTCTACGATGATCGCGAGTGCAGCTGCCCCAGGGAGTTTTACCAGCGGGGTGAGATTAACAGCTCGCTGTTCTTTGAGGACTGCATCCGCTCCATTGACTTCGTCCTGGCCTACAGGATCAATACTCACGAGCCCACGGAGCTGGAAAACACGGAAAAGCGCCGTGTTTTCGAGGCGAATCTCATTAGTCAGGGACTGGAGGTGGAGGCCAGTCAGAAGGACCAAATCTGGTTCGTCAAGGTAGGATTGAAGTGCTTAACCAAGTTTCATCATGTTTTCATATATTTTGATTTTAGATCCATGCTCCTTTGGAGGTCCTGCGACGGTATGCGGAAATTCTTAAGCTGCGCATGCCCATGAAGGAAGTGAGTTCACCGTTTCTTTATTGCACGCTAAAATAAAAAATATAGCATTCTTTTAGGCCTAATTAAACAAAAAAGGTTCCCGAAAATGTAATTTATTTATTGAATTTTAATTATTATAATTTGAATTATTTTATATTTCTTGTGTTTTAGTCGTTATGCAATTTGCGCATATATGAAAGATCGAATCGCCTACGAAATGCGGCCCATTACCTGACCAATAAGGTTGGCCAAAACGTTGAAGTTAAACCAGTTAAATATTTTATTATTAATCCCCTAAAAATACTGTTTAATTATCATATTTCGTTAAGTTTCCGCTGTGAGTTGTTTGAAATCGAACTAAAATACCCAGCCTAACCTTGATAGATTTTGTATAAAGAAAATGTAACTTAGAACAAGCCTGCTTGAATGTTAATACTTAATTATTATAATACGTTTCTTAATACTATTTATACTTGACTTTTCAATGCCTTCAGATTCCAGGAATGTCCGTGGTTAATCGATCGACCAAAAGCGTGTTTTCTAGTCTTAAACATGTTTTCCAATTCTTTCTGCGCAACATTTATGTGGACGAGGAAATTTTTCCAAAGCGAGCTCATCGATTCACCGCCATTTACAGTCGCGATAAGGAATATCTGTGAGTTCAATCAAATTTCCCATAAAATTGTCTGTTTATTTGATTTCGTTATTGCCTGGCAGCTTTGACATCCGACAGGATTGTTTCTTCACCACCGCCGTCCGTTCCCGCATCGTAGAGTTCATCCTAGATCGCCAGCGATTTCCTGCCAAGAATCAACATGACATGGCCTTCGGTATTGAGCGACTGATTGCCGAGGGTGTCTACTCTGCTGCCTATCCACTCCACGATGTATTACATTAACTGTACGATAAGTGTTAAAACTAAACCATGTATTTATCGCAGGGTGAAATAACCGAGACGGGTACAATGAGAGCGCTGCTGTACAAACATTGGGCCTCTGTTCCCAAATGGTATCGCTATCAGCCCTTGGATGACATCAAAGAATACTTTGGTGTCAAAATTGGTGAGATTTTACAATAGAAAATTAGATAAAAAGAAGTGTAATTACCTTTAATTATAAATTTTAGGCTTGTACTTCGCCTGGCTGGGCTACTACACCTACATGTTGCTGCTGGCCTCGATAGTAGGTGTCATTTGTTTCCTATACTCATGGTTCTCCCTTAAAAACTATGTGCCTGTGTAAGTTCATTGAAATATTTTTCCATAGAACGGTATCTTATTAAATACTATTGTTTCCAGGAAAGATATTTGCCAGAGTGGTAATACAAACATAACTATGTGTCCTCTTTGTGATTGGTGCAACTTTTGGGACCTGAAAGAGACCTGCAACTATGCCAAAGTCACATACCTCATTGACAATCCCAGCACCGTGTTCTTCGCCGTCTTTATGTCCTTTTGGGCCACCCTGTTCCTGGAGCTGTGGAAGCGATACTCCGCCGAAATAACACACCGCTGGGATCTGACGGGATTCGATGTGCATGAAGAGCATCCGAGACCACAGTACTTGGCACGTTTGGAACACATACCGCCGACCAGAGTGGATTATGTGACCAACATAAAGGAGCCAACAGTTCCCTTTTGGCGCATGAAACTTCCCGCCACCGTGTTCAGTTTTTCAGTGGTACTGCTCCTAATTGCGCTGGCATTTGTGGCTCTGCTGGCAGTGGTTGTATACCGAATGTCAATGCTGGCGGCTCTTAAAGTGGGTGCTAGTCCCATGACCACCTCTAGCGCAATTGTCCTGGCCACTGCATCAGCAGCTTTTGTGAATCTGTGCCTGCTCTACATACTTAATTATGTAAGCAAATAGTTTAATTTAATTAAATTTTATTTACTAATACCACGTTTATTTTTAGATGTACAATCATTTGGCGGAGTACCTGACAGAGCTGGAAATGTGGCGCACTCAAACTCAGTTCGATGACTCGCTGACCCTTAAAATTTATCTCCTGCAGTTTGTCAACTACTATGCCTCCATTTTTTACATTGCTTTCTTTAAGGGAAAATTCGTGGGTCACCCGGGGGAGTATAATAAACTTTTTGATTATCGCCAGGAGGAGGTGAGTTATTTAATTTCAAATCTTATTGTAGTTTAATAAATAAACTCTTTGATTTGCATAGTGCTCTTCCGGCGGCTGCTTAACGGAGCTGTGCATCCAGTTGGCTATTATAATGGTGGGCAAGCAGGCATTCAACACAATTCTTGAGGTGTATCTTCCCATGTTCTGGCGAAAGGTTTTGGCCGTTCAGGTCGGGCTGTCGCGACTTTTTAACATCACTCCGAACCCAGACAAGACGAAAGACGAACGCTGGATGCGGGATTTCAAGTTACTGGATTGGGGTGCCCGAGGTCTGTTTCCCGAGTATTTGGAGATGGTCTTGCAGTACGGCTTCGTAACCATATTTGTGGCCGCTTTTCCCCTGGCGCCATTCTTTGCCCTACTAAATAATATCCTGGAAATGCGTTTGGATGCAAAGAAACTATTGACCCACCACAAGCGTCCAGTATCACAACGAGTTCGAGATATAGGAGTGTGGTATCGGATCCTGGACTGCATAGGCAAACTTAGCGTGATCACAAATGTAAGTAGACTTCGTAGAAGTGGAAGCATTATAAAATCTAAGTACTTTTCCACATAATTAGGGATTCATCATTGCCTTTACCTCTGACATGATTCCGCGTTTGGTGTACCGGCATTACGTGAACAAGAACGGAACTCTCGATGGTTACCTCAACTTTACGCTATCAGAGTTCAAAGTCGCTGATTCACCCACCTTGTATAGCTTAGCTGGCGATCTCTCCAACATAACAACGTGCAGGTGAGTAATATATATGGAATAATTTCATGAAATTCATTACTCATTAGCTAACTTGTTTTCAGATACACAGACTTTCGACTGCCACCATCCTCTCCAGAAAAATACACGTTGAGCAGCATGTTCTACATAATTCTGGCCTGCCGATTGGGTTTTGTGGTTGTCTTTGAAGTGAGTATACTTGGGATAATATTTAACTATAATAGTTTGTTTTATTTTAATTGATTCCAAAACATAAAATCCTCGACAAATTCAAAGTTTATATCTTTATATTCAGGCATTAAATGTGTGAGGACTTTGGGGAATGACTTCAACATTCTCACTGGGCACAGACTTTAGCTTGCGATAAAGAGCATAGATACCATACGAAAATAACGCGTTTAGCACTGAAATATATTATAAAGTAAAAAGAAGTATACTGTAATGTCAAAGTGGTAGCTCACCTATGAATACGCCAAAGATTAGACTTCTCGCTATTCGACGATCCACTGCGGCATCAACTTCATCAATTCTCAGCTCCAGACTCACAAAAATGCCCGTTTCAACAACCATTGATAGACATGAGTTTATCAACCAGGGAGCAATGCATACGAGACGTTTCTTGAAATATTTTATTATATAATATTATTAAATATGTAATGTGCTCGGGAAATTTAAAATATGTTACCTGCTTTATGCCGTCGACAAGAATACAGGCCACCATTAGGTTAATCATTGCCTTTACCCAAATTATAAACGTTGCTGTCATATAGAAAACCTGCGAGAACTCCCGCACCCACAGATAGTTGACTGTAATAATAGTGTTTAGGAAACAATTTTACTTGGTTCTTGCCTTTTAGTTACCCAATGTGGAAAAGAAGGTTCCAATTGGTGTCAAAGCTTCCACTTCGGTATCCTGTTCCCATTTCTCAATATCCATGAAATCGAGGTATAGGTAATAGCTCGAGGGTCCCAGTATGCTCAGAGCTAATAACATGTCTCCACAGGCTATGCAGAGGCCCACGGACGAAAGGCTTAGAAATTCAAAGTACTTCATCTTAAAGGCGGCCTAATGACTTTGTACAATAATTCGACCGAATTTATTTTCGTATGGTCTAGTTTCCTCCCTTTTCCCAGTTTTCAATGAGTTTAATAATATCCTTTTGTAATCCTTTCGTGTATTCTGTAGCTATTTCCTTTTTTCTTACACCTTCTATATCCTTTTAAAAATTGTAGTTTTGTATTTAATTTTTGCTCTAACGCGTCCGCTTGGCTCGAGGTATTCACAGCTACTAACTAAAGTTTTTGACTCTAAGTAGAACTAGGGCTCATTATCCGTTTAGTTTTCGTTTGGTTCTTTATATTTACCTTTCATTCTTTCCCGGCTTTCTGCTTTTCTTATGCTGCAAGAATCCAAAGTCCATTGAGTCAAGTATGTTGCATGTGTTGCATGTTTGTTTTACGGTGTGCTGCTGTGCCGGTTTTTGTTACTAAGGGGTTTCTTTTTCGAATAGACTCGACGATTTCGCCCCAATACACATTATATTAGGGTTGAGGCTAGCACCTGCCTAAGCTGCATTTAGCCAATTCCATTTACTTGGCTGGAAAGTTGTCATTTTGTCGGCTTCATTTGACCCCAAATTCGCTGGCAAAGTCATAGAAAAAATTGTAAATCAGGGGCGTATGATGATGAAATCTTTTGGATAAATTAGTTGATGGCTTGCTTTTTGCTTTCAGAACTTTGTGGCACTGGTGATGATTTTGGTGCGTTGGTGCATTCCGGACATGAGCGTGGAACTGCGCGACCAAATCCGACGGGAAGTGTATGTGACCAATGAAATTATCATCGATCAGGAGGCCCACCGGGCTCGTTTTGGTATGTGGTGCAATCTTAACTTGTTTATGTTTATTAACTTGACTTACCTCGCGTTTCAGAGCGCGCCAAGCGCAGCAGTTCGGTGCTCCAGACGCCAGTTGACCAGGACATGGATGCTGCCTCCATTCAAGAGCCCAATGCCAAGTTCATAAACATTGAAAAGCTCCTCAATGAAAACCTCACCCAGATCGAAATGGATGCTATCATACACGGCGAAAATGCAATAACAGGAATTTCCGGTGCAGATTGCTTAGACGAAGTGCACAAAAAACTTAGCGACTAAGTTTAAAATCATTTAAAGTGTTTATTTGTGTTACGGATGTTCCTTTCAGTCACTTAACTCAACATCACTGTGACATCACTTTTATCATTATTTAGTTATCTGTAGCAATTTATTTGCTACTTGGTTACAAGCTTTACTCATGCCTTATTTATGTGTAAGAGCCCTGCAAATGTTATATAGGTTATCCAATTTTACGATATGTTAATTGAAGACGATTTATTTAGTGGCTCAAACTTATATTAATGCAGCCCAAGTGAGTGCCAATCTATAAACGAGCACAATGAATATGCTTTTAAAAATTATTGATCATGACGAAATGTATAAAGTAATCTCTCACTCTTGTTAAATAACTCAGGCTCTCAAATGACGCGTACATGATCATTTATTTTAGATAGCGTAACATATATAAATGTATTTATTGCATACATTAAACCGTATGTATATTGATGTTGATATACTGGAATCTCTACTTAATGTTGATTATGTCAATAAAAAATAGTCTAATATTGTGGTAAATAACTTGATTTTAAATGCGGTTATTAATCATTTGGGTGATTTTCCAGACATCAAAGTCTAGTATGTTTTTGTATTAAATATTTATACCCATTATTCGTTGAAAAGGATGATTGCAATCGATTGATTTAATGTAATTAATTAAAGTACCTATTTCGGTACCTTTTTAATTTAAACATATTTCCCATTTCGTTGGCATTGTATAGTTCTGAATGTCGATATGCCCCAGTCGCACATCGTAGCGCTCTGTGACGCCATCAGCCATCCCTGTTCGGCCAGAACGACCCCCTTCCGCCACCTGAGGGGCTGAAAGGTGGACTGGGGATGGTGATGGGGATGGGATGGGGGAGGGATGGTTCCAAGTGGCGCAACAAGCATGCATTTGGGCCAAGCACATTCGGCGCCACAGCAGGCGACTTCCTCAAGATACAGATACACGAGCACGATTATTTGAGTGTCTGCATATCTTGGGTATCTGGGAACCTCACTCGCTCTCGCTCTCTCTCGTGGGTGCGCATGAGTCGCGCCAACGGTGACGTCACTCGTGAAAAGCGTGCGCGCTCTCAGCTGTTTTGGACCGCCAGCTACGCGCACATGGCGCTACGGCGGTATTGTGAAAACACAACTCGCATACATTTTCATTCGCTTGCCTCGTTTTCCGCAGTGCAGAGCAGAGGCTGAGCGAGCGGTGGACTCCTGCTTTCAGTTGGGCTACTTGGGTTCAGTTTACGTCGCGGATTGGCAGGATAAACATCGCAGGACGCAGGTCGAGATGCCGGGCTCGATGATATTGGTCCCTGGCAGTGCATTCGCTTATTGCCCCAAGGCGTTGAAGCCTTTGGCGGCGTTGCCCTGGGATATCTACGCGTAAGCAGTTGTCCTCCTCGAGTTTCCACAACCGTTGTCCTGGCAACTGGAAGTTCGTAACCAGTCCCTGCGGCGGGTCAAGCCTCGCATCTCTGGGTGAGTCAATTAGGGTCCTGGCCCTCGTTTCATTTGTCTTTATTATTTCCATAATTAAAAAGCATTCGGCGGTATCAGCTTATACATATGACCTTTTGTGGCTAGCTGCATTGCCCATACGCCCCGTGGTCCAACTTTCACAGTGGTGGAACAAGGACCACCTTAATTAACTTTAATGCAGTACATTTCTACTAATTATATTTTTGGACGAAGTTTATTTAATTTAAAAATTAACTTTCTCGTGGTCCAAAACTATTACATTTTGATATAGACTTGAATGAATACCACGCACATTAAAATAAATAATTAAACTTTAATCGTTAAATTTAAAGTTTGAAAATTTAAAATGCAAATCTTTTATGAAGCACCCGGACGTAGAATCGATGGAGGGTAACAATGTTGGCAATTATGTTTTGTTTAGCCCGCGTGACTCCCCCTGCCCCCCTGCTCTTTCCAGATATTGATTTTTAGTGCCGGCGCCGGCACATACTCGTATTTGAGCAACGAAAGTTAAGGCTTCAAAGTCGCTGTTGGGAACTGCAGCGTCCTTTGTGCGTTTGGCCGGAGGAAGGACTTCGCCAGGAGCTCGGTTCTTTGTTCTGACAGACAGTTAAGTCCCACTAACGGGCAACGATTTATATCAGTGCAAAAAGGACAACGAAAGTTGGCTCCTTTTTACGGCAAAAGGTTCCTTGAACTTCAACAGAAAGGAGAGTTGCAGGAAGGAGGGGACCTTTCGCCACGAAATGGCAAAAAACTTTTGCAGCTTTCATGCTAATGAGATTGATAATTTTATTGATTTAATAATTCCTACTAAGTGAATCACTCTTTGTAATCCCCATTCCCCGTTGATTATTATTTCATTTCCGACGTGAAATGACTTCCATCGCTTATGCTTGGCCATTTTAATTATTTACAAATACGATGGATTTGCTTAGTCGCCAGCTGGCAAAGTCCCGTCTGCCTGTAATTACCCTTGAGGAATATCACGACCAATATTCCACCCAGTCGCCCAACCTTGGACCCCTGATGTCCCCAAGTTGGCGCTAAATAATGCACAGAGAGTGCAAAGTGTTTCTAGTTCGGTGCCGCCAGCTCTGTTTGCTCCACGAGGAAGACGCCGACATGACATTGAATAATGATGTTGTAAGCTGTGAGCTGTGAGCTGTGGGCTGTGGGCCGGCGTTATTAATGCTTTCTCAGGCGTGAGTGTGCAATTTTTGAATAACATGGGACCATCAAACTCAGCCTGACAACTCACTTAGGACGAGCACACATTTTTGAAAGGGAACAGGATACCGGCCTGTTAAATCAATGAAGTGTGCGAAAAACAACGCATACGTCATGTGAAAGGTCAGGGATTTTCCGGGGATTTAACATTCATATTTCTAATTTATTTGTATCAAACGAATGTCTTTTTAACATTCATTAGCATGCACTTTATTCATACACCGCAATGTGTTAACAATTAATAAATCAGCAGTTTAAAAGTCTTATTTCACCTTTCAATTTCACTTTTCTTCATTGAAACCGCTTTAAACTGAATATTCCGAACTAATTGCGCAAATTGCGAATACGCCGTGTATGAAAACGAACATTTCCGGTGCTAAAGGCGATTGATATAGGCGGAACGACAACATCAAATTCGCAAATTTAATTAGGGTTTTTTCAATTTTACAACATGGTGTGCTCTTGGCTTACTTTTCACTCCATGTTTTCCTTACTAATAAGTAGCAAAGGCTTCAATTTGCACCGCCATAAGAATCCATGGGTAATGGTTGGGTTATCGAAATACAGAAGCCACGAAAGAACAACAAGTCAATAATGAACGCAATTTCCTTTCAACTTTGAGCATAATGGGAGGAAATCAAAGAACCGCTGAGTCACACAATTTTCGGCCTTTGTATGCACTTTCCAAGCTTTTCGTTCATGAAAATTCATATGCGAATATATCACTATGGCGCACGCGAGCTGCGTGCTTATAAATTAAGGCTACGTCTGTCTGTGTATTTTCCGCTGTCCTCGAGCAGTTCTATAAATAGAGCTGGCCCCCCGTAGTCCCTCGAAGACATCCGATGTCGGGTTCCAAGTTCCGAGTTCCGAGTTCCCAGTCCCCAGTCCCATTTACACGCCAGGGGCCCAACCAGTCGCACTTGTCGCTTTTCCCGAGTGCGGACCACTGTATTGGCACAATTGTACATTTGATGGTCATTTTCAGTGATTGTGCATGGACCACGCATGATACTCGCTGATGATTTATGACTCTTTGAAATTTGCGCCAAGGGACGGATTTGATTACCGTGGAGAAAGCTGATCGGGTTTCGTTGTGGGATAAACAACCCCAACCTGCGTCATTCGACTCCTAATTAGTTTGTTTTCCCCCACACTCGCATTTGAATTAGCGATCGCATAAATCCCAGCTTATAATCAAAAAACCCAGCATGAGCATAACTAATTGCGAAGAGCTGCAATAACAACCAATATAATTATATAAAGATTGGCAATAAATTCGATTAATCCGTTCGGTTACCTTTATTTAAATTATCAATCATAACCGTCAGCCAGTAAACAACCTGACACTTATTTGTTATTGGTAGAAGTAATTCCGCATTTCCAGCAAGTTCAATTATTTAAAAAATATGTATACATACATAATCCTTCTTAAATAACGCAAGCATGGTATACAATATATCTTACACTTCAACGGCCGCAAAGGAAGGATTATGTATGTACAAATGTATAAAATACAGCAGGAATACTCAAGGAATAGGAAATTTACTTGCTATCACAGTTGAATGCTGAATATTTGGCAGGTGGTATAAGCATATTAACATATTAACGTATATGTATTTTATTAAGTGCATATTTGATGTATGATCTGTTAAGGCAAAAATAGCATTTTGTCTTATTTATTTACTCGCATGAATTTCATTTCAACCAGTCCTAATTGTATCCAAGTATGTCAGCCATAATAAATGCATTTGATGCAATTCGAATGAGCAGAGTCGTTTGCTGGGCAAGGTCTTCGAAATATCGCAAAGAACCCATTGACCCTTCTACAAAGTAGTCCCAACTGCTCCAAATGCATCCTCGGTGCAAATATAGAGTACCAGACTAATTATAATCCAGCATAGTATATGTGCCAAACTGCGAGAGTCAACAAATGAGTAAGCAGATTCGTTAGATGCTGCCAAGAATCGAAAAACCCCACGAAAATAAAGAATTTTCTGCTCAATGTGAAGGTCGCTGGGGGAGATGCATTCGTGTCACGAATACGATGTTTCCTAAAGAATTTAAGGAAAGCAACATTGGTTAAGGCATGTGAATAGTCGTTTAGAAAATAACAAACCTAAAAGTTATTAGAATTTGCTGTTTTGTTTTTAAAAAATTCATTATTGTTAGAATATGAATTGTTTAGCCAGCATACAGATATTAAATTATTCCCACCTCTAAAGCTCGTTGACATTTTGAGTACCTATCTGAGTTTTTCTCTTCGGCCGAGTGGCGATGAATGCTAGCAAACAAATCGGAGGCATAATGAAGGCAAACAAAACAAAAAATAATTACATTTGGGCATTTGTAAAGGGAACACACGACTAGTGACGTCATTGGTTTGGGGCCAGACCCTCGGAAAACAAACAGAAATCAAGCGCAAATCGAACCGGTTCCGTTTGGTTAAATCGAAATTCATATAATAAATAATTGTTAACAAAGAACTGCAATAATCAGATTCATTATTGTTGTTCTCACCGACTTTGCACGCAGTTCATGCTCAACAGCTCTCTTTTTGTTATTTTTACAGGTAGGATGGGGTTGTTCCCAGCGGAAAACTTTTTATTTCCATTCTGATTTGGTTTTTTTTAAATCTCGTTTGTATTTACCTGTTATCACGTTATTGCTATACTACGCATCGGATTGAAACGCACCTTGATGTTGCAACAAACCCTTTCGACCCCGATCTGCATTCTAAGAAAGATTAATGCGTAATTTGTGTGCCTCAGGGGGGTGGGTTTCTTTGAAATCCAACTGCTGGAAAATTTCCTTACAGTTCAGCATCCCTACGGAAGATCATTCTTAGGGGATGCACCCTGTAAAACCAGGAAGACGGCATTTAGCAGCTGAGAAGAAACAAACAGATGAAAAAAAAATAGAGAAAAATAGAGATAGAGAGAACGTTAAAGAGCGAGAGAGCACTACAACAAAATCGAATTCTAGTAGTACCCTAGTTGTTAACAAAATCAGTGGGTATGACGGCTAGAGGCTTAGTTTGAAATATTCAAGTCCAAGTGAATTGGTTTTTGACTCTCAGAACGGATTCACATTCCTAGAAATACATATTTTAACGTGTCTCGACTATTGAAGACTATTCATATATAGCTATGAATAAGGATGAATGACTTTTATAAAACTTTGATATATAAAAATAGATCTACGGTCCACTACAAATAACATAGTAATGTATTGCTCAACTTCTTTAATGCGACCATGCAAGTACGGTACTACGATCTCAGTGCAACGTACCCCACCCTTTCCTAGGGTATCTTTCAGTCGAGGTCACTCGACTAGCCCCGTACTTGCTTTAGTTTTTCTTTGGCAAAGTCATGGCCGATATTTTGAGTACCTGACGAGCACTGAACAGTCGCACATCGGCGCTTGCTCAGGAACGGAACCGGGAAATCAGTAAACGCATCCGCGAAAATTTCGAATTGCAAGTGCAACGGCGCATCGCCGTATATCTTTTGAGTACAGCACAGCCCACTGACTAAAGGACTCCATCCCGGTGGCTCCGTAGATCCTCGACCAGATGGTGTTAGTGTTTCAGTGCTTTGAGTGAATCGGCGGGTGCCAAGTGCAGTCTGATGGGCGAGAGTGAATGAGCAGGGCAACAATTAATTGACGACAATTGAAGTGCAGTTGGCGATCGCGAAAGGCAGCGTGCAAAGAGTTTCTCGCAGGCAAGTGGAAAGTTTTGCATTCGATCTATTTATTGCCGTTCTGTCGCCAAGTGTCGGCCCATATAAATAGCAATTAACAAATTTATGCAATCGACTTCGGTCGGTTGTATGATTTCATGCACACATAAATATGTTCAAGCGCACGTGTATGAAACTGTGCCCCCTTAAAAATAGACCGAATGAATGCAAACAGTTTGCTTTTCTATTTATTTCCCATTTTCCCAGTGCGGCCCCACCCCCCACCCCCCGCCCGCCGAACCGGTTTCAATTTAGCCTTTCTGGATCGCGACCAAGACTCACGTTCCATTGGCCTTGGCCAATTTAATGGCTCTAGAGTGGCGAACTGGAACTTCTGGGAATGGAAACCCAAGTGGGCGGTGCCTTGGACACGAACGCATCTGAATTCCAATGGCATTTTCTCTGCGGGAGACACAGGGTCCTCTTGAAGTCCTTGTTTCCCCGGCTCATATTGAGCAGAATTCGTGGGAGTTGAGTTCTTAAATGCTGAGAGGGGGTGCACTGATATGCGACTGAGGTATTTGGCTTAATCAGCACATTTGCAATCGCGGAAATTGTATAAATATCAGCGGAAAGAAGCGATATTAAAGAAAGCTAAGATTATATACACACTTTATTTACTATGAGCGCGAAATAAGTTGACTCAACCGTGGGTAAAGATGCCAGCCGATAAGGCAGTGCCAATTTATTATGAATAATATATCCCAAAGAGATACAACGATTTGCGTTTGTGTGTCAGGGCCGTTATCATATATTAAATTTTTAAAAATTCTGAGCAGCAAAATAAAAACACTCTTTAAATGTAAAAAGGTGGTGAAGAATACGAATAAAGAGCATTGAGATAAGATAATATTCAGTAGCTATTCGTCTTCGAATTAGCACAGAAAACTCTTCTTACTAATTGATTGAATCATTCTCAGCCTCTTGGGGAACATAATATTTTAAGAGCCTTCCGAGTGTCGGTACTTCCCGTAGAAGTGCACTCCACATTTCAGAGTGCCGTTAGAGTTGTTGGGGGCAATTGCACCTGAGCTGCAACTGCAGTTTTTGCACTGCGGCGACGGGAAGGAAATGAGGCGATCCACAGAGAACCATTATCTCGGGGCAACCAGTTGGATCTGGTATGGAGATACATATTGGCACGATAATCTTGATTGCATTCGTGGAAGCAGTCTCCTTAGTGCAGGGGATCGCATAACTTGTTTTGATTTTCGCGCTTGTAACTGGTTTTTATTTTGAGCAAGACCCCTCGAATGACATTTGACCGATAGATGACGAACCCAAACCTCTACCCTGCCCATTTGTATCTGAACGTATATAACTACATGATTGATGCTCGAGATCGGCGTAAGCTCGTTGCCCGATACACATCCATTTAATTAACCATCGATTATGCGCATGTTTTTTCTTGGCATAAATTAAAGAACAAACAGAAAAATTAAAGCAAAAGTTAAGTCACGTTTTTGACTCATTTGTATCTGCTGCCTTCATAAGTATGTACGAGTATACTCGGATGTGTGCGTGTTTGCTTTGTGCGAACGATAAACAGAAATATATATAGTTTGAATTTAATTTTAAACTTTTTATGCCGGAGACATCGTTGCCAAGCTCGTTTGGCTTTGGCTTTGGATTTGGTTTTGTTCCATTTTTTCTGCTCACTTTTTGTTTTCTGATTGGGGGTCAGAGTATTTAGTTTTGCACTATTTTTTATGTGTCTGGCGCGGAGAAAGACTCGCCCAACGTGTTTCGCGATCGAAAGTCTGTTATTCAGCCCGATCGTAAAATGTTAATGCGTAGTCTGGGTGTGGGTCTGGGATCTCGGATCGGGGATTGCGGTCTGGGGATCTGTCTCCTATAGCTATCAGCTGATTGCCGACCAGCTGCCAAAGGTAAACCTTTGTGCGGCCTTTTGTGTGGACCATGCAATCCGATTCGTACCGGTTCGGAAAAGCTCTCTGTCCCCAGAAACCCTCTGATCAATTTGTTCTGTCTCCGGCCCAGAGCTGCCCCCACTTGTCGATGGAATATTCCCAACATTTATGCTGGTACGCGCCAGCTGGTACGGCACCCCGCCAGCATATATCTCGGAAATATATATATGTATATATGAACGTGTGGATGGAGATGCCGTGACATCATTTGCATAGTCCATCTCGGGATCTCGGGTGACTTCGGTCCAATTGCCCAGCATTTCTGGGTGAGTCGGCACTTTCATTCATCGATTTGTTTACGCAATAATTGATTGTTGTGTTTATGTTTGCTTGGCCAATCAATTAAATGGCTTTCTTTAGATTTTGATCATTTTTTTGGCGAACAAATTTCTTTTTCTGGGTGGGTCAAGAAACTACATTGTCCAGGCTTACGTAAAATATATGATTGGTTGGGCTTTGGGTGGGTAGAACTTCGATTCTAAATGGGATAATCGAAGAAAGTAATACATATTCAAAATATTGAGGTATAAATACATAGTAAAACTATTAAAATTAAATCAATGACAGTAGTAAAACGGTTGATAAGATAACCATCAAGGTTTTCCCCTGACTTTGTTCCATTACATGCCCTGCCATCGCGTTCTCAGTCTAGAATTTCATGTTTTTTTGTTAAGAACCCTGGGTATCATTCGAGCTTTATCGCCTAACTATAACAACGAGGGAGCAGCATGAACATGTTTAGACTGTATATAATAGAGTGCCGAGAGGAACCACCCATTTGGTATTTATGGAGGGCTGGATTAACGACACTTTGTGCTTGAAGTGGCGTTTTATTTCGGGGTAATGGTAATTTCGTAATTTCATGAAGAAAAACTGCTGACGCCATTTGTTGAGCATACGCCGCATTGCCCCACGGCCGATTGTACGAGTTGCGAATGCGAATCCGAATCCGAATGCGAATGGAAATGGGAATGGGAATGGGTATGGGAGCTGAGCCCGTGCTCATAATTGGTTACAACTGACACAAACCAGTCCGGATCGGATGGCCAACTCAAAGAGTGAGTGGAGCGCAGAGAGAGCGAGCTTTATCAGTGGGGGAGAACGTGTTCTCGGTGGCGATCTCGCCTTATCACTCGGATCTCGGACCTGAGGGCTTCCCTTACCCCTTCCTAGGATCGCCACGCTTTCGAACTTTCGGAAAAATGGTTCCGGTTTGCGGCTATAACAAGAATAATGCTCTATCTGGCCTTTAAATTTTTTGGTTCATTTAAAAAAAGAGGTCGTATTACTCAGAGCTGTTTGCCAGCTCACTAAAACTTTAATCCGATTCTGCGACGTAGTTGTGGGATATAAAGATATTCCATACAAAGAAACGCCAGATCGTTTCTTCAAATTCATTTTTTGTTCTTCTTTTTCTCCCGCATTCGAGTAAATCCCATCCAACAATCTTCCCCTAATTGTTAACCCATTAAAATACTTTTTTATAGAGGCGTTTCTCACTGGCGTGTTTGTGTCGCCAAGCACTCCAATTGAAGCCAACAGTTTTGTGTGTGTATTTATATCGGCATTCATGGAAATATAATTGTTGATTGCCCGGCAAACAAAAGAAATTGTGTCATTAAAGCTTAATCAGCAGCAAACTATAGCAAACATTCGAATCAATTAAAGGTTCGCAGAAGGGAAATTCGATATGCGGTGGATGGTGGACGGCGTTTTTAAACTAAAGTTGATGAACTTGGATGGGTACGCAGTGAAAAAAACATGGAAGGTAGTTTGAATATAGCTTATTCTATATTAAATATGTTATATTCTGTCTTAGCTATACAAATTATATTGCAGCTTGCTTATTTCATGAGCAATCGTAAACTTTTAGTCTGTGTAAAACGAGAGAGATGGATTTCTATTTGGTGCGAGAGAGGGGCATAACTTATTTTCTTCAGTGTATAAAAAGCTATTGAACTTTATTACGGCTTGAATAGCTCAATAAAGAAGTCGGTACCCAAATTTCATTCCGCGTGGAATGGGGAAACTCGAGTGAAAGGGATAAAGTGCATTCTTTATTTGAAAAAAGGGAGAGCGAGAGAGCAATGGCGTGGTGGAAAGAGAGGGCAGAACCAAGAATACGGCACTCATTTTCAGCTGCAGCTTACAGTTGGCAGCGAAACTTTGCTGGCACGCGAAAGCATTTATAACCGACAACATGCTGTGAACTTGAAGTCAAAGCGAATCCAATTGTCACGCGAGCAGCAGCAAAAGATCGCGAGCGAGGCCCCAGCAGCTGATCGCTGAGTGTGGGTGAGAGAGAGAGGGAAAGTCGCTCAGGATCCGCGGAAGAACTCGGGAAAAATCGATGCGTCGCGTAAAATGCGTGAAACTGTATACAAAACTGCCTAATTAGTAAGTTCAATATCTGATGTCTATTATTATAAAATCAATTTTCGAAACATTTCGCAAGTGTGTGTGAACGAAACCAGACTCAACAATAGTTTATGGTACCAGGGAAGTTCGGGCTTGCGTGCTAAAATAAAACCTCCGAAGTAAACCACAAAATTCGAACGGTTCAAGGACCCAACCGAAGGAAATGAACAGTGAAAACTATAAAAAATTGATATTCAGTTACTAAAACTAACGAAAGGAGTTTGAATTATAGTTCAGAAATTGCAGAGTTATTTATGCATACGATGCATTTGATAGTCAAGAGCGTGTTTTAAGCGACTTTAAAATTGCAATATATAAATTTAATATTCTTCGGAAAAGAAAGCGACCAGAATATATTTCTTGAGCAAGCTGAAAGGCAGACACCAAAATCTCCTTTGTTTGCCTTGTTATAAGGCGCGTATTAAACCTTTTGCGCAAATATACTTTTAGTTAAATTCCTTTTAGCCGAACACCTTTGCATAAGCATAATCTAGGTGCTGTTGATATTGGCCCAACCAATTAATACAGTCCCAAAGACGGCGTTCGTAATTCTCGCCCCTGATGTGTTAACGCCTCTTGATTTGATATTCGCTTCTTTCGCGTTTTTATTGTTTGTTTTTCAAGTAGGTGCTAAAGTTGGCCAAAGAGTATAAGAGGATCTGCCGGGCAGCATATAAATGCAGCTTAGTCACCTAATCCAGTGAAAACCCGGCTGGATGGTCGGGTAACAGGGCGTATGCGCGATGAGTAATGCTTTGTATTCGGTTGCTTTGAAAAGGGCCAATGGAGCCCTGTACTTTCTTTGTTTCTTTGTCAGACAGTCGGGCAGTCAGACAAAGAAAATGGCATGAAAATGCAAATATTTGCAAGAGCCGTGCACATTTTCCGGATCTTTTGAAAGATCATACATCTGGCAAGTACAGTTGGCCAAGATCAAAAAGAGCAAGCCAGCACGTGTTTGCCTTTTTTTGGTTGGGGGAAAGTGCGATATGATCGAACCCGCATTTCGTGTTGTGGCATTGAGTTTTTATTTTGGCTACGCACCTCGATTTTACGGCACCTAACTCGTTAGCACATGGAAGTCGACTACTTGAGTGTACAACGTCTGAAATTGGGCATTATCTAATCAGCGGTTGGTGGGCCGTATGCCTTGTACTCGCCTTACCCACTTGATTGGGTTTTAATTGCATTGGAGCATTAGCCATGAGCTTTGATTTCTGATTAGTGTTGCCAACAAATTGATATTTATTTATGGCTCACTGCTCACTCACCTTTAGCTACCAGTAGGCCTCAAGTGTGTTATAAACTGTCGTCTACTAATTGCCGAAGAATTTTGATTAATCACATTATGATTTTTACAAATTCTAGTTGCAGTGCTCTCAATAGATTCAGATAAGCTAGATCCCAGTTAAAGGGCTCACGACTTTCATACCTGGCCAGTTTATGCCAAGCACGGCTGGTGTTCCTTTGATTTGATTCTTGGTCCTCGAATTGAAATGATAATCTTTGCTAAAATATAAATTCTACGTGAGCCCTCGTAAAAGTTAAAAAATGGCAACAGGCCCGTATCTGTGCTGTTATGACTCTTCTTAAATCCTGAAAACAAAAAAGTATCAAAATAACGAATGTATGCAAGATAAAGTAAAAAGAAAGCGACCCCAAAAGATCGTATAATCAAAACATATTGCAACATCAGCGCCAATGCTACGAGTTTAATGAATAATTAGCAAAATAATCGTAATAGAGTGAATCAGCAAAGAATTTCCCCTTACAGTGATATTTTTAGCGCTGAATTGCGGCACAACCATTTCTTTATAGGGCAAGTTTATCAAAAATTATACCGAGGGGAGTTTGTTTTGGGAATTAGCATGGCCATCCGATCACAAGGGTGGAGTATGGGGATGTAAATCAAATGAAATCGTATCGAATCCAATCAAGTATACGCCGTGTGGTCGCTCGTAAAAGCCCCCAAAAAATCAAATCACAAAACTCGAGCTTGGCGAGCTGGACGAGCTGGGCGCTGTGTTTATTTTTCACAGGTTTTGGATTTAATTATGACCTGTTTTCTGGTCCGCCTGTTGAGTCGAGTTCGATTGGCCGTCGCCACTGCCGCCACTGCCGCTGCTGCTGCCGTCGCCGTTGCTGCGCGAGCAGAACAGCTGTTTGGCGTTTTTAATAAACAATCGTCGGCGTTTGGCAGCTCAGTTTGTGAGGAGCGTTCGGCGGATACACATCGCACCCATCGCTCTTGGCCAGCTCGTCCCAACGGGCCTAAACGGTTCCGACAAGCGCACTAACCAAGGCATTTAACGGAAAAGCACTCATCGTATTTCTACATTTCATTCAAATCCAGTTGAGCGTGCGCGTTTGTTTTCGTGAATATCCAAACAGATAAATATTTGCCTTCCTCTGAAAATCGGGCTGCAAAAGCATTTTCATTTTTTATTGGCCGCGTGTGCGTTTCTGTGACAGAGCCGTTGAACTTTGAAATATAGAAAATATTTGGAAAGACATCAACAATAACATACCGACATTGTATATCCCTGCACTAATTGCTCTCGGGAAATTTTGTTTGCGGTGCGTCGCAGAAAACATCTTGTTTCTACGCTGCAGAAATTGCTCAATTTATTCTTTGTTTCGCCTTATCTGTTTTGTTGACTTGTTCGTAAACAAAATTGTGGCCAGAGTTTTCACTTTCCACATATATAAAAGCAAAAGGTAAATAGCACTATAAAAGCAATAAATCCAAATTCTAAAAGTGAGCTAATTAAACAGATTTAGATTCCCTTTCTTGACTGTGTAAGCCATAACTTCAGAGTGTATAAAAATTATTCTGGTTCGGCCTTCACAAGTTTCGCAACACGACAGATCTTGTGTAAAATGTGTAATTAGAAGGAACCTTGGATCCGATTTACAAAACTTACAAAAAGTGGTTCTTAGAGTGGAAAACCAAGGGAAAACCAGTTGCACTCACCCCAAAAATGCATGAGCGATCCACAAATTATTTATTTATTTCGCCAAGATGTAAATCACTAGTGCCGGATCTGGCACGCCGTTGTCGAGTGTCCAACTCCAAGAGCAAAAACCATTCGGAGAAATCCAGTCGGGCAGTACGAGGTCTGAATCGTCATCCGCACGTGCTCGGTCCCCATTGAAAGTCGATTCTCGTTCTCGTACTTGACAACAGTCTCCGCCGGGCGGAGTTATGGCCCTCGCATTAGTCAGGCCTCCAACTAGCACTTTTTCGGGTTTTATCTAAATGAACGCCTATATAAATATAAATATTTTGCCAGCGATAAGTCCATGTAACTGGCTGTGGAACCCGCTCTGGTGACCTTAATTTCGGCTCGTCCAACACGCCGAACGATGTTTGGCCAAAGTCTGATCGCAGTTATCTTCGCTCCACGCTCCACGGAGTGGAGTGCTCAACGGTAGTCAATTGCTTATCTGGGCTGGCGAATCATGTTCAATATGGTCAGCTTCGAGTGGAAATGTTGTTTTCTAATCGATTTTCTCGCTAAACTGCGCCCAACGTGCTAAGTGAATCCATTTATTTGCCTATTACAATTATTTAAAAACAATTAGCGGGGAAAAGCAAACGGGATTTGATGACAGAACGTGGCTAGACAATAATAAAATTAGAGCCATAAAATCTCGTCGGTCCGGGGTTGATAAGAAAAGGGGGGTTATTTGCGCCAGATTGTTGCCCATTAATATGGGCAAATTCCACGACTTTGTTACCAAAAGTTATTTGTACCTGCGTTGTGAACTCCGCTGAAGTATTTTTATATTAGTTGCGAACAAAAGTTTCCTAAAATACTTTACAATTTATACAATGAAAATGTTTACTGAAATGAAGTGTGCCTCTGCTTGTGAAAATATTTATTTAATTTATTTGTTTTCTGTTTACTTTGATATATGGTCCGAAAAGATAATCTTATCCAAATGTATTCTTAGAAAAGTTCATTGACTAAAGTTCATTGACTAATTACTGAAAAACGCCTCTCGTTTCAGACCAAAACCAAAGGAACAATTTTGACAACTAACAATAAATTGTGATACATCACATGTGAACTCCGCTGGCAATTGGGCTCGCCTCCTTTCCCAAACAAATCAGCGTTCATAGAACCAAGGCTCAACCATCTATAGTACAAACACAATACCCACACTGAACCCAACTTACTAGGCTCCAATCACACTCATACAACATGGACTTCGATCAGATTCTGGCCAAATGTGGCGACTTCAATCGCTACCAGTTCATGATACTCGCCCTCTTCGGGTTCATCAATATCATCGTATCGATGGTGAGTTCTGGATTTCCATGCTATAGTGTCAACTGGATTGACTGAATTTCTTGGAATTTCAGCATTACTTTACGCAGACTGTCATTAGTTTTGTGCCAGATCATTGGTGCTATCATGACAAACTTGTGAATATGACATATAAGGAGATCGGGGAGATCTATGCCCAGTTCGAGAATCCCTCGTGCACCCGATTGGAGGACATCAATGGCCGCAATGCCACCGTTAGCAGCAAGCCCTGCGAGAAGTGGATCTACAACTATGACTTCGGCTACAGAAGCATGAACACAGAGGTAAGTCTGGTCTACTGACGACCAATAAAGCTGGATATAAAATCTAACGATTGTATTGTATTTAGCTGAACTGGGTCTGCGACTCGGCGTACAAGGCACGTATTGGCCAGTCGCTGTTCTTTATTGGCTCCGTGGTGGGCACACTTTTCTACGGCCTGCTCTCCGATAAGATTGGCCGCGTTCCCGCCCTAATCTTGTCCAACTTCTGCGGCTTTGCCGGGGACTTCTCCACCATTTTCACGAAGAGCGTGGCCACATTCACGCTCTGTCGTTTTATTTCTGGCCTGGCAGCCGACACTAACTTCTACCTGATGTACATTATAGGTAAGCAAAAATATATATAATGGGCCAGTAGACTATTGTTATTAAGTACTGATAAGCAGGTTCCTTTGCCATAAGTTCCCTTAAAGTTCGAATATACAATATTTGTAATGATTACGCGCAAGACGTGCTCAAAATGGTATATCTTGACATCTGTAACGATTGACTGACCTTCCGAATGATTTACTTTCTCCCGAATAGTGCTCGAATATATCCGACCCAGCATGAGAACCCTGGGTCTCAACATGGCCGTGGGTCTGTTCTATTGCCTGGGCCTGGTTTTCACTCCATGGCTGGCAGTTTTGGTGGGTCACTGGCAGATCTACCTGGCCTGCACCTCGCTGCCCATTCTGCTGGTGGTGCTCTACTACTTTGTGGTGCAGGAGAGTGCCCAGTGGTTGGTCACCAGGAACGACATCGACGGGGCCATCGTGAGGCTGAAGCGGGTGGCCAAGTTCAATGGATGCCGGGTGAGCCAGGCGGACTTCGACGAGTTCCGGCGCCACTGCCAAATGACCCACGAAATGCTGGGTGGCGATGACAAGAAGCAGGCCACTCTGCTGGACATGTTTAGAACGCCACGCATGCGCAAGAACACACTCATCCTGTTCTTCAAGAGGTGAGTTTCGCAGAACTGAATTTAGCATAGGACAATTATTTTCATTTGATTATTTTCGAGCTATAGTTAAAACTCCTTATCAAAGACGTCGTTTATTTATACCACTCTGTTATTTCTCTCATCCACAGCATGGTGATCACCCTGTGCTACGATGCCGTCTCCCGAAACGTGGAGGGCATGGGCATATCCCCCTTCATCATGTTCTCGCTGAGTGCCTTGGCAGTGCTGCCCTCGAGTATCCTGCTGGTCCTGCTGCAGGATCGCATTGGTCGCAAAGGCATGGCCTCGGGATCCTTGCTGGTGGGCGGACTCTTCACCGCCGCCGCCGGCATCGCGATCGCGTACCAGCAGCACAACCACAATGCCATTCTGCTGGCCTGTCTGACCATCGCCGCCCGTTTCGGAGTGGCCATCTCCTACGAGAGCGGATCTCAGTACGCCACCGAGCTGATCCCCACCTGCGTGCGGGGTCAGGGCGTGGCCGCAGTTCACGTGGCCGGATTCGCGGCCTCCTTCCTGGCGCCCTACATCCTCTGGCTGGGCACCTTCTTCAAGGCGGCGCCCTCGATCATCCTGGGTGTCCTGTTCTTCGCAGGCTCCTTTGTTTGCCTGCTGCTGCCGGAGACGCTAAACAGGTTAGCAATGACACGAATTTGATTGACCGACAAATTGCTTAGTCGAAAGAATTATTTGAACCAAAAAATGCACCACGTTAAGTAAATGATGAGCTCTTCAAATTTGATAAATGATTTTAGAATCTATCATTTTGCTTTCCAACATTTATCATTAATCAAGACTCCATAAAGCTGCATTCTAATTAGCACATCTAATCGATGACTGGCTCTTATTTTGAGAGACAAAGAATTGAATTGTAACTTTGCGTAAAGTTAGATATTTATAAAGTAAATTGTCCTTTTGCAATCGCAATGAACTTTTTAAAAACTCATCGAAGGTCTTTTTGCCTTTATAATTTTGATAATTAGTAAGTTGATAAAGTGCATATTTTACCAATGCCCAAATTGTTCTTGCAGGAGCCTGCCCACAACCATCGAAGAGGGTGAGGTGTTCGGAAAGGGCGAGCGCATGTTTGACTTCCCGTGCCTGCACAACAAGCACGATGACGAGGAGTCCGATTCCGAGCTGGAGAAGTACAAGCGGAAGCACTCCCTGATCGACGCCAAGCAGATGCAGATGGAGTCCTGCTCGAACGGGAAGCGCAAGCAGTCCTTGATCGACGCCGATCACGAGGAGCAGGCCCTGAAGGACGCCAAGCACTGAGGGGCGCCACCCCGTCCTCAGTAGTTCGTAGTTTAGCTAACCAATTTCGCCTAGATCCTAAGACCCCAGGCCGTAGGGATCCTGGCTGCGATCCAGACTAACTCGATTCGATGGCCGGTTGGGTGCCTGCAACATTTGTGCTCAGTATGCAGAAGCCTTTTCTTATATAGAGTGTACCCTTATAATTTTATATATACGTATATATCTACTTTAGCTGGTAGTCACCTTAGGGCTTAGTTGTACATTTTACTCTGTCGAAAATTGCTGTTTTTCCAAAATGCTGATTGTGTATAAAAATGGAATCGTATAGTTAACACTTAAGCGGCACAAAATCACTTAACTTAAACCAATTGAATACTTATCGTAAGAGTTTTTCATACCTACATGTACATAAGTGCGATACTACTTAGGCCAGTAACTGAATGTTCTATTTTGGATTTTGATCTTTAAGCAAATGAGAGCCATCAAGCAAACTGATAATAATTATTTAAAGTTAGACAACCACTTATAAAATATACAAATGAAAATCAATCTATGACGACTTTTGTGGTATTTTCCGCCGGCTTCAATATCGGCAATATTGGTACCATACTCTACGATGGGGTGGGCGTGGCAACAAGTTTTTTTGCAAATCGATAGAAATTTACATAGCTAACAAAAAATGAAAAAATATAAAAACAGTTTTCAAAAGTGTGGGAGTGAGTTTTTTGGGCGTTAGAGGGGCATGGCAACACGGTGGTCAACAAACTTGCGCTGCGTCCATGTCTCTGGAGTCTGCACGCCGAATCTCAACTTTCTAGCATTTATAGTTCCTGAGATCTCCACGTTCATACGGACGGACAGACAGACAGACGGACATGGCCATATCGACTCTGCTATTGATCCTGATCAAGAATATATATACTTTATATGGTCGGAAACGCTTCCTTCTGCCTGTTACAAACTTTTCAACGAATCTAGTATTCCCTTTTACTCTACTAGTAACGGGACAATAGTATTAAATATTTAATGAAATTAAATTGGTATTTACAAATGAAATTAAAGATATAAAATTTGGATAATATTTTTCCATGAGTTAGTCGACTTTTATAAGTACTCCCTAATATTTTAATTTCTGACAGTGTTGATTTATAATTAAGATTAAAGTAAGCTATCAACTCATTACGTTTTTTATATATGTGTATATTTATTGTGAAAAAAGGAGTGCGTCATAAATGTATACCAGTTCTGTTTTGGATATATAGGATTAGATAAGTGTATTCTATACAACGGTTTTGGTTTAATTACTATGCATCCTTCACATGAGTAATAACTATCAGACCATTCGGTTACGGGGGTCAGCATTTCGTTGCCCCATCATCAGGTTGAGTGGCTAGCAGGTTAAACAGTAGTCAGCTATCAGGTGCATCGTTCTCTAGGGTTCAGACTTTTGGTCCGCATGCTCGGTCAGACTTTCGCGGCGTTTGTGTAAGCATGGGAAGTACAGGCAGCTCTCGTTCATGGCGAAGCGCTCTCCGTCGGCCAGGGTTTCGGGTAGTTTTCTAAAATTGATAAGGGAAAAATGTGAATGAGTCACAAAGTAATGAAACCAATTGTCCAATATCCTTTAGCTGCATTGTTCACTTACTTGTGAAGAGTTTCGGGAAGGCTCAGGCAGAGAAGCGCACCCAGGAACATCAGAACGCTAATGAAGATCGAGGGGAGCGGCTTGTAGTACTGGGCCAGGTAGATCACATAGAAGGCCAGCGAGCTGGAGGCCAATCCCACCACATGGATGTTGGACACCGCCTGTCCACGCACACTGGTCGGAATGATCTCCGCTGCGTACTGGATCTCCGCATCATAGGAAACAGTTGTGCCAAAGCGTCCCAGACCCACCATTAGTGCCAGCAGAACAGCATTCTCATTGGGATCCAATACCGCGATCAGGAATCCAGTTGCCGCGGTTGTGATGGCTCCCACCAGCAGAGCTCCGCATGCCATGCCCTTTCGCCCAATCTTGTTCTGGAGCAGTAAGATGGTGAATCCAGCTGGCAGGTAAACACTGGAGGTGAGTGAGAAGAGCTTAAAGGGCGAGGAGCCCAGGCCTTCCATGTTCCTGTTGATCACGTCGTAGGAAAGCGTGATAATGACCCTAAAAACATGACGTATGCAATTTGTATCTCATAGAAGCAACACAATAGACCTACGATTTAACCAGCAATGTGGTGGTAAAGCGGCGCAGTCTGGGAGTCTTGAACATTCCTAGGAAAGTATCCATTTGCTTGTTCAGCTTGCTCTCCTCGTTCATCTTCTCGCGATAATGCTTTACGAACTCATCAAACACTGAGTCCTCAACTTGACGGCCATTAAACTTGGCCACTTTTTTCAGACAGGCCACCGCCTCATCGTACTTCTTCTTGGTCAGCAGCCACTGGGCACTTTCGCAGATCAGGAGAGGATAAATGAGGACTCCCAGGGCTGGAAGAGATGCCAGCCAGAGGTAGCGACGCCAGTTGCCAATCCACATGGCGATCCAGGGCGAGGTCATCAGTCCAAAGCAGTAGAATACAGCCAGGATGATGTTCAGACCAAAGGTGCGACGTTTGGGACTCAGGTACTCGAAGACTATTGGAAAATGAATCGGTTATTTTGGATTGCATAGCTGCTGAATGTCAAATCACCTACCCAAGATGTACATTAGGTAGTACATGGTATCCGTGGATAGTCCTGACACAAATCTTGAGAAGGCGAACCAGGGTAGCGTGTGCACAAACGAGGTAATAAAGTCTCCAGTTGCACCGGATAAAGTCGCCATCAGCATGGCCGGCAATCTTCCAATATGGTCAGATAGAAACCCGAAGGAAATGGTGCCCACCACCGAGCCCAGGAAGAAGAAGGATTGGCCCACCGCCGGCTGATGCGATTTGTCGCAGACCCACTTCAGTTCCGTGGTTAGGCTCTCGTAGCCGTTCTCCCGCTCGAAGATCCAGTCTTGACAGGACTCATCAGAGGCCACTCCCGTTCCATTGACCACGTCGGAGAGAAGAGTGCAGGAGGAGTGCGAAACGTTGGAGTAAATGGCTCGCAGCTCCGCGGCACCCAAGCCCATTAGGTCATCGTGGGAACACCTTGGGGATTGGAACAAATTAATTTAATTGGATTTTTAAGTAGGTGATTTCAGTTATATTAATATAATATTTATTATAATATTTAATATTTATATTAAAAAATACAAAACAACAAATGAAAATGGTCATTATTTTGAAATTATTTCCTTAGAGCTTGTTACACGTTTTAACAACGGATCGGGAAATATTCAGAAACAGATTTTTTCTTTTAGCATAGAATTTAGAATATTTTTTATTCAACTGCTCTCTAATTTACTAACTTACCAGTGCTCAGGTGTAAAAGTAATAAGGGTCTGTGAGAAATAATGCAACGAGCTGAGAATGTTCGTGTAGCCGTAGAGAATTAGAATAACAAACTGAAATCTTCCGAAGTTTCCACACTTCTCAAGTACGCGGTCGAAATCCATAGTGATCTCTTTTAGGAACCGTACTTGGGTAGTAATTTCTAACTGACTTTATTTTGTTTATGTGAATCTTCCCAGCAACGAGTCAACTACATTCTGCCTGTATGCGCAGTGTTTTGACGCCCACTAGGATCGGCAGCTGCCTTATATAGTATAAAGATATAGGCGTTGTCGCTGATTAGGACGGGTAATTAGTACCACAGAGATTGGGATAGGCAATCTCTCGCTTTTGGGGTGTGTGCCTATGATAAGATGCTGAGACCAGAGCAAACAGTCTACGGAACAGGTGAACGAACACCCTAAACAGAAGTTATTTGTTTACCTAACAAAAATTGATGTTATAATGATTAAATGTGGATGAACACAAACTGTATTAACACACGGTTTAGCAAACTGGTCATGTATCATCTTGTATCATGTATTGACCTTGGTTTCTGGATTCCAAGTAAATAAGGCTTTGTGAAATGCGATTTCCTTTGCTTATCAGCCATTTAACTTGGTCAAGTGACGGACTTTCTCGAAAAATTCGGCTTCTTTCCGTTTGTTGACTTTGTCTTAGATTTATGATGGATTAGCCACTGTCGTGCTGTAAGTCACGCCTGAAATGGAGTCTTTTTTAATGGGGGGATTTACCGGACTTACTCGTATGCGGACGGATTCGTTGTTTGTGGCTGAACACTTTAGAGATATAGATTATATATAGTATAGATTACAGGTCTACTTCTCGCAGGCGCCAAACAAAGCTTCTTCAAAATACTGTTATACTTAGCTTATCTCGCCGGCTAGTAAAAGTTCCGGAACCATCGGCGTGATCTATATAAATCATGTCCTAGACAAAAGCTAATTAAGTGTTAACGAACCGAATAAGAGAGTAACTGGGCACTACGCTACTTAGTAAATGTCTGAGCTTGGGATTAAAATATCTGAGTTCTGAAATGCGATCAGTCTATGATGAAATCAGATACTCAGATACTTTTTGTATTATCAGAGGTAATAAAGCCTGAGATTATTGTCTTAGTAACCACCCATACAAATTAAGAGACTTGTACACAGGTTTTGTTATTAGTCTGTACTCTTTGGTATTAGCATTTATTATATTCTTATTACATTCACTATAACTACTCTTTAATTTCGTTGGCTGACTCCAACTGAGATGCGGATTTATTCGACTGCCTATTTCGTGAAAAGCAGGGGAAAAAGTACCATTTCTCGCCCTTGCCGAATGCCTCGCCCTCCTCTAAGGTTTGTGGGAGTTGCCTGCAGGATAAAATAATTATTATTATTTATAAATTGATGGGATAAGTATCAACGACTTACTTGTGTAAGGTTTCTGGGAGAGTTAGACACAAGCAAGCGCCAATAATGAGGAGGAAGCTGATCAAGAGTGACGGCAATGGCTTGTAGTAAGTTCCCAAGTAGATGATATAGGAGCTGAAGAACGCGAAGGCATTGCCCACCACATGGATGTTGGCCACTCCTCGTCCTCGAACACTGGTTGGAATAATCTCCGCCGCGTACTGGGCCTCCGCATCGTAGGCAACAACCGCTCCGTATCTTGCCAAGCACACCATGAACCCGAGGAGTACGGAGTAGTTCGCAGGGTCTAGAGTGCCCACTAGGTAACCGGTGGTCGCCGTGATGAAGGCACCTACAAGAAGCGAGGCGCAGGCCATGCCCTTTCGTCCAATCTTGTTCTGGAACAGGATAATGGTGAGACCACCAGGAAGGACGACGAATCCTGAGTAGGAGAAGAGTTTGAACGGCGAAATGCCCACGCCCTCAACATTGCGACTCAGGATGTCGAATGCAATTGTAATGATCATTCTGAAAGAGTGTATAAGGCTTAGTATCTTTAAATTATTTTACTTCGTTTCAACTCACGATTTAATCAATAGAATAATGGTAAACTTTCGCAGTCTTGAAGTCCTCAACATACCCATAAAGGTGTCTGAGGATTTTTTTTGGGTACTATTCAACTTCTCTCGATAATGTTTGATGAATTCATCGAAAACAGAGTCCTCTACTTGGCGTCTATTAAATTTGGCGACACTTTTAAGGTTGCTAACCGCCTTGTCGAATTTTCCTTTCGTTAGTAGCCACTCGACGCTTTCGTGGAGGAATAAAGGAAAAATTAACATTCCTAGAGCTGGAAGGGAAGCCGCCCACAGGTAACTGCGCCAGTTGCCCAACCAAATTGCTATCCAGGGCGAGATCATTAGGCCTATTGAGTAGAAAACACCCATGATGATATTCAGACCAAAGGTGCGGTGTTGTGGACTCAAGTACTCGAAAACTGAAAATTAATGGTGTTGAATATGGTGTAATAAACCTATATACTTCATATAAACTTACCCAAAATGTACATCAGGACATACTGGGTGTCCGAAGACAGACCAGATATAAACCGGGTGAACGAGAACCAGGGCAGACTTCCCACGAAGGAGGTGAAGAAGTCTCCAGAGGCTCCTGTTAAGGTCGACAGAACGCAGGCAGGAAGTCGTCCTATGCGATCGGCCAAGTATCCGAAGAATATGCTTCCCAGGGCGGAACCAATGAAGAAGAAGGACTGACCCACTGCCAGTTTGTAGGCATCGTCGCAGACCCACTCGAGCTGTGTTCAATATTTCGCACGATAGTGTTGATTATAAAATTATAAAATGCGTTTTCTACTTTTGGGCTGAAACATACCTCTGTGGTAACACTCTCGTAGTTGCTTTCCTTTTCGAAGTCCCAGGAGGTGCACTTGGAATCCCGAAAAGAGGACCGATCTTCATCATACTGGATGACACTGCAGGAAAACCGTTCAGTGAAATTTTGTGAATATTCTTCTACTGGCGCTGAACATCTGAAATAAAAAGAGTGGGAATATTTAAGGCGAGTATATAGAGAAGCTATTTCGTGTATTGTGAAATTGGATATGGTCTCGGTTTAGATTATATTTAATTCGTACATGTTATTATTTGATTTGAAGAACTGATTCGAAAAATTACATATAAAACAGCTATTACCACAATTGACAACTTTGAAATATATATTAAACATATACTTTTATAATGAAATCCCGTTTAGTTTTATATTGTGGAAAATCCCATTTCGAATGCTCACCTGTACGAGGGCGTGAAACTAATCAGAGTCTGCGAAAAGTAGTGGAACGAGGACACTATATTAGTGTATCCATAGAGTCCAAGGAGCAGGATTTGGTAGGGGCCGAAGTTGCCACACTTCTCCAGGACACGTTGCAGATCCATTGCGGCACAAGAAACTGCCCTGATCGCAGACCACCGACTGATGCCAGCGAAGGGGGCGAGCAGCTGGTATATATGGTGTACACACCATTCTGGAACCCCGGATATATGGCTAATACTCCGCAAACACGTAATATCTGGTGCTAGTTTATCTCACAACGGGACATGAGGAAGAAATATAGCTTTTGAAGCATTTCCGACGTCTGGCGTCTGTGTGGCGTGTGGAGAGATTCTTTCTAGACCCATGGGCCGATTGCTAATGTGACAACGGGGCACAACATAAGTTTGCCCTTACTTATCTCAATGGGTGTTCTATGGTCCAGTAAAATAGAGCTGTCTGGCAAATATAATCTGGCTAATCTGCCCAAACAAAGTCTCGTTGGTGTCGTTTAATGTTCTGTTGGAGACATTTAAGTGCTTACACTTGATTTGGAAACATCAATTCAATTGTGCAATAGATGAGATGCTATTCATTCTGACTTCTCCTTTCTATATTTATAAACTAACTGCAGCCCTCGAGCGGGATGAATACATCAAAGTAAAATCTGCTAGACACGTATAATAGATATTTTATAGTCTGTATATAAACTATCCGTGGGGTGTAACTTGTTTCCATAGCAACGTTTCGAAGTCGTAAAAAACAAGGAACCAATCGCTTTCTATACAACGCTATACCACGTTAATTTAAAATTTTAAAGCTTTTTTTGTAATGAACTACGGAACTACGACAAGTTCTGACAGAAGCTAATTAAGTGTAAACAGGCCAAACAAAAAGGCATCAAGAGAAATAGATGCCTGGGTCTGGGACTACGAAGATCTCAGTTGCAGAAATGAAACCAGAATATGATGAAATTGGTAACGTTTACGAGTGTCCGAAGCCATATAATAAGTAATTATTGTTAAGATATAGCTTTTTAAGTACTGTAAATAAAAGTAAGAACCCAGTAAACATGCTTTGATAGTAATTGTAGTCTGTATTTGTATTTTGAATAAAAACTTAAAACTAATTGGTAATATTGTCGGATGACTCCATTTGAGACGCAGATTTATGGGTTTCCTGCCTGCGTGAAAAGCAGGGAAAGAAATACCATTTCTCGCCTTTTGCAAATATTTCGCCCTCCTCGAGATTCTGCGGAAGATTTCTGCAAAAAATATTTAAGTTTTGTATTATTTGTATATTTTACTAATTGAATGTATTCAAAATGTAGAAGACTTACTTGTGCAAAGTCTCCGGGAGAGCCAGGCACAAACAAGCGCCGATCAGTAAAACAAAGCTGATCAGAAGAGATGGCAGTGGCTTGTAAAAAGTCCCCAAGTAGATGATGTAGGAGCTGAAGAACGCGAAGGCATTGCCCACCACATGGATGTTGGCCACTCCTCGTCCCTTGACACTGGTTGGAATAATTTCAGCTGCATACTGGGCCTCAGCGTCGTAGGCCACCACTGCGCCATATCTTCCCAGACTGACCATAAATCCCAAAAGTACGGAATAGTCTGCTGGATCCAGGGTGGCCACCAAGTAACCAGTGGCCGCCGTGATAATGGCACCCATAAGCAGAGAGGCGCAGGCCATGCCCTTCCGCCCGATTTTGTTCTGGAATAGGATAATGGTCAGACCGGCAGGCAGGTAACAGAATCCAGAGTAGGAAAAGAGCTTGAACGGCGAAATGCCCACGCCTTCAACATTGCGACTCAGGATGTCGAATGCAATTGTAATGATCATTCTGAAATAACAGAACAGAATGTTGAACATGTTGAATATATGTCGGTATCATTCTAACTCACGATTTGATCAATAGAATAATGGTAAACTTCCTCAGTCTTGGAGTCCTCAACATACCCATAAAGGTATCCGAAGATTTATTCTGCGAGTTGTTTAGCTTTTCGCGGTAGTGCTTAACGAACTCATCGAAAACAGAGTCATTAACTTCTCGTCCATTGAACTTGGCCACGCCTCGAAGACTTTTAACTGCCTTCTCGAACTTTCCCTTTGTCAACAGCCACTCGGCGCTCTCATGGAGAAACACGGGGAATAGTAGCATTCCAAGCGCCGGAAGTGATGCAGCCCAGAGGTAACGCCGCCAGTTGCCCAACCAAATTGCTATCCAGGGCGATATCATTAGCCCAACGCAATAGAAGACACCCAAGATGATGTTGAGCCCAAAGGTGCGGTGTTTTGGACTCAAGTACTCGAAAACTGCAAAAGACGTGGAGTTATTCTAACTAATGAACGATAAAAGTTGAGTGTACATACCCAAAATGTACATCAGGACATACTGGGTGTCCATAGACAGACCAGATATAAACCGGGTGAACGAGAACCAGGGCAGACTTCCCACGAAGGAGGTGAAGAAATCTCCAGAGGCTCCTGTTAAGGTCGACAGAACGCAGGCAGGAAGTCGTCCTATGCGATCGGCCAAGTATCCGAAGAATATGCTTCCCAGGGCGGAACCAATGAAGAAGAAGGACTGACCCACTGCCAGTTTGTAGGCATCGTCGCAGACCCACTCGAGCTGTGTTCAATATTTCGCACGATAGTGTTGATTATAAAATTATAAAATGCGTTTTCTACTTTTGGGCTGAAACAGACCTCTGTGGTAACACTCTCGTAATTGCTTTCCTTTTCGAAGTCCCAGGAGGTGCACTTGGAATCCCGAAAAGAGGTCAGATTTTCATCGATTTGGATCACACTGCAGGACAGCAGGGACATGGAATTCGGTTGAAAGTCCTTTGGTTGAGAACATCTAAAATGGAAGGAACTCTATAATCTTTCCAAATTTAATATATAACGTTGTGTGACACGCAGCACTTGTCTAAACGGATCTGGTAAAACAACGCACTTGTTTAATAGTTTTTAAACGTTTAAAGGCCGCCTATACATTAAATAAATTCTACGCCAAGTTTCATAATTTTTTATCTTGGAATTCCCTTCTCACCTGTGCGAAGGCGTGAAACTAATGATGGTCTGGGAAAAGTAGTGCAGCGAGGACACAATGTTCGTGTATCCAAAGAGACCCAGCAGGAGGATTTGATAGGGGCCAAAGTTACCGCATTTCTCCAGG
Organism: Drosophila teissieri; assembly: GCF_016746235.2. Lineage (NCBI taxonomy): Eukaryota > Metazoa > Arthropoda > Insecta > Diptera > Drosophilidae > Drosophila > Drosophila teissieri. The sequence continues at coordinate 9,708,049 of NC_053032.1, forward strand.
ACACTCTGGAGATCCATTTCGGCACACGAAACCGCAGCAGTCGCGAAACATCAACTGATTTCGACAAAGTAGAACAAGCAGGTGGTATATAGCCGATTCTGGGCGCAGACTATAATGCGCTAATACACTGCAAACAAGGAGAATCTGTTGCTATTAGTTTATCTCCCAAGGGGCATTAGGAAAAGAAAGAAAGAGATTGAACAATTTCCGACGACTGGCTTCTGTTCGGATGCAGAGAGTGTCGCTTGATACTCTCATGGGACTAGTAGTGTGATGGGCATTCTAGATTCCTTGAAAACCTTAGAGTATTACTTCCGATCAGGATCACTAGCCGAATCCATTTGCTCCTGCCCCTCAGTAAGTCTGCCCGTACAAACGGCGTGATTTCGGAAACTATAGAAGCATGAAAGTTGATATTAGCATGCAGATTCTAGTGATTCAAAGAACTGTCACGACCACAATTTTGAAAAATTAGATCGATATGTCTTTTGAAATTAGTTTTTCGCACGTTCACTAGCTGCGTAACGGGTATCTGATAGTCGAGAAAATCGAACTTAGCGTTCTCTTGTTACTCATGCGACGCCCGCAACACCATAACAAAGCATCGTTTATCTTTAAGGGAGCTTTATAATTCAAATAAATTTAAAGTTTCGTGCAAATAGAAGCAGTTAAGTCCGGTTAAACAATGTCGCGTCGGTATTACACAGATTTTCAGTTTGGAAAGCGCCACTGAATTGTCGATACCGTTTACTTCACCATTTTCATATTTAATAATGCGAAAAATGTTTAAAAAAATGGTTTTGAGCTTTAGATTAAGGAATTTTACATTTATAAATATTACATAATCGGTTCTGCGTTCCTTATATATTTTTAAATATTTATTTATTTATTGTTTGATCACTCTTTACTAAAATAGATTTTAGTGTACAAATTTGAAAAACTTATTCTACAAATACAGTATAATTTTTGATACCGCTGCATGTACTACATACTACATACATTACACTTCATTGGTTTCTACAAACCACTATGACTGCAGTGAAAATACCCAACCAAGTTCCACAATCCAAACATATTTACTCAAAAGTAGACGGCCGATTCCGTCGATTGCGAGTACATCTTGACGTTTTGGGTGTCCAGGGTGGCTGCCGACTGAGTGCGTCTGTCCAGAAAAGTAAAAGTGTACCAGCGATCATTCTTTCCGAAATTCTCCCCATCTTCCAGAGAGGTGGGCAATGTCCGGTGAAGGGTTTCCGGCAGCAGGAGGCAGAGACACGCCCCCAGCAAGGAAAGCACGCCCAAGATGATCTCGGGAAGCGGCGAGAACACGCTCCTCGTGAACAGGATGTACGCACTGAAGAAGGTGAAGGCATAGCCGGCCACGTGGACCGCAGCCACTCCTTGTCCGCGAACGCAGGTGGGGATCAGCTCCGTGGCATACTGCGCTCCGGAATTGTAGGCCACCGTCACTCCAAAGCGCCCCACTACGGACAGGCTTACCAGCAAAGTGGTGGCTAAGAGGATAACAGATTGTGATTGTTAATGATTATATTTCAAAGAGGAGGTTTCTTTGAAGAATGTGCGTTTGTTAAGGAATCTAATTTGAATTTCTAAAGAATAATTTATATATACTAATTTAAGTAGAAAAGAACATAATGCGTTTGTTAAGGAATCTAATTTGAATTTCTAAAGAATAATTTATATATACTAATTTAAGTAGAAAAGAACATAATGAATTAGTTTAATTCTACTATTTTTAAATTATTTTAATATTCCACTTAAGCCTGCATATCTGCAGACATTCAAGGTGATGAAAAGAAACAATATCTCAAGTCTGTGTGAAAATAACACTGCATCCGACCCCTACAGGCGCATGCACTAAATATTAATAATACAAGTAGGCTTACAATTTTTTTGGCAGCTCGTTAAATGCTTCCTTGATCAATATGTAACTATGCCAGCGTTTCTACATTAGCTACGAGCATTTGATGTTAATCTTAACGTTAACGTTATATTTGTACCTTGCACTGCCAAAAGTCAGCCCAAAATGTACCCCCGCTTGATTGTGTTGAACTCACTCTTATCCGATGCAGAGGCGGCGAAGATGATGCCTCCGGTGACCGAGATGAAAATGCCACTCAGCAGCAGAGAGGCGGACGCCATCGCCTTCCGACCGATGCGATCTTGCAGGGCGATGATGAGCAGACAGGCCGGCAGAATGGCGGTGGCGCTCAGCGAGAACATCACAAATGGCGAAATGCCAAGGCCCTGAACGTTGCGAGATACCGCATCGTAGCAGAGGGTGATGACCATGCTGCGCGTGGGTGTTGAAAATTAGTAAAAATCAAAACCATCAGCTCATGCCTTGGGTACGCACGACTTAAAGAACAGTATGAGAGTGTGCCGACGGAGCCGGGGCGTTGTGAACAGGTCAAGAAGGTGGGGTGACGCCTTCTGGTTTAGCTGACTGCACTTGCACTCCTCGATGAACTCCTCGTAGGCGCTCTCCTCCACGTGCCGTCCATTTATCCTGGCCACCCGTTTCAGGCAGACCACGGCGCTGTCGTACTTCCGCTTGGAAATCAGCCACTGAATGCTTTCAGGTACAATGAGGTAGAAGAGCGGCACCACCAGCAGGGGCAAGGAGGTGGCCAGCAGGAATCCCCGCCAGCTGCGCATGAGCACGGCGATCCAAGGTGCCGCCATCGAGCCCAGACAGTAGAAAAGTCCAATGCAGATGCTCAGGCCAAGGGTGCGCACTGATGGCCGCATGTACTCCATAACTAAATTGGTTACAGTAGCAAATATCATTACACTTATTCAGAAGAGATTGCTATATTCGAGTTCTCGAATATTAGATACCCCTACCTCACCTAATGGAGGTGCTACACTGTTGTTGCAAGCAGAAATGGAATATATACTGAGTATATCTGTAGCAAATATTTTGACGAATCTAGGAGTAACGAGTATAAAAGTGCACTCACCCAAAATATACATCATCACAAAGTTGCTATCCGTAGCAATGCCGGAAACCATGCGAAACACACAGAAGAGCGCGACATTGCTGCTCCATATGGTCAGTAAATTGCCTGTCATAGCAATCAGGTTGGCCACGATCAGAATGGGCAGACGTCCGACCACATCCGCTAGGTAGCCCAGAACCATCGAGCCTACCACAGAGCCCACAAAGAACATGGACTGGCCGAGCGTGAGTTTCCAGGCATCGGCGCACACCCAATCCATTTCGCTGGGAAAGCTCTGGTAGCCCATATATAGCTCGTAGTTATAGCTGTAGCAGGTATTCGGACTGCTAATATTCCGGTTCAACGGCAGGCAGGTCGACTCAACCGGCGACTCGGTGCTGACGGGCAAACCATCGGCACACCTGGGCGTATGAGCAATGCGTTAAGTATACGACGTGGTGAACAGCGGTCCTATACGCACCAGTATTTGGGAACGAAGCTGATGATGGTTTGGGAGTAGTAGTGCAGGGCTGAGAGAACGTTGATCACACAGAAGAGCAGCAGCATTATCAGCTGGAGACGGCCGAAGTCGCCGCACTTCTCCAGGATCTTGTCCACCTCCAACATTGTGCTTCCCTGCGCTCGCACCACTTAAGTCCAGCCACGATTCTATCCGGGAATTGAGATGAGTCTGCGAACGACGACACGACTCCGACTCATCGCCACGACTGCATATGCGACTGGCCTTACTGTCTGCGTTGAATTCCCTCTTAATTTCCGAAACCAATTAGTGCGCTCTGCGATCTCTGTTCTTGCTAGAACGAGATCAGAAATAATTCGTGGGGATTATGTTTGACAGCTGCGGTCTTTCGTCAGATGTTGTGCAATTCTACTGGAGCGCTGAAAACTGTAAAGACACAAAACGAGCTGCAGGTTGTTACTCGCAGTTGTTTCATAAGCCTTTCAAACTCTTTTTGAACACTTTATTCAATTATTCTGGCAACCGAAATTGAGTTGAGTTTTCATATATGGAAGAATAATGAAATGATGTACAATTTTCTACTCATTGTTGTTATTTGATATTGTCATTTAATATTGTTGTTACTTTATTTTGTTTTATATCTGCACTCAAAGCACTTGCTGCTATTTGCTGCTGAGTTCAGACTCAATTTTAATTTATGCACTGGCCCATCTAATTCTTAAAAGTTCAACTGTAGCACGGCGGGCCTTATACATATTATTAAATTCCCTTGCGATACAGATGCTTGTTGAGAAATTCGTAATTAAATTTAAGATAGGAAAAAGTCGTTTTCCTGCATCCAAAACAGCCTTTCACAATAGAACTTTATGCAGTCACTGACCGAGAAGTGCGCGTCTCAGGCGAATTTGCGATGTCAACCGCACGGAACGAAAGTAAAGTTTGATGTGGGGCTTTCGATTTGCCAGCAGTCGCATTTTCGTGAAACGAAATTGCCAAATACACGAAAGAAAGCTATTTGAGAGTGTACAGATCGCTGAATACCTATTACGCAAACTTTGCAAAATGTTATCACAGGAGATATCAGTGGCGTTCTATATTTTGTCTCAATATCCCTTGGATCTGTTTTTATTTATCTGTTTTTATTTTATATTTATTACTATTTGAATGTCCCATGTATACTACCGGTAACAAGTATCTGTGACGACGGATTATTTTTAAATCTTAGGCCTTTGTTATTGCTGAATGCTCTGATGAGGAGATAAGTATAGATTTTTGGGGTCGGTGATTGCAAACATGCAATGCTGTTTATTTACAGGTATTATAGCTACGATTAAATTCGTGACGTCAGAAAGTCACAGCAATTTAAATACTTAGCAGATGGGCATTTTGTATATGATATCTATACAAAATCCAAACAAAACTAATCGACGAACTTACAACTTTTAAATATATTAATTTAATCAGTCTTCGTGATGGATATTTTAAATCGGATGACAATGACAAACTAAGTTTCAGTGTTCTCAGCTAGAGGTTCACTTTAATTTGTCTTCAATTATTTGTTAAGCACTATTAATCCTTACATTTTTTTCTTTTCTTGAAAAACAAGGAAAGTAGAGGAAACTCTCGTTTAACGCAAACTTTTCTCCATCCGCCAAGGTTTCGGGCAGCTTCCTGATAGAAAACCACGCAATAAATGATTTGTTCAGAATTTTAGTTAAGTAAACAAACTTGTTCAACGTCTCCGGTAAAGTGAGACAAAGTCCAGCTCCAAAAAACATCAGGCAGCTAATGAAGATCGAGGGGAGCGGCTTGTAGTACTGGGCCAGGTAGATCACATAGAAGGCCAGCGAGCTGGAGGCCAATCCCACCACATGGATGTTGGACACCGCCTGTCCACGCACACTGGTCGGAATGATCTCCGCTGCGTACTGGATCTCCGCGTCGTAGGAAACGGTGGCTCCAAATCGTCCCAGGCCCACCATGATAGCCAGCAGCAGAGCGTTCTCCTTGGGATCCAAGTGGGCTATCAGAAAACCCGTCGTCGTGGTAATAAGCCCACCCATAAAAAGGGCGGTGCAGGCCATGCCCTTGCGTCCGATCTTGTTCTGCAACAAGAGGATCGCCACTCCTGCTGGGAGGTACACAATCGATGTGAAGGAGAAGAGCTTAAAGGGCGAAGTGCCTAGGCCCTCCATATTCCGATTAATCACATCACATGAGAGGGTTATAATGACTCTAAACCCGAAAGAAGACATTAAATAATGCATTTAAATCTAATGTAAAGTTATGTAAAGAACTTACGACTTCACGAGCAATGTCAAAGTGAATCGACGCAACCGAGGGGTCATAAACATGGCTAAAAAAGTGTCCTCCTGACTATTAAGCTTGCAATCCTGGAGTTCCCTTTCCCGATAGAATTTGACAAACTCATCGAAAACGGTCTCCTCCACCTGTCGCCCATTGAACTTGGCCACTTTCTTCAGGCAGATCACCGCCTTGTCGTACTTCTTTTTGGTCAAAAGCCACTGGGCACTCTCGCAGATCAGGAACGGATATATAAGGACACCCAATGCTGGAAGAGATGCCAACCAGAGGTAGTGACGCCAATTACCAATCCAAATGGCGGCCCAGGGCGAGGTCATCAGTCCAAAGCAGTAGAATACAGCCAAGATGATGTTGAGGCCAAAGGTACGACTCTTAGGGCTTAAGTACTCAAAGACTGACAATATGGGGTAGATAGATTAATTTAACTTCATGATTTCAGTAAAGAAGGAATTACCCAATATGTACATTAGGTAGTACATGGTATCCGTGGATAGTCCCGACATGAATCTGGAGAAGGCGAACCATGGCAGAGTGTGCACAAAGGAGGTAATAAAGTCCCCAGTGCCACCGCACAAGGTGGCCATCAACAGAGCAGGCAGACGCCCTATCTGATCCGACAGATAGCCAAAGATTACGGTGCCCACCACTGAACCCATGAAGAAGAAGGATTGGCCCACTGCTGAATGGGGGGATTTGTCACAGACCCATTTGAGCTGAATTGGGACATCAATAGTATTGAGTTTTTCAGCAAATTTTGTATGGCTTTATACCTCGGTGGTGATGCTTTCGTAGCCGTTCTCCCTGTTGAAAATCCAGCTCCTGCACGTTCGGTCCGTTGCTACTACGCCTATGCCGTTGACTACGCCCAAAAGGGGCGTGCAGGATGAGGCGGATATGTTTTGATATACTGAGCGAATATCCTCCACACTGAGACCCTTAAGGTCAGCATGGGAGCACCTATATAAGGAAGATCAGAGGTTACAAAGTGAGGTCCAATCACCTATTTTGTGTCCACCCACCAATGCTCTGGTGTGAAGGTGATGAGGGTCTGCGAGAAGTAGTGCAGTGATCCCAGGATATTTGTGTAGCCGTACAGCAAAAGGATCATCACTTGGAACCTCCCATAGTTTCCGCACTTATCCAGAACCTGACTGAAATCCATCAGACGTTGTTGCGTTGACTAAAAACTTTCTAAGCGACTGCCTACTTCCAACTCCCTTCGGGAACTGACCAGAGGTTTCATAAAACTGCGCTGGGAAAAGCCATAAATTTATCTTTAGCGGCTTTAAGTAATATGAATCATAAAGCTGAAACAGCTGAATGGGTTTTGAAATTACTGATATACTGTCGAATGTTTTGGCAGCTGTGAGCCCTGTAATTGGGAAAATATCTCCAAGAGATGTCACATCTATCGCTCAGGTTTTAGTCGAACCTTAGGTTTTGCAATTAAAATACCTTTCATACCACAACTGTGCTCAGCTAATCCATTATTGACTGGATTTCCTATTCCTTCTTGCCTCTTGGCAACTTTGTAGCATTAGCCTGACATTCGTGTTGATCAATTGCTTTGATCTTCTGGCTAAAAATAGTTAAAACAGCTGACATCGACTGGCCTGGCGGTTGGCACGACTTTGATTCTTTGTTATAGTTAGTTGTCGCATAAACAGGCCCGATGGTACCAGCAAGGGTAAGACAATGCATGCAGATGTCAATAGTTTTCCAGATGCCAGATACAAATTTGCAGCCATAAATTAAGCTCACAAAACGGTAAACATGGGAATTGTGGCAGACACTTGGCTGTGAGAAGCTGGAAAGGGTATTTTTGGGCAATCAAAATGGTTTTGAGGCACTAATTGCGAACATGTTTAAACATTTTAAACATTCTTGCTTTGTTGGTTTCTACCATCTAAGAGAAAGATCACACAGAAAACAAGCCTGTAGCTGAAGGATCAGTCATGAGGAACGTTATATAGTCGGCATGCCACTTATTGAAGGGTATTATTAATGACATTATTTGCCTGGACTGCAAGTGGTTGTTTGGCCTGGTCTGTGGGCCACACAAATGTGCCGACAGCAGCGCGTTGACCTTTCGCTTTATTAGGCGGCTGTGGAGACTGGCTGCCCCTGTTTTCGCCCCCTTCTCCGGTGAGCCACTGGCTTTCAGGCCCACTCCAGGCACTTTTAATTCAATTGTGGACCACCTGACCTTTTGCGCATGTGCTGCAACTGCCATTTAATACTGCCATACCGCCATACCGCCTGCTGCAGCTTGTTCTTCTCAGCTAATTACGCGGCAGCCAAGAGCAGCATATCCCAACATCCAGACAATGTTAATTCAACATTTCAATTGTGTGCGGCCAAATAAATGTTCACATAACTGCCAAAAGTCGGTGTCCAGGCTGGGAGCGAAAAGCGAATCGAAACCGATTCGTAAACGTCGCAAAAGTGAAAGGGCACAGCTCGGGCTGGCTTGCCTCTGAGGTCTGGGGACCCTTTAAATGGTTTAGCGGAAGAATAACCTTTCTAAGTCGACACGATAACTGCGCCAAAGTTGAAGCCAGGCACACGATTTGCCGCCAGGTGGGCAAGAGTCAATCCCCGCACCCGTGGCTCCACAGTACTGGTCCGCGCCATGTGCTTGATCGCTGGCCCAAGCTGAAAACTTCCTCTGGCCGGGTCTCTCTTGATCTGAAATTAGTTTATTGCCTCGACTGCGCCATGTGAAGCAGGCGACATTTGCCGCCGTTAACCAGTATAAATGGCCAGAACTCCCAGCGAACGCTTGCAGTTTTGGTTACTTCTTCTAGCGCGATCGTCGTCGAAGCCAACGATACTCCGGCCACTCTTTACGTGGTGTCTGCTGAGTCTGTGACAACTGTGAGCGAGTGGAAAGGATACCCCTGCAAGGACATCGATATGCTGAAGGTGTGAAACCAAAGGATAGCAAAGTGCCTTTACAATATCGACAATAAAGTGTAAACCGCTGTATTATATTCTTAAGGGGAATGCAATGATGCATTTCACAAGTTTTCCTAGTCAGTGCATAAAGAAGATTATTATTATTATTAAAAGTTGCAAGTCCGTCGCATAATCCCAGTTATTATGCCAATTATATACATTTAGTGTAATTGCACAGAGTTATGAGCATTAAAATCAATTGATTTCTGATGCTCATATTACGTGATGTATATTTCAAGAATCATTTTCTACATTTTCCTTTTTACTTTTTAGATTTCCCTACTGAGCGCCGTGCTCGGCATCGCCTATGCGGGCGTGATTGGACCCGGACCATACTACGGCGGTCCAGCTGGTCCCGGACCGCTGCACCACTATGGAGGATATGCTCCGCAGCACGGACCTCTGCCTGGTCCCTATGTGGCGCCTAAGCCGGCTGCTCCCGAGCCCTACGATCCCGACCCGAAGTATTCCTTTGGTTATGACATCCAGGATGGCTACACTGGGGACCTGAAGTCACAGCATGAGACGCGCCACGGAGATGTGGTGAAGGGCAGCTACTCGGTTGTGGATCCGGATGGAACCAAACGCACCGTTGACTACACGGCGGATCCCCATCACGGATTCAATGCGGTGGTCCGCAAGGAGCCGCTGGCCTACAAGGCACCAGCCCACTTGGCACCTGTCGTCGCACCTGCTCCCGCTCCAGTGCCGGCTCATTACGGCCCAGCTCCGGCTCCTCCACTTCCGCCGGTGCCCAAGGCTCCTCTGCTTTCGTATCCCCTAGCCTTGGGCCCTTACCACCGGGCTGCTCCTGCACCTGCACATGGTCCCGCTCCCGCTCCTGCTCCTGATCCAGCTCCGGTGTCTGTGCCAGTGGCTACTCCAGTCCTGCCCTCAGCCCACTTCCACGCCGCCTACCCCGCCCTGGCCCACAGCCCCTATGCCCACTATCCGGCTCCTGGACCAGCCCCCGCTCCAGTGGACCCCCATGCCTACTACCATCACTGAGGGAGCAAGGCTCCCAACTATCTGATCTGATTTGATTTGACTTTATCTATCGCACGCAGCTTACACTGACCCAAAACTGAAACTCCGGCTATAACTGTGCCAAACGCTGTACTCTCAATCTCTTATTCTGTGTTCTTCGAGGGATTTGATACCGATCCAATATGTAGATTGATTCTAAGTTACCCCTAGCCTATGTACACGTCTTAAGAATATGTTGTTGAATGGTTAGTCTAGGAAATAAAACGAGAATTGAAAAACCTAACAGATTTGCCTGAACTATTTGTCTGATTGAAACTTTACCAAATTTTACGAAACCTGGTCACAAGGTATTTAAATAATATGAAAACTCAGCTTTTAACGCAATTGATGAGTGTTTTATTTATTGTATCAACTTTTCGCAATGGTTCATATATGTATATGTTATATGATATCGTACGTGGCATATCTCATATGTATAATTTCTGATTATGTATAAATATGTATATGTGTGTTGTATATAAACGTTTCGAGTATGTCACCGTATGTTATAAATAAGTTTATTACAATGCATAATGTGTTATTATTTATGAATTATGTTTAATAAGTTCTATGAGCTACCATTCGTAGAACATATTGAAATGTTTTCGATATCGTAATACTCCTCAGCCGACTTCAAAAGTTCATCAGTGTGCAGAGTGCGTTTTGGTCTCGCTGCACTCGATAAGGTATACAATTTAAATACGATTATAGTCCTTAGTTTTGTAATAAACGGTATCAAAAGATAGGTACAATTGAGTCATGCCTGCTACCACTAAACTAATTTCGAAGCTTCTATTCCAACAAAAACGATTAGTTGCCAAGCTCGGGGCTTTGTGTCTATCATTATCCGTCTGATTGATTTGATGTGTACGATTATTTAAACTAAGGGTCTTTAGGCTGATATACCATACAAAAGTGCTGTGCTCTAGAGGCCTTTACAGTTGGACACAATTTAGCTAAGTAATCTGCTTAGAATAAGAGACTAATATACGGTGTACATACCGCTGATATAAATAAGCGGCTAATATAGCTCACAGTATTCCTTGACAAGTGTATATTATTTAATTCATAATTTCTTCGTTGATTGTTTGGCTTCGTCTCGGACCTCTCCGTCCGATTTCCTCATCGGTTCTCGCGTTAGGTAAAAATCTATTGTAGACAACCACTGGATGATGAAGACTATTTCGGGATATGCTTGAATTGCGTTGCTTGATATCAGTTGTCAGTATAAAATTGCGGACAAACAAATGGCAGCTTTGGCTATTCTCAACTCAGATCTCAGTTACTAGACTTGATGCTTTTAAATTCGTCCTCGACTACGTACTCCTAAAGATAGAAATTATATATAATATATATATTAAGTTTATATATACGCCGTTGAATGGGATATGTTTCACTAATGATTAGATAGTTGACTTAAGCATTTTTGTTTCGATTTTAGTTCATTTGTTTATAACTTGAAACGGAGGGTTTTCTTTTATTAAACTGGATTGGTTATTGGTAGGACATTTCTTCCACATTACGTTTCGGCTTGGGTTGGTATGGTATGGTTAGACAAAAATACTCATAGTTGGGTCATTTTACTACACAGAAGTGGTTGAATAATTTGCTAACTGTATTTTGTTGATAGCTATATCTCTTTATATAATTCTTTCTATATACTCGTATAGTATAGTCGTGTTGCGTTATTTACTAAGTGCCCGGAAATTCTAGTGAAAACTGAACCTAGCTTAGATAAACCAACTGATAGATGAGAAACTTAAATGAGAACAGTTTCTAAAATGTTTCCATATTGTCCTTTTTTTCGTTCCTAATTGTTGTATAATTTCGTTAACTAAATGTGGAATTTCAAGAGAAATAAACTAAAGAGTTTCATGTCAATATATAGCTAATATCTGATATATCTATAAATATTTATCGATCTGTGGCATATCTAGGTTAAAACTTTACTCTCTTTCGGCTATATATTTTATCTTATGTTGATGTGAGTATTGTACGATATTGGGTATCAAGTTATAGACATCTATATTTATCGATTCGATTAGTTCTTTGTGGTATTTAGGTATTTTAAAGCAGTTTTCATTATCATTTGATTCGTAAGTATATCTGAGTTATCCAAGTGTAATTTGACTAGTTTCATTGGAACGATGTGGGTTACCTAATATATTTGAGGGTTCTGGTAGTGAATAAGATTCGATTCGATTAAGTAGATAGAAAAGGTGGTCCATTTAGTGATCGTTTTCGTCAGCATATGATTAGGTTTATGAAGATCTCGTAGTCTACAAACCAAAAACAAAATAAAAGTCTAAAGACTGTGATATTTAATAATAATTCTTTAATTAAAAACATTGCAGCACACTTTCAGTTAGCACAGATATTAATATTAAATAATATTAAGAAATAATACACAAGAAATCGGAATAAATAAGGATACAAATTAAAACTGATTGTATGTTTCGAAATTTACATTTAAAACACTTATTGTATAAGCTTTAAAATGATATGAAAGCTAACCAAAAACTGTTAGCTATTTTTTTTGTATCTTTGAAATTGATTTGCTTCCTATCAGTTTTTTGAAAAAGGTGCGAGTTATAACAATTTTTCATGTACTAGCAAATTATGATTATGTTTCATTTATGATATAGGTGTTTTTTTGTATATCATAGGATGTAAGTATTTGTGGGAGTTACAGCTTATCTAATTTTTAAATCATTTCTGCATTATTTCCAGCTTTCAATATGTCTCACTTACTTATGCTTCGATATTTGTATATAATATATATAGATTTGTATCTTTCATAACTACTAAAAAGTGTTCTCAGCTTGCTCGAAGCTCTTCTTGAATTTCTTTTCCATCTGATTCCTCGCAATAATGTATAAATATATGTACCACAATAGTTATATGGATCTATCTTTAGGTGTTTGGGTATGATTATTTAGAATGTTTTGCAGGCCAGCCAATTGGATTTCCTCACTTGCATTTGATTCTTTTGGATTCTTATACTGTTTCATTGTTTTCTTTCATAATTTAATGCCATGCAGTTAAGTATCGAAGGTGTTATTTTGCAGTTATTTTTGCAGTTCCACGCAGGTTTTCTCCGTGGTTGCCGTGGTCGTCGTTGTGTTCGTAGTGTTGCTGCTCGACGTGTCCTCCAAATCATCGTTAATGCTCTCCAATTCCTGCTCTGTGATTACGGTCACCAGTCCACTTGAGTTATCTGCGGATAATAGAGATAAAATTCCGATTAGAAAATCTGTTATACTGGCATACTTTTCAGTTCCTGAAAGGGCAAGGTGACGACACAAATCGTTGCATTACCGCTTTAATCCAACACATTCTAGGCAAGATCTGCATGGCGATTTGGGGCAGTAGAAAGAGAGCAGAGCAAGAGAAATAAACGAAATTAGTATTTATAGTGGAAACTTCCATTCCAACAAGATTGTATAGAGAAAGCGACATCAACACAAACAACACAAGCAATTCGAAAATGAAATCAAAATCCAGCGCCCTAAAGTAGGCACCGCAAACGAAAACCAAACTCAACACAAGCTCCACAGAGGTGGTCGGAAAATTGAGCCGGCTACAAAAGGTGACAGTGACTGCCATTAATATCCGCACCATTCAAGTGCTGCTGGTGCTGCTGTTGCTGCTGTTGCATGAGGCTGGAGTGCGGGGGCGGCGGTGGACGTCCGTCGTCGCCCAGATATCCGCCCGATGTCTGCATGCCGCCGGAAATGTCCATTCCGCCATTGCCTGTCATCAGGCTCCTTTGTTGCTGCGGATGCTGCTGCTGCTGCTGCAACTGCTGCTGTTGCTGCTGCTGTTGGTGCAACGCATTCAGGGCTCCGCTCAGCTGGTGCTGATGATGCTTCGCCGCCAAGCTCGCCAGCTGGGCGTGCTGTTGCTGCATCTCACTGTTCATGCCCGGCAGCATAATTCCCTCTGCGAGTGTGTTTGCGGTTTCAGTTTCGATGGAGATGGAGATGGACGTGGACGTGGGGGTTTTCATTGATGGGGGTGTACATTAGAGTGCGTGACAGAACAGACAAGAACAGCACACAATTAGAGGTTAGTTCGCAGGATGGCCCCTTTGTTAATGCTAGTGGGCGAGGCTGTCACTCACTGTTAGTCAGAACCCCCTACCATTGGGATAGTTTCCCATCGGTGTAGTTTCTGTCGCATCTAAGCCCCCGTTTTAAATGCGTTTCCATTAAAATAAGTCGACTTTTAGACGATTAAAATTTGTCTATCTAATAGTTTTCTATTGTAATGCAGGCCCAAGTTTTGTATCCCTTCTAAGTATACCCCCACTGCCATTTTGATGGCTTTGTTATTTCGTTGGGGAGAAAAATAACGAAACATACTTCAAATTTGACCGTTTAACCTCCCTCTAGGCAGATTATTTTAAATAATAGTTTATATGTGTACATTATTGGGAGATTATTAAAGAAAAGAAGGTAAGATTGCTAAAAAAAGCTATAAGATTTTAAGGCCAGCTAGTTTTCTCTGCTGAATCAAACAAGATCCTGCTAATAATTCCCCATTATACAATGCTAATTGCCACACAAAACGCAGCTCAATCATTTTGAGCATTTAGGTAATCCCACCCACTCACTTGAGTTGTGCTCGTAGTGGCCGTTCTGTTGGTTCATCTTTGCCGGCGAGTCCGTGTTCAATTGCGAGGCAGTCACAGACCGGGTCTGGAGGGTGTTGGGTTTGGAGTTCAACGCGGAGCCGGGGGCGCTGGGCAGGCCGCTGCTGGTGGCGCTACTGCCGCCGCCATTGGGTTCATCTAGAAGTTGGCGTAGTCGCTGCAACTGGGCTTCCAGTTGTCGATTGTGATCCTCCAGGATTTGCATACGCGCCTCAAGGCGACCCTTGTGCTGACGCAGCAGCTTTGCTTCCGCCATCATGTCCTGCAAAATGGAAGGGAACAATAGGGGAAATTAATTTAAGAAAGACATAAAATTCAATCCGAAATCCCACCTGGCCCTGCTCGCCCTGGCCAGAAAGACCCGTCATGCTGGAACTGGAGTGTTGCATGCCATTGGAGTCCTCGGGCAAGCCACTTTGCTCCTTGCTACACAATTGCTGGTACTCCGCCTGCAGGTTGGCGTTCTCCTCCTCGAGATCGCGGATGATAGCCTCCAGTTCTTCCCGCTGTTCGGCATCCATGGCGGCCATCACTTGGACAGGCGACTTGGGCGCACTTCCATTTGAAGTCCCGGGCAGAGCCTGGCAATACTGAGCGATCAGTTGGTGCTCGTCATCACTGTCCGGCGTGGAATTCGAGCCCGTTCCGCCGTACTCGACCTGAGCCAGTCGTGAGGCGTACATCTCCAGGCGGGAGTGCATGTCGTTCTGGAGCTGGTGGGTTGTGTGCTGCGGACTGGGCGCCGGACTCTCCAGAGCATCCCCTGGATTGGGGAATATTAAGAGGATTATTTATTATGAAATGTTCTCAGAGAGTGTAAGCTTTTAGTTAAAATTGATTTTAAATTGATTCAAATGATTAAATACGTACCCTCCAGAACACTCTGAACGGGCAGGTATCCCACTCGGGGGTGCTTCTTAAAGTATTTGCGACTCTTGAATTTGTTCTTCAGGGCGCGTGTAAAGTCACGAACGTCCTCGGTGGATGTGGTCTGAGAAGAGTCAAGAGCCAAAAGATTAGCGAAAATATAACAACGCATTTTAAGCAAAGTAAGAGTTCGACACTCACAGTGGTGCAGTACTCGTGCATGGGATGCGTGAGCTTGTGGTTCTTGGCGTTGCGGCCGAAGAAGAAACACTTTTGGCACATGTCGAAGTTGAAGCACTTGAGGCATCTGTAGCGGAAGCCCACGATCGGGTACTCCTTGCAGATGTTGCACTTGGCCTGGTGCTTGGCCGCCTCCGCCGCCGCCAGGCGATGGAGCACCGGAAGCCACACGAGGCTCTGCGGTTCGTGCTGCAGCCAGCCGAGGAAGTGCTGCAGCTCGATGGAGATGTCCTGGTTGCCATCGATGGCCTCCTGCGAGATGCCAGCCTGCTCCAGGCAGGACCTCACCGAGGGCTCAATATTGGAGCCACCGAAAGCGGCAACTTCACCTAGTTGGCGGGGTACCTAAAAATATGAAGTGCTGTTTTATTTTCCCTGCTTTTATTGCAAGTACTACTCCTCATTGGAAGTGTAAATTGGCTTATGTTTAATAAATTTGAGCCTCAGTAAGTAAAAAGTAATTATTGTGCAACTAACTTAAATACTTAGAAGCTTTTAATAGATATAATAACCCATTTAAAATTATTTGATCACAGTAATTTACTTTATTTCTGCAATAACTATTAGCGGTTATCAAATGAGGCTTTAATTTGAATGAGTAATTTAAACAAAACTAACTCACCTGAATGCAATCGTGCAGCAGGAGTCCCAGTCGCCTTTGATCCGCCCGTCTGTCGGTATCTGCAACCAGGCGGAACAGATAGCGATACTTCTCCTCCAGGTGACCCTTGCAGAGGAGGACCAGTCCGACCTTGAAGCTGAGGACTCGGATTTGGCCGGTCCTCTGTGAGTCGTACACATTCAGGATCCAGTTGATGGCCAGGTCCAGCATTAGCGTCAAATCAATTTTATCGATTGTCACGTAGAGCGAATGCAGCACCGTGGTCATGTCGGGTATGTCGATCAGCTTGTCGTTCTGGGCACGCAGGCCATGTCGATCGAAGGACTCGCAGGCGGTGGACATGCTGATCCTGTCGAGAGCTATTTGGATGATGGAAAAATTGAGTTACAGCGAGGAAGAAAAGTGCTACGGGCTAAGCTCACCCAGTCGCTTCTGAACAGATCGCAGTTTCATGGCCGTTCTGTAGGCGGAAAAGCGTATCTCGTTGAGATCTGCCAGGCCCTTCATCAGCTCAATCATCTCCGGATGGTCCCAGTGCGTGGTCTCGCGTTCGTGGCTATAGTTCAAAGTAGGTTATAAAATATATGGTTACTACTTTATCGCATTTACAATTAACCGAAGAGACTAAGAATGAGAGTTCACATCACTTGGTACCGCGAAATGTCTGTTTCTCTGTACTCACTCAATATAGTAAGGCACATTGGCGGCTGTGGTGGCCCGCTCCCAGGGCGGCTTTACGCTCTGGCCGAGATTGGGCAGTGGTCCAATGGTGCCGCTGTTCGATGTGGTGCGTCCGTCGTCGCCGTTCTCGTGCGTCTGCTGGGCTCCAGCCTGACAAAGGACCTTCTGGCGCTCGTCCATGGCGATTTGCAGGAGTTTCATGCTGTCGTAGTGTAAACATCCCAGTAAGTAAATAAGTAAAGTGTAATAATAAGCGCAGAGTTACACTCACCGCGTGTTTAAGTCCTCCAGCTTGGAGAGGCAGGGTGTGGGCACCAGGACCTGATTGGCGGTGAAGAAGGACTGCTGCTCATTGCAATCATCCAGGAGGGCACTGGCCGTCGTCATCTTGTCCCTCAGGCGCTGCAACTGTTGCATCTGCTCATTGGCCTCGCCCACGGAAGAGGGTGGCAGCCAGGAGGTTTTTGTCTGCTCCGCAAGGGCAACGCGGGAGCTGAGATCCTCCAGGATCTTCTGGAACTGACGCATTTTCTGTAAGCACAAACCAAAGCGGGGAAATGAATTAAAGTGCACTTGCTGATTGGAGAAATGATGAGCTGCATTATGTAATTAGCCATATTGTTATGCCTGGGCATCCTTTATATAATATTCCCTTTGTGCCCGACGGCTTACTCTCCTCTGAATAGCAATATGCATTTATTGTTTCCACCACACCACACCACAAACCCTTTTTAATTCCACTTGCAGGCGCCTTCCTCAACTTTAATTTCATTATGATTATGAGCTTAGTTGAGCTCACGTTGCAGTTACGGCTTACTATTATTATGCCCATCCCAAGGGGATTAAAATGTTGGCCCAGACTTGCCGGAGAACATAATATCTAATGCCAATCAGATCCGGTTAGTGTGCATGGTTAGTATATTAAATCGGATTAGTTGGCCAGGCCGATTATCCCTTCCTCTTTTAGTGCATACCGATGTCATGATGTTCTTAGGGAACGCTTGTTAGATTCAAGTAATCCACTTTTAATAAACAAAACAACTTAAGTGATGTTAAAGGGCAACCCCAAGCCGTATTGTATGTAAGCTACTTGGTACTCTTTCGTTTTTTAAGCTTTATTCCCAAGCGAAGCCTTTACATTTTGGCAAGTATCTGCGAATCAGATACAGCTGTTCCATTCTAACCCCTTCGCATCGCTGGCTTTTGTATATTTTTTGAAGTGTGTGCTGAGTCGCTTCTTCATTAGCAGTTAAAAGCAGGCAGCTTCTGCTTTAACGTTTATGTCCTTTGTATGCACTGCGTCGCCGAAAAGTCCCTGCACGTAGGTCCCCCTGCTCCCTTTGCTCTCTACCGACTTTCCGCTGCGCCAATTTGGCGCTTTTGTAACTCTAAGCTGGAAAAGGCAGGAGCGCCCGGAGAAAAGGAGCAACAGGAGAAGAAAGGAGCAACATCTGCGCACGTTTCATTTGGCCCATTTTCGCTCGCCCGTTCCCCTCGCTCCCCCGAGAAAATTTTCGCTTTTCAATTTTTACCTTGACACCCCATTTCCCACTTTCCACTTCCCACTTCCCATTTTCCGTTCCCCCAGCATTTTCCATTTCCATAACCCGGCAACAGAAACTTTCATTGCCTGCCGTTTTGCATGCAACAAGCAAAATGCATTTACCTTGGCAAAGCAAAAGTTTCAGCACCCCGCAAGGAGAAAGAAGTCCTGGACCAGGCCAGAACTTCAGTCCACCCAGTTCAACCCCCCACTCCGCCTCCTTGTTCGTTTTCTTTATTATTTCATTTAGTTTTCCCAGGATCCCTCAACTCTCTTTTCGGATCCCGCCTCCTCCATTTCGGCTTCTGTGCAGTTTTTTAATTTAGTTTTCTTGGAGTTTGTGTTTTTGATTTGGAACTTTAGCCTTAGCTTTTCCAGCCTTTAACTCTTTGTGGCTCCCGGGGCAAGTTTATGCCCCATAATGCACTTGCACAGCCAGTTGTCCATGTGTTTGGCTGGGCGCACTGAGGCATTTTTTATTCTTCTACTCTTCTTTGCTGGCATTTCCCGAGGCAATTGTTGCTTTGCCTTTAAAGCCGAACTAAATAAATAACCTTATCTATTTCGGGGCTTATTGCAGCAGATGAAGTTGGTTGAGAAGGACCAGTCTCTGTGCAATTCAGAAGATACTTTGCCAATGCTAAGTAATATGACGTTTTTCGATGGCTTTTAATGATTACGGAATATATTGTTAAAAATATGATGGAAACTGAAAAAGTGTTGCTGCTATAAATAAATGCATATAAACAAATTGATTTAATAAGAACACAAAACAAGAGGTATTTTCTGTGATTTTAAATGTTCGATTACTGTTAATAACCCCTTTTCACTATAAATATTTAATTTTTGTAAGCTTCTTTGGTAGTTTCTCCCCTGCTCATTATCTTGTTCCCACATAACCCAAAGGAAAGCGTTCTTAATTATTTTTTGTTCACCTCCACTGCTAATTAAGCACACAAATTATTTCCCGCTGCACTGCGAGCAACTTCAGTTGAAATCCTTTGTGTGTGGCTGCTTTGAGCTGCCTCGCATTTATTTTTAATTAGCGGAGCGGGAAACGCAGCCAACAAAGGCGCCCAAAGGCTGTGGCCAACTTGTCGCTGGCAATCAATAATTTGTTGTTTACAATAAATATGCATCCCCTCTCTCATTGCTTCTCCATTAATTAGTGGCAACAAGCCAACAAAGTGGCCGCCGCCACAAAGAGACAAGAAAGCTGTTTGCCATCCAAGTCATTCAGTAAAAAGTCTTCGGGGTTGGGTTGCAGTAGGACGTGGTGATGGTGGTAATGGTGGTGATGGGGTGGCTCGCTGATAAGAGGGCAATGCACTTTTAAAGCTGCCTTACTTGGAAGAAGTTTAATCAGCTAGCGGCGACAGAGAAGAAGAAATGAGCAGGCTTCATGTATTGTGGGCCTCTGCCAAGGGGAATCCTTGCAAAGCCAACAAGGAGGTCGGGATTGGGTGGCCATAGTTGCCGGGCGTTTGTCCATGGCGTGTACTTAAAAAGTGCAACTCTGTGTAATTTAATACCATCCGCTTGACTCCATAACAATTCCTTGGCCTGCCTCACCTGCGGCTGTCGAGCGGGGAACTTGGTTAAATAAAAAAGCAAATGTTGCCGCCACATTTTCTATGGCAGCACGCAGAGCAGCACAGAAGAAAAATCATTGTACTCTTGGTACTTTCATTTTCAAGTAATGAAATTAATTAGAGCATGGAAAGGTCTACATCCTCTAAAGTTGCAAATAAGTAAAATGCATTATGTTCCTTGTAGCAAATGAAAATAAAGGCAGAACGGACAAATATTCCCCTGATTTCTGCCAATGTAAAGCTCGCATCACCCACAGAGCTTATTAAAAATGATTTGTGTTTGCCACGGGAGGTAAATGCCACAGAAATGGCAGAAATGTATACCTTAAATTGACATTTTGCCAGGCGATGAATGCAAAGAGAATTGCGATTTTAGCAGGGGTGAGATTAGAATAATTCAGCAGGTAAATCAATTATTTTATGAAAGTGTGGCTCTTTCCGTCTTGATTTACTCCCCTTAATTTTACCCCTTGCTCAGTGAAGCTCAAACCGGAAATCCTAGCTTGCATTAATTAATTGAAATTGCAAGTGAGACTGAAAAAGTTGTGTCCATAGAAAGCGGGAGGGATAAAGCGGGAAATTACGGAGAGAAAAGAAAACTCGGTTAGCAGTTTGCCATTTCTTTTATAGCAAGGACACATCTACTTGAATACAGCACGACCAGGAACGAAAACGAATCTTTTATGTCTGTGGGTGGAAATTAATCAAGATTTCAAAGGAAATGTTCAAAAAAGAGATGGATAGACGCAGAGCAGGCAAGGATTCTTTTAATTAAAATTATGCATTAAAATGAATGATTCCTGTATTTCACTCAGATTAAAAATTTCTTTCTGTGATTTTTCAATCGAAAATGTGGAGTGGGTAAGAACTTATGAACCATAAATATGCACTTTCCCTTTATGTACTCATATTACATAATCATTTATAAATGGTATTATCTTATCATACATACTCGATATATAGCAATCTCATAAAATAATGAGTTCGGCTTTATAAAGAAACACAAACTTCATAGACCTGACCAATATTTCGGCCGCCCACTGTTAGCCGGTACACAAACCTCATTCTCATCGCGTAAGATTCCGACAACCTGGAGGAACATGCGCTCGGCATCGTTTTGCGGATCGCAGTTGGAGTAGGTGTCGTCCACCAGCGTGATGTCGCCCAGGCGACAGTGGAGCTGCTCCTCCGACGAGGACGAGTACAGCGACAGAATGTTGCGTCGCCGCTCGTTGGCAGCGTGTTGCACGCAGGAAGCGACTGTTGACACCGCTGCTGCTTGTCGATCGTTGGCCACATCTCCTGGTGGGGCCTCGGCTTCCTCGCAGCCACTGCTGCTCAACTGTGAGTAACTAAGACTCAGTTCGTCCATCTCCTCGCCCTCCTCCTCATCCTCCTCGTCGTCATCCTGTTCCATTTCGTGCTCCAGTTCGGTGCCGCCGGTTCCACTGTCACCGCTTTGCGAGCTGGCCTTGGCCTTGGCCTTGGCCACGCCCCCATTTGCAGTGGCCGCCCCAACATTTACCACCACCAGGTTGTTGAGATGGTTGCCGAAGTGGTGCGACTCATTGCTGCTGCTGCTGCTCCGACTGCGACGCTTCAGGGATCGGAAGGGGGCGAGGAGTCGGCGACGGGTGCTGCACGTGGGCGTGGCGTAGGGCGGCAGCATCTCCAACGTCTGCTGGTGCATCTTGGGTGCCCCTGAGTACCTCTCCAGCGACCTTGACTTTCCCCCACTGCTGTGCAGCACGGAGCACCCCGCTCTCCTGGTGTGGGAATTCTCAATGACCTCCCCAGCCTCATCGCTGGAACTGTGGGCCAGTGCTGGCGATGTTGCAGCCTGGCCACTGCTGGCGAAGAGTCGCATCCTGTAGCACTGTTTCAGCTGGGGTTCCCTTTATTTAAGCTATTGTTTCAGTTGGTGTTGCTGGTGCTGCGGGTGCTGCAGCTGGTGTTGCTGATACTGCAGTTCGATGTTGCTGTCTCCTTAGATGAAAGTATAGGTGCTGCCTCTGTTCGAGCAATTGAAGTTGCTGCAGTCGGAGTTGATGTTGCTGCTGCCAAAGATCTTGCGCGAGTTGCTGCCGATGGTTGCTGCTGCTGCAGTGGCTCCTGACGTTGCCGTTGATATCGCTGCTGCTCCTTGCTGTCCTACGTGGCTGGTCGTCTGGCGGGGCGAGTTAATTAATCTTGCTCTATGCAGATTTCAGGTTTTCGCTGATGCTGATGCTGTTGCTGGTGCTGGTGCTCCTCCCGAACAAAAACTTAGGCACTTGGCTGCATCGTTTTAGGGCACATTCTTGCGTAATGAACGTTGTTTTTATGCGCTTATCTATTTATAAAACCGGTTCGACAGGATTCTACGTTTATTATTCCGTTTTCTCTCTTCAGCTCTGCTCAAAAATGACAAAGGCGGCTGAAACACACACACAAATATGTGTGTAATTCGTACTACAAATATGCCCCGAGTCAATAAGCCACTCAATTACGCCGAAATTTCCCAGCTCACGCCCCTCGCCCCTCGCTCCAGCCCAAAGCCCAACGCCGACCAACTTTTGACTAGCGTTAATTATCCAGACATCTTGGCTCTGTTTGCCAAGCAAAAAGGTTGACTGCATTCTGTTTACTCAATTGTTGTTGCGCGCCTGTGCCTATATCTATGCCCATCTCACTCACTCTCCCTGACGTTTGCTGTGTGTAAATTATGTTGGGCAATATTTGCTCGCCGATAAGCCAACTCCAATGTTTCAGTTGAGACATTTATTGTCTTGTCTCTGGGTTCTATGTTTGGTTCTGCTCTTGCTCCTCTGGCATTGCCAAGGTGCGATGGGAAAAACCAATAAAAAGGTGGGATAGGTTAGTGGAACGATCATATACATATGTATTTTGGGGCAGGCCAGAGGATGTTGTGAAAGCAACGCTGCACCGAGGAGGTGATGAAATGGTGTTAATCATGAGACTTTTTTTCTAAGAGCTACGAGAATTGGGAGAAGCAAGTCCAAAGGAATCAGGCATTTTTCTAACGGACTGAAATCGAATCTCCTTTTTTTATATTAGATAATATTGAAGTAAATTTACTTAAACTATGATTTTTTATAACATGAACTTTGATTAATTCACTTAAGGCCTTAAAGGCGACTGTTTTAAGACTTTGAGTAAGTTGGAACCCATGAGACCTGGGTTCTGGTTTCAATGGAAGATTAAATACGGCTTGACTCCTTGGCCAAGTTCGTCTCAAGTGACTATAACTAAGCAATGACCCCGCTAAAGCCCCATAGAAAATAGTGGAGAACAACAGAAAAAGTGTGCAAAGAACAAGCTTCAAAAATAGATGACATTCAAGAAGGAAAGAAATGACCGACGAAAAGCGGAAAACCACCGAGAACTACTGGAAGAAGAGGGTACACGGAGTACGGGGTAGACGAAAGCTCATTAAAAATTCTAAGCTGTAAAGCAAAACAAAGTTTTAAATAAAGTCCGGAGGGGCGCGGGGCCAGAAGTGGAGACAAGTAAACTAACAAGCCATTGACAAAGACTTCGCCGCGTTGATGAGTGAGTGCGGCCAAAAGCGTGGAAAGAGACGGAACGATTGTGCGAACGAGACGGGACGAGGTGGTGCGAAAGAAATGCCAACGAGTAATGCCGGTAATGACATTGTAACGGTATTTATTACAACATTACTACAAATGACAAGTGTCTAATTAGTTAAAGCAACATTCCACTCCCCATCTCCATCGCACTTTCCGATGCAGTCGTCTCCTTTTGGCTTTGCATAAATTGAATTTTTCTCGAAATTCTGTTTGCAGTTGCTCTGCCTTTCCGAAAGCTCCCGGATTGCTGGAGATGTGTGCGTGATAGATCGTGACACGAGTTGTTTTTTTTTTCATTCCCTTGGATTTCATAAGCTGCGTAACAATGATTTTGTTTTTTAAACTCATCCAGAGTTTGTTGAACTCAATTAAATTAGGACGTTTGCGATTTATAGGAACACATGTACATACATACATAAGTTCAGAAAAAATACATAAAATCACGCGACCATCTGTAAATTCAAGAGAACCCTAATTGGAATATATGGCAAAAATTGTTTCCACCACGAGCGAATGTAAGACTGGAGTGAAAATATGCAATATTTATTGCATTACTTTTTTGTTATTAGCATGGTTAAATGCATTACGAAATATTGAAAAGCAGCGCCGGCTGATGGCTGATGCTTGCATTTCAATTTGATTGATGTACTTTGTGGGTACGTGAGGGAAATGCCAATGCATTTCATTATAATTTTCACTTTTTCCCCTGCACACCCAGAGAGATAACATTCTGCGTCGACTTGCATACAAAGTCTCCCCCTCACACAGATACACACAAATATATACATATAGGAATATGAATTGATATTGATAGAATGTGACGCTGATGTGTGCGGAATGCATTTGTTATTGCCAGTGGAAATGCAAATGTTTTCACTATGGCTGCAAAAAGGATGGTAAGGAAACAATTTACCAATAATTGAAACGCAACAGATTGAAGATGCTTCCCCGGGCGCTCAGCTCAAAGTCAAACCATATCAAGTAACTGAATAGATACAAAGATGGGGGGATTCACCTGCTTAATCATGCGTAACACAAGCCAAATCGAATTTGAATTTTATCAAGTGAGCAAATCAAAAGTGTGTATTTTCACTTTCGGTTTATGGTTATTGTTTTTGGCGAAACTAATCCACAATGCTCATCACACGCGGAGCAGCCAACTATTATACTGGCCAAAAACCAAAATACGAACGCTAATAAATCACGAAAGTGAGAAACCGTAGGGAGTCTTGAAAGGCGCCGAAAAGTAAATCCGTTTACCTGCCTTTCAGATACAAGATACTCGCCTTTTGTTAGCAACAACAAAACTAATTAAGTTGCCCAGCTGAGGAGGGCCCCATTCCCAAAGATACGAGTATAGAAATAGAAAGCCCTGCGGTCACATTCGTATCACTGCACGCTCTGTAAACCCGAAAAGCACAGAAATCTACGGATCTACGGAGATATTCCGAATCCAAGTGCTGAGTCATTGGATATCGCTGTGAAAATGGTTCAGCACACATAAATCAAAAGCGTCACGAATCGTAGATCACTTCGGCGAGGCAACTTGCTCCGCACCCACGGAATGGAGGACACAACCACGTGCTTACGATAATTGCAATTTGATTGAACCGACGAAACTCTGAGTGTCCAGAATTTGTGAGCAGGCCACGGCAGTCGTTCAACTCTGAAAACAACCAATAACAAATAAGAACCCGAATCATGCAAAGCCGCGTCTCTGGCGGATTACACAAAAGCCCAACCGGAAATTTCAGCTGGAAAAAGAGCAGGAAAAGAAGCACAAACGAGAGACATACAAAAAATTCAAAAAACCAGGAAAACCATATCAAAAACGAAAAAAGAAAAGCAAAAGTGCATTATGCGACCCTCGGCTCTGGGCTTTTGTTTAGCTGGTCTCGCTCTGTTTGGTTTATGCATTTTCACAGGGCACGAGAACACGAGAAAGAATTCCCCATCTAGTTCTGAGTGGCCGACCATGAATAATTTTCCAGTTGTGACTTTTGTTTTCCGATTGTCAAATCCATACAAATGATGAACAAAAGAGTAAAATGTGCGGGCGTAACATTTGCTAATGTCTTTAATGGGCTATGCAAATGCGTCAAGTGATATCACTGAAATTTGGGAAACATAAGCTGGAGCTTTGGCGTAATTATTTAAAGTGTAAAGTTACCACAGAAGTTGCCGATTTGGTATTTTATTAAAGAAGTAAATCAAACAATTCCTATTTATCAGCAAGGTCGCCTCAAATTTCAATAAAAATCAAATGCCATTCACTTGCTTAACCCAAATCAAATCCAATCAATAAGGAACACAGATTTCAATTTAATATATTTTTTGCCCATTTTTTACCCGTCTCACCATGAGGAATAGAAAAAGAGGAAAACGCACAAAAAGGAGCGGAAATTTCATGCGTCATGCGGCAAAATTGAAACCACAAAAGTCACTTCGTCGGGGCCACGCCCCCGTATGTCAGTGCATTTTCAGGGCTCAAACATATGCGAGAGAACATTTCCATTCTATACACTATATGAGGCTGCCTGGAATTGGCGTTGAAAAATGATATCAAATTTGTATTTGCCTGGCAAGCACATACAAACAGACTTGTCGCGCCGAGCGGCAAATAAACTGAAACCGACTGACAAAGCCAACGTGGCAGTGCATTTGGCCCAAGTTACCCAGTTACAGTTGCATCAAATGGCAAAAAAGCAAAAGACTTTTTGATGGCCAGCAGACTTGTGGACTTGCCCATGGCCAGCAATAAAAGTCAAGAGTGCCAAGCGACATGGAACAATTTATCACAGGCAAATGATCAAAACAAGGCGAAAGGATCGCAAAACGGGGCGGAGGGCTGGTGGCTCCTGCCTTGAGGCAATGGGCGTGGCACTGAAGGCTCTCTCTGACTTAAAACGAATTTTCATATCAATTTCGACTTGGCTTTCGCCAAGGAGTGGGTGGCGCAGGGGAAACGCTTTGGATTCAATTGTTGAATTTTCCGCAAAGAACGAACTTGGCCGCCGGCGAAAATAACGTGAAAAATTTACAAGATGTTTTCGAAGCGATAAATAAAGTTGCAAATGTGAACTGCATCAGCTGCTCCGGCTGCCACTTCCCTAGCTCCCTCAACTCCCTCTGACCAGAATACCCTCCATTCTATCCATTCTGTTCGACTATTGAGGCTTTTGGAGCTGCATAGCTTCGTTATGGCAATTTGCCTCAAATTGGTTGCTCTACGCATTCCCACAAATTGGGACTCTATATCAGATGCGAGTATCTGCATCTGTGGCGGGCCAGCTAAACTGGTTCAAAACTGTGTCTGTCAGGAGAGCTTTAAGACATGTTTATTGGCCAGATACAAATGTTTCCTTTTGGGATTGGCGGCGAGTGGGTGGGTGCTTCCCCGTGTGGCCCTGGTTGCAATTAATCGGCCAGGTTGGTTTTCCACCCATTCAAGCACTCCAGCAGTCCGTTTTAAGGTTTTCCCTTTTACGGTCGCCGAAGTCTCTATCCTGCCTGCCAGCGGGAAAAGTAATTTTCACAGCATTTTATGGCCCCGCATTTGGATTAATAATAAATGCAGTGTGCGGGGGAGCAGCGCATAATAATATGCGAATATTTATGGCACTAGTAAAACGTTATGAGAGATTCGCTTATGACAGCTGCAGGAGTTCAAGAAGCACCGGAAAGAAATTAGTTCAGACTTTGAGGTTGGCAGCCATTAAAGCCCGACCCCGTATAATATATTCAATTAGAAGAGTTGACCACCCGGCGGCTAGAAAAGTGGGTGGAAAAAGTGAGAACAATTTTGCACGTTTGCACGTATCCCCCATCCGGAAGAGAGACGTGAGTCTGTGTGCATGTCCTGGCCATTGTTTGTGAAAATTATTTTATAATCATTTTATCACATTTCCAACCAACCTGCCAGCAGCAGCAGCAGCAGCAGCAGCAGAAGTTGAGTTTTCACTGGCACACCTGCTGCCAGGATAGAGATCCTCTATCCTCGGCCAACAACAATGGACCACGGCTCAAAGCCGAAAGCAAAAGCATGCTGGCAACTTTTGCCTTGCCATTGATGGCCCACACACACACCACTACACACAGAAACACACACGAACACACACATTTATGGCTTTGAATCTTCATTTTCCTTAGACAATGACAAAAATGGAGGATAATAGATAAAATTAAGTGCAACTGCACCAGACAAGGAAGGAAGCAGCATGGATATGGCTGGCTTCTTGTGGGGTTTATTGTCGCCCCTCTGCCGACGGGGAGGGTGGGGGAGCTCGAGGGGGAGCTCGTGGGGGAACCCCCGAAAGGAGAGTCAGGCCAAGTCATGGATGCCATTAATAAAGTGCATTGAATTGGCTGCACGGCACTCAACAGAAAATGGCGCCCGGGTCTCGAACGTCTACCTCCTTTTTGGCCTGTAAAACGTTTAGCGAAATTGTTGAACAAACATGGAGTAATGGGGAAGTGAGTTATGTTCCGGACGGGGCACATAAAGACATCCCATCGATGGAACTGTGCCATAAAATGCTGTTTCGGTAGTTCGGCAATGTTTTCTTTTCAAATATTATCAAGTTTTGGTATTTACCCCCGCATGCATAGCTTTTAGGTGTTTATAACTATTTCTTTATAAAGGTTTAACATGAACTAAATAGGCCCATGGAAAACAGAGATTATGCCTCGAACCACGGAAATTGTTTCCGTTTTGATTAATAAAAACGATTGAGACAAGAAAGCAGAATTATCAAAGACTATAGTGAATAATCAGAGAAAAAGAATTTAAAACCTGAATAAAACATGAACAGTTAACCCAATTGATTGTGTAAGTCCAGCGAAAAATGTTCTTCGATAGTAAACAGACCCTAAACATGGCTTTACAGGTTTTAAATGAATCTGGGCAATTTATGGAACCAAGCCACTTCCGCTCTGATATAAGCCCATCCAGCGATTAAGAGAATCGAAGACCTCTTATCGTTGTCACTTCACTTTCCACATTCCAATCTCTTGGATACTTGGCAACAAGCTGCCGGTAAGCAACTTTCATTAAGCCAGGGGAGCAATTTTAGTTCAACAAATTGAATTAAGCATTCTGGGAAGCACTCGAAGCCCGGCTACTCATTTCGAAACCTTTACCGCCTTTTGATGCGAAACTTTGCGTAACCTTTTACCCGGAAAATTCGTGGGAACTAAGCAGCCGCTTTAAGCACGAACTTTTAACCTTTGCCCTTACCTCCTGTCCGCACTTCCCATCAAATTTCATCAAAATGTAGCCGCAAAATGTTACGCCAATTTCTGTTTGAAGAGCAGCGGGACAGGGATCGCGATTGACACCTACGCAGGGGACTGTAGAAAGGATCCCCAAGGACTCGCTCATCCTGGCCCATCATCTTTATGCAGGAACAATAATAATTTTTAATGAGTTGTAAAGTATTTTTACAACTCTTCTTTTACTGCCTTGGAGGCGGGGGGAAAAGCGAAAGTCGAGCACCTGAATTTGTATGCCACACATATATTTATCGTGTGGATTTGGCTGTACATTATTTTTGATGGCTCAATTTCCGTTGCGGTGCCAACTTCCGTGCGCCGCCTTCAATGAGCCGAGCTAAAACACGCCCAAAAACCAAAACAGCCTGAAAAAATGCGAAAAATTGAAATCCGAAAACAAACAAGCCGGTTTCGAGCTCGGAAAGTTGGGTGATATGCGTGATTAAGCACTGACAGATGCCCACCCCTTACTCGGTTTATTATTTTTTTTATTTTTCCTTGTTTTTTGCACCAAGCCCAGCTTTACATGATTGTTCTCTCTTTATTCGGGGACAAAAAGTGAAGCAGAAAAAATAATGATAAATATGCTGGAATCTATTTTGGGGGAATTTTGTAGGCGGGTGTGTCACTTAATGACTTTTCTGCTGAATGCCAAATGAACAAGTTCCGCCGAAGGGGAAATCGGAAGGGGTAAAAATGCTGGGGATCCGATGGAGTTGCTGATGTTACATTGTTCCCAGCGCGATTTTCTGTTGAAATTGGCTTTCAGTCGCCAAGGTAACCGAACGAACTGAGAGATGTCAGATTGCTTTGTCTCGCAGTGGTGTTATGTTAGACAAAACTGAAAACGATACGCGTTTTGTCTACCGAAAAGGCTGAGACTTATAAGACTGAAGAGTAATGCCGTTTACCTATTTAAATTCGAGTCAAATGAGGCAATGCATGAAGGAGTTCAAATAATTAGTCATAATACTATACTATATCAACAAGAAATCTACAAAATGTATACTGTCAATGCAACATTAATAATACGGGCTTTAACATCGCTTCACTCTCTTCGGAAATTAATCCATTTTATTTCGAACTCAATGGAGGTAGACAAATTTATTTCCAATTTCCTGATTTATTTGCCCCTCTGCCTTCCTATCCGCATCCAAATCAGCTTAAAAGTGATTTTGTGCGAGCGTTTTCCCCGCTTTTGTTGGATGCAGTTCACTAATTAAGTGGATCTAAGCGCTTTCCAAACAACCAAATGCGAATGGCAGACAAAACGCTTTAAAACCTCTCCCAAGAGCCAGACATCCGAATCGATTGGGACCTGGGGCGCAAAGTGGAGATCCCGGGGGAGTCTATACTTCGCTGGATGCCTGACTGGATGGCCATCGTAATATATTTGCATTAACCCAGTGACACATTTTGACATAATCTGATTAATTGGCGTGTAAAGGAGAATAAATTGAGCGGCGTCTAATGAACCGATGGCCGGAGGAGAGATGGAAGTTGGTAGATGGTAGGTGGTGGATGGTGGATGGAAAAGGCAGCTGGTAACAGAAGGAGACTGCCAGATGGCGCCGGACCGAAGAACGCCCACATGATAAGTGGATGGATTCTGAAAGGGGACTGCAACTATCTTCGGCTCAACAAAAATGTACAGCGATGCAATAATTTGCCTTAACGAATGTTGATAGTTTTTCACTATCTGGCTGAATAAAGCACTGCGCGAAAAAGATTCTGGGCTAGAAAAAACGATTGCTTAAAATGGATTTGGAACACAACTTGGTGAATATTCATCGCAAACGTGTTACAAACAGAATCTAGTTTCAATTGAATGAGATATGTTACAAAATCCTATTTACAGCACGTGGAGAGTTGCTTAATGGTCGATTTTTTAGGAACCCATAGTTCTTTAAGACTTAACTTAAAGTTAATTATGTGGTATTCTAATTTGTTATATTACACTACCATTTCGCAGTACTGATTAAAGCATCTTGCATTTTCTTTTCCAAACCCCATGTCTAATAGCTAATTGATGTCAACGGCTTGGCGGCAGTGGCAGTTGAAACCAGGAAGATTGAGCAACCAGGCCAGACCGCAAAATGTAGCTGCTCCCACTGCTCCTACTGCTCCTACCGCTCCTACCACTCCGACCGACCTGATCCGCCAGATTGGCCAGATCGGAGTGCTCCGCTGGCAACTCTATCAAAAGACGTGTCAAGAGTTGGCGGCGGCGTTTGGCTTTTCTTGTGGTTCGCAGCGTCTCGGTGTTTCGGTGTCTCGGTGTCTCAAAGTCCGCCACTTAACCGCCAACGCCGCAAAATCAATCAGCCATAGGAATGAATAGGCATAGGGAGCGAGCACCACCCACCACCCACCACCAACACCCTATTCTTTCGGCCCTTTTCAATTTGCTAAACGACATTTGCTTAGCATTTTCGCCTAGATTTCCTTACACACAAAAATGGTGCGCCGCTGGCCTCAAAGCATCAATTTTTAATTTCATTAGCATGGAGGGCATAACCTACTTCACCCCCGTTTTCTGGATTTTTCATTATCTGTTTTTCCAATTTGCATACGCCGGTCTCTGTTTCCTTGGTCGCCATTTCGCCATTCGCCATTCGCCATTTTCCGGTTCATGCGTTGCTCGCATTTGAATTTTAAATGATTATTGATTTCACATAGCTGGGTTCCCAAATGAATGGCATTCACTACACCGAATCGTTTCCAGTGGCCTATTTTTGGCTCAATTCGGTGGTCTTTGCTCAGGGTCAAATAAACTTGCTAATTACCCGAAGTGCATGGTTCCAGTTCTCTAAACAAAGCGAGGGGCTAAAGCCTCCTCTCACTGGATAAAGGTAGATGTAAACAATTTCCAGCGATGGCTGAATAAATATTCATAAGGAAGTAAACAAAAGGTGGGTGGGAAAATAAAAGATTTTGGGTCCTATCTATCAACTAGAGCAATTACTCAACTGGTCAACAGATGTTGCAGATTATGCTGCTTAAATTGGCCATATTAAAAAATAAATATTTATATAAACATTTTTTCCAGGTGCGTACTATGGTTTGCTTAAAATATTTCAACGATTAAATCGTATGCGGGAGAAAACCTTTCTGTGCAGCAAAAGATTAAGCCAATTTGAAGGCACAATAAATTTGTACAGCTTTTTTATGTTTATTTTGGATAGACCAGACCATTTTAGATAAAAGCTCTGACTAATCACACTGGCAACCCGAAAGGAAGCCAACCAGTAGCATCCATAAAGGTAATCGGAAAATGTTTATTTAATAAATAAATTGGAGAGAAATTGCGCAGCTTGGAGGTTGAATGGTTTTGGTGGGTGAATCAATGGGTGGGAGGCTGTTTGGTCACACACTGCCGGTATTTATTCAATTAAAATAATCATAAAGAGAAATGTTTATATTGCTGCTGTGCAAATATAAACAAAATAACCAAAAATTATTGTTATGCATGCTTGGGTCCAGAGTATGCAAATAAAAACCGATAAAATTAGGTGCAACTGAATTCGAGCATGGATATTTGAAGTGGTAGTCCAAACATGACTTCATAGATTTTTTGTCGTTTTTGTGGATGTATTTAAGTGGGAATTTCTCTATGCTGGAACATAAATAAAGCTCCAATTAAAACTGCATTAGAGATATTGTCGCTGGGAAAAGCTTTTCCATTTGGAACTTTCTTTTCCCTTTTCCTGGCCATTTTATAATAGTTTGGTAATGCTTCACAGCTGACTAAATACGCCGGATGCGATTTGGTTTCGTTTTGCAGACTTTGATGCGGGCCGAACTCTGACTTTGATTAATGACTCAAATTCGATGGGTACCTGACCAAATTTTCCCTATCTGTCCCTGAAGTTTCCCCCCTTTTCTTAGCTATTTGGCATTTCATTTTCTGCCCAATTGGGTTGTCAGCATTTGGACAAACATTTGAGCTCATTAGAGCATTAGGAATCATGAATACTTGGGAATTGGGTAATCTGTTTGCAGTGATTTGCATAGTATGAGACTGCATTTGAGATCGGCAGTTAATAGAGGCAATGACTTCGGTTCGGCCATGAAGTCGAAGAGTTCATGCAGTTTTATTCAATTTCCTAGGACTCCTAATTGAGCTGTCTCCTCAAAAAGGAGGCGCATGGTATTTAATTGAGTGCAACTGCATAATTGTTCAATTAAAGTGATTGTGTCAGCACTGCAACGGCAGCAAATGCAGCCGATAAACACGCCACAATTAGTGCAGCAATTTTTTAATTGATCGAAACACAACTGACATCGACGCCCCATTGACAGCTGCCACTGTTTTCCACTTCAAGTGCGTGAGGATGGGCAAAAAAACGTATCTACAGCAAGTTGGCTACGTGAGGAATCGGGCAAAAACTCCCGCCATGTCTTGGGCCAATAAACCGAATTGTCCCAATCTGTAAGTATATTCGAGTGTGTATCACACAGCCACGGAGAGAGAACAATGCGGGCAAAGTGAGGCTGCCAATTCAGATTACCTGAATTGCTCCGTTTGTCAGATACTTTTTCTCCCATCGGTTTGTAAGCTTGCCGATAGATAAAACCGGCTGCAAATGCCACTTGTTCATTGAGATACAGAATTTGATTCATGCATTCGACTGCCAAGATGCATTCTCTTTGGAATTTGTCACAACTTTTTGGCAGATATTTATGTATTTACTTCACTAGACATTGGTGCTTTTAGTTCTTCTAGTCAGAAATTCGGGCATGTCAGTTGCACTTCAAATTTAACTTTTATGCTAGAAGAATCTTTTATGAAAAATTGCCACCAATACTTTTATTGAGATTATCTTAGGTACAATAAATAATAAATCGAATTTGTTTAGCTTTAAGCTAAGCCAAACTGTTTATAGGAAATAAAATCGACTTGAGTCAGTTTAAATACATTTTGCTTTATATTTATAATATTTCCCTACACTTCAAGATATGCTATCAAAAACCTAACTGCATTTTGCTCGGCTAAATTCTATGCACATAAAATGTTATTCGATGTGAGTTACATTCCCGGGACCGACGTAGATGTATTGGATTAGTCGAGTGAACTTTATTCCACACCCTGACAAAGGCGAAAATGCCCGACTTTCTTATGCAATCCGGCAGATACTTTTTAGGCGAAGAGACCCTCCCCTGTCCTCCATCGAATTGACATGCAAAATGTGTGCTGTGGCGCCAGGCTGATGTCTGAGCTGCGAGTGCCAGCCATTTATTTGGCGCTGGTGGAATTGAGTTGCATTTGCCATTTTCGCCTGCAGTTGCCATTTGCAGTCGCATCTGCGGGCCTATAAATAAGCACGTCACACCGTTAGCAGCATTAACTGCATATTAATTGGCCGAAATAGACACCGTCGAAATGGCGACAGGACTAAGCCACGAGATAGCCTGACATTTGCCCAAGTTTAGATCTTAGGTATGAGTGTTCACTCGCGTGTGCGAATCCCCTCGAAATGCCGAACGGCACTTGGAATGTGCCTCGAATGGCACCTCGCATTACCCACATTTATTGTGGGCGTGGTGGAAGCCTTAATTGTGCCGAAATAAATATTTACTCCACTCGCGCATTTGGCGTACTAATAAATATCAAGCGAGGGAGACAAACCAAGACAGGCACAACATGTAGTGCGGTATCTTCCAGATACTTTTGTATCTCGCTCCCACTCGCACAAACATTCATCAGGCACAGTACGCATGCATAAATTAAGTGCAATTAGCATAAACAATTTTCAGCTTTTAACTGAACTGTTTGCAGTTCGGAACGGGAGGGGGGTGTCTTAAGTGGGCGGGGGAACTTGAAAGGGGCATGGCGAACACATGGTCGCCATCCAGGGAACAACACACAAAATCTTAGGCCACAACGCAAGATGTTCTTCATATAAGGACGTGGCCAGAAAGTATGCTTGTGTGGATAGATTACCTTTCGCCTAATTTGGCAAGTACTGGAAATCGGTGGCAGAATGGTGAACAATTTTGCGGCAATGCGTTATTTATGAGACGCAGTGCGTTTGGTTTGCTCAAATGTTGTAATAAGGAAGTTTTCGATATAAGTAATACCATTTAAAATGTATCTTCTATAAATTATATTGTATTAATGTATATATAAAGAATATGAGACAAAATAGTTTCTTGATTAAGTACACCAGAAAAATGAAAACAAGTAAATGCTTTGTTTTGAAGTGTAGATTGCATTCTAAAGAATTTCACTTAATTCCCAAAGATATCAATATTATTGACACTTTATGAACCCAAAATTCCCGGAATACCTTGCACTCCCCTTTGATTTTGAATAACCCCTTAATACCCTCTACATAACCCCTTGATTTTGTCAGCCTGATGATTTCATACTGCAGCTGCAGAAGTCTCGAGTAACAATTTTGGTTCTCCTTCGTTCTGTTCGCGTTCCTTATTCGAAAAGCTCCTCATATAAACACATGCATGTACTTAAAATCCAAAGTAACCAAAGTCCGCAGAGGAACGGAACCGTCTTCTTCAACCCAAAACAACAGATCCGAATGGAACGCAATAAAACAGAAGCACATGATGGGGTATCCGATCTCAGTCGCTGGTGTTTGTTTACAGAGTTTTACATACCACATGCATATGCATATGGATTCGTACAGGCATGTGTAAATATGACGTTTAAATGGCGTTTAGTACGTGAAATGTACGAAAATGTCGAGCACATGGAAAGCAACAGCGGCAATCGCGAAATTCGCAGACTGCGGCGGGTAAATATTATGCACAAATAAGTGAAGCACTCGTATAAATGAATAAGTGAATTCAAGAAATTTAAATTTAAGTGAAATTCGCGAAAGGCGAGACTTGGTATCGGTGTCTTGGTAGTGGGAAAAGCGCCGGCTCAGCAGAACCCGAAACCAGACAGTAAAATATTTGGATATTTGGCTCCTACTGAAAGCAGATCTTTGTGTGGGAACTGGGTCTCCCAATCGGTTATTAAACGACACCCAAGGTCGAATCGCTTCGGGGTTATTGAAAATCGTCAGTGTCAATAGGCTGAACTAGATTCCCCAATAAAATGAGGCAACCGATTGTGTTCGCCTCGAATTCATCCAGCTGACAGCTGTAGAACTATTCCTTAATTGGTCGTTGCTCCGGGGCAGTGAGAAAATCAAAATATTTAGTGACTCACTATTAACATTTCGGCTTTCAATTGAGATTCATTACTGCGGGAAGGCAGATGAGTTAGGAAGCTTTCTTATCGCGACTGTCTGGCAGTTCAAGTGGGTCACCCCTCTCAGAGTTCGAGTTCAAAATCCCCACAAGCCGTTTCCCGCTGTTTTATTGGTCGTCGTACGCAATAATTATAATGGCTTGTCAACAGCTTCAATAAAAAAGCACCATATCACATGGCAGATACGGATCTAGCCCTTAAGACCCTTAAAGTACCAGAGCTATCTGTTATGTTAGATAAATGTGTCGCATTGGTGATGTTCTACTTGTAACCGGAATGCAAATGGAAATGGGAATTGCTCTTGTGCCAAATGAATATTATTGTTATGGGGTGAGATTCGTTTCATTTTGGGGGCAGGGGCTCCCACCAGCGCTCATGGGTTAATAAAAACAGGAATGTAAACGACAGACAAAATATGGGAAAACAAAGGAAAAAAGAAAACATACTTTGAGCGTGTTGGAAATTAGAATTTCCGATACAACCGATACGGATTGCGGCTGGAAAAATAAAACAAGAAATTTGATCACTTAGACAAGGAATTAAACATTCGTGCTAGATAATGAAAACTGCAAATGAACAGAAACACAGTATGCATGGGTGTTAAATATTTTAACTTCCAGCTGACATCATCGCAAAGATCGGGAGATAATGATATTGGCAGGGGCTAAGAATCGGACATCGGCGAAAATTGGGGGCACAGCGCGCAGTCCGTCCGAGCAAATAAATTAACTATATTGATGGAGTTTAGAAAGTTTATCAGAGGCGAGAAAAATCGAGTGGCCAGGCAGATGGCGCCAGTGTGCCGCCGATTTGAGTCATATGCGCTCCAATTAACCAACTGACACTGAACACCATTAAAAAATGAGTAAAGAAACAACGATGGGTCCTCGCCAGATAAGCATATAACAAGTTATATACGAAAGAACAACAACTCGAACTCAAAGATGCTGAGGCACAATGCAAAACTGTAAACTGTTACTCTGAGATGCAAAGATATATGTATTTCCATATGGAAACACGAGTAACAAGACTACCCATAACACTCGGAACGATGACAAAGATAAAGTGAGCCACATCCAAGGTTGCAACAAAGGAGAATAAGATACAGCGCCAGGAAAGACAGCGAAGTAAGAGACAGCTTTAACAAATAAAATGAGCAAGACGAGTAAATCTCCAACAAAATTCAATAAAATGCTAAGTAAATAATAATAAACGACCTTGCCGAGAGAATATCCTCGTTTCCCCGGGATGTGTGTTTTTCCCCGCCTGAGTTCTCCTTTTCGACAGTTCCGCATGGGATATGGAGCATCCACACCTCGGGAGATTTGCTGCTCGCCGAGATGCAAATGAGATTCCTCTCGGATGTGGGGGAATTTTCAGAACTAAGCCTATCTTCGGATTCTCGGGCAGGCAATTACATGAAATATCTGACAGAAAGTGAAGCTTTGGGCAATTGGCTTGTGAAGAGGAGTGTCCTACAGGTGAGACTAAAGTTGTGGGACACCACTCATTTTGTATATTCATTTTACATCGTATTATTTGTAAGTTCGCAACCTAAGACCATTTTCTCGCCGTGCATTCCACCCACACAAACGTGTAATTAAGTCGAGTCAGTGAGAGAGTGAGATGGGCACTTTCCCGTAATAATTCTTCAAAATACATTTCCATTGCGTTTGCCATATTGTAATTTCTACTCGCCAAAAGCTGAACTAGCATAATTTTTCTTAACGCCGTTGTCATGTTTTTTAAACAGTTGTTCCCATCGCCACGAGAGAGAAAACAAAATTACTCTACATTTCTTGTGCGATTTATGATTTATAGTGTTTATAGTGTTTATTTGCCATTTAAGAACGGCGGTGAAAATAATGGTGTATTGAACACGCGCTACCACAAGTTGGTGAAAAGTGCGCACACTTTTAAACGTGACTGTTACAAAGAATTTTTGTTTCATTTATCACACAACACAAATGCACTAAGTTCTGGTGTTATTATACTTTCTGTTGTTACTTTTGTTACTTTTGTTGTCTTATGGCCACAGCGTTGACGAAAAATGATTATAATAAATTCGACCTTATTACTCTTGTTACTTTCGTTTGTTTTGCTACTGAAAGAATAAAGTATAACACCAGAACAATTTATTTCTGCAATTTTTTTTCTCGACGTTGGTTTACAATTGCGACCGAGAAGGTGAATATATGTCTGGGGAATATTTTTCGCACTTTAAACACTTTT
Source organism: Drosophila teissieri (assembly GCF_016746235.2). NCBI lineage: Eukaryota > Metazoa > Arthropoda > Insecta > Diptera > Drosophilidae > Drosophila > Drosophila teissieri. The sequence continues at coordinate 9,746,313 of NC_053032.1, forward strand.
TCTGTGAGGTTACGTTTTTTTAAAAATGATCCTTGAGTTAGGAATTTGATTTTTTTCATGGGTAGTATCTTTTTTGAATTTTTTGTACCGGCAGATCGCGATCGCGACAAAAAACGCAACCAGCTTACGCGCCGCCGCTTCGAAAACTGACCCAACAACAAAGCCGGCGAGCAATGGAGAGCGAAGCGTTGCTGCACTTGAAAAACCACTCAAAAATACTCAAAAACACTCGGAAAACACTCGAAAAAACTCACACTCCCAAAAAACGAAACTTGTTCTCTCGCCAAGAACTTGTTGCTCACTTAGTGAGTTTTGTTTATGCATTGTTTATGTCTTCTTGCTGCTGCTATCCACTCAACCTGCCTCTCCCACTCACTCGTTTGGTTAACTCATTAAGTGGTTGTCACGTTGAGTGCTCCAATTGAGTGCCACTCACGAGTGTTGTTATAATTTTTCAATCTGCCAGATACTTCTTCGCCCCTCCATGGCTTATTTATTGCCCGAGTTTCGGTCTCATTTCGATACAATTTATAAATGCATTTGAATGGCGTGCTTTTTGTTGTCGCTCTTTATCTTCCCGCATTTTTGGTTTGTTTTGATTTGGTTGCTTTTTATTCGTTTCTTTTTATGGCATTTTTATTTGATAATTTACACGCATTTTTTGTGCGATTTTTGTTCCCATGCGACTCGTTTCTCAATGAAGTATTCTTGTGACTCACAGCAAATATGTTTATTGGTTTGGGTGTGGGATAAAAAGAGTTTTTAAAAGGGATATAAATGTATCAGTGTTCAGGTACAAAAAAAAAAATGTTTCAAAATATCAAAATATATAAAATCAATATGGTTTAAATATAATACTTTATTTTAAACTGAATCGTTTTCGATAACATAAGTAACGTCCCGCCTTTCACACAAATTAAAAAAATGGAAGGAAACTAGCACTTAATAGTTGTCTACTATAATATTGTTTGATAACTATTGTTTAAGTGTTTCTGAATTTTTTTTCGAGCTTTCAGTTAATTTAATTTCCATCTCCCTCAACTTATGTAATAAAATATTATATTCTGCTAGGCGAATCTTGTAGGGACAGTCGACAAAATTTGGTTACTTCTTGTATTTTCTGGTTTGCGGCATACAAAAAAAGAGAAATGCAAAATTGGTATATAATTTTCCCGTTTGCCCGCTCACACGTGACAAAGTGTGAAAAATGCCTCCAGCTCCGAAGCGTATTTTTCTTTTTCTGGGATTGTCTTAAGCCTACACTTGCTCTAAAAGGCGGGGAAAGGATGTGGAAAATGTGGAAATTTATGAACTGCAGACGCGACAAAAAAACGAAGGAGAGAGGGGGCCAAATCTTCAGCAATAGTTCGTTTGTCTCTCTGTCTGCGAAGTGCGGCCGGAAAATCTATTTTCGAGCTCATAATTTTCTTTTCCAGTCTGCCACCTTGTAGGGCAGTATTTCCTCCATCTCTGCCCTCGTGTGAATATTTATCTTTGGCAAGGCGATTTGTCGTATGCCAAGATAAAAACAGAAACCGAAAAGCAAACCAACGAAATTCCTAAAGCCAAAAATGCATCTGGGATTCGGATTTCCTGAATTCGAAAATTGAAATTGAATTTTCTTCCTCTGTCGCTTCGCTTCTAATTGTTTTTTGAGGTCTTTGCATATTTCCTCTGTCTATTTCGTGTTGGTTTGAGTCTTTCAGTTTTGTTTTGTTTGTGGCACTTATTAATGGACGGCAGATCTCAAAAGAGACTTCTGATAACGCAAACATTCGTTAGAGCTTTGAATTGCCAAATGTATTTAGAACTGTGGATTTTACGTACATAAATGCAGAACTGGCTTATTAATAAATAAACCAGAACTATTTTCAATAATGTATATGAGCAATGTTTTCGGAGTATCCCTGTTTTTACAATTTTATATTTCTCTACCCCGTCCCACTTAATTGGAAAGCAATGCCAATTAGAGAACTATTTCATGCCATATTGTAAGCCCTCGGGCAAATATTTACCAAATGTTTGTTTTTGCCCCCACGAACGCCAGTCAGAAAGAAAAACATACAATAAATGGCAAATATTTATGAAATGAAAATCCTCGACCCTGCTAGAAGGGTCAACAGGGTGAAATTGGAAAAAGTTGACTGCCGCACAAAATGGCGCCGTTAGCCAATGGAAAAAGGAGCAGAATCGAGCAGAAATATTGACAGGCCAAATGAATTGTCCATATGGTGAGCCACGTTCCAAATAGAAGAAACTCGGTGTGTGGCAATATAAAGCACAACACGTTTGACAATTATACATTGGTTACATTTCGTGGCATATTTGTGCAGTTTGCGCAAACAACAAGAGCGCAATAAAAAACGAAGAGATAGACACAAAAAAAAAGAAAAACATAAAATGGCGCAAAAAGTCAGACTGTGGAGTGCAATATGCGGTTATTACGATGATTGTGGGCGTTGCAAAGGATCCACTTCCAGTTATAGCCGTAAAAATAAACGGAGAGAAGAAAGGCGCATGGTTAAAGAATTTTTGCGTGACAATCAATTGATTTCCCATGCGGTTGACGAGAAATGATATATTTTTCTATATTTGACGTGCAATATCTCCCCACTTTCCACAGCACTCAGCTGCTGTCTTCTGTTGACATTTCTTGTTATTCTACTTTTTATCCTTGTTAAGGATTTAGTCGCACGGAAGCGAGGCTTTATAGTATGGCAAAAGTCCTTTATCTGGATATCCATTTTGAAGTGCGTTACTTGGTATACAAGGGGGTATACAATTGATTAATTCACCATCATTTTATTTTAAACAGGGATTCTGGATTTGCACATAAGGAAATGTATGAATTGAAGCATTTAATTTATTTAAATTAGCCAAACATATGTAAAGCTATTAAATAAAGTTTTCAAGTTATCTATGTGTTTTAAATATTTGTAATATACAGTGTGTATCCTTTTTAACAATAATTTAATTCATCTTTTTATAGGCGACAGCGAACTTTATTTAAAATGCGCTGATTCATAAATATTGCATACTTGTAGGCACACGGCAAAAAATAAGTTTTGCACTTCATGGGGTTCTGGTCTTGGCTAAGGTCAAGTGTGCATGTGCACAATATTTACGAAATTGTTTTATTAGCTTTTGTTGGTTACTTGCCCAGTCGGTAATCCCTGTTGCTAAATCAAAATTTCCATAGATAATATTTCTCCTAGTGTCAACCGGGGCTAGTAGTTCGTAAAGCGTGCCATAAATCACTGGCCACCGAGCACAAGCGCTCGCACATGCATCACACACACTGCGTATGAGTGATTTATTAAACTATTTTGCGTCGAAGTGAGGAGAAGTGAGCTAGCTAAATTGATTTCATTGTGTGTCCCAGCCTGCATAATAAACCAAACACAAACACAAGCTGCAACGAAAACTTTTAGCTCCAGCAAGGACATTTTTCAGCAGCTTTTACTCGAAGTGGCTAAGCACGGCTAGAGGAGCAGAGGACAACGTCCAAGCAGCAGCAGCCTCGTCCGAGTGACCATAAGGGGTTAAATAAGTTGCCTTCCCATGTCCTGCTTCAATATCGACCACATGTGGTTAAATTATGGCCAGAGCTGACTGCCTTTACACCATTTTCTCCTATTTTTCCAGCACTTTTCCGGGAAATCAATGAAACATATTTCAAAGCGTTAAGCAATTGCTTTTTAGCGTCCATTCAGCATGCCACTGCGGACTGCCAATTCCACAATTTTACCCATTTTAAGTGGACGGTTCTCCGATTCCATTCCATTCGATTCGATTCGATTGGATTCTCTGGAGCGTGCTCCGCATGGGGATTCACATTCACGCATTTGGAGAGGCCCATTCCTCTGCTCTTGTCGGGCTAACTCCATAAAATTCAGTCTCGAATTATTTGCCAAATGAGCCAGAAGTAGTTCTGTGGCATTGTCTGCTCTGACCAACCCTTTTCATTAGCATGGCAGGGCCGACATTCCACCTCTGATTGAGTTTGTGGGTGATTGCCAAGGAATTTCGGCGTGACATTGATGTTGATGGGCGCCGTGCACCATTTGGAGTTGAACCAAGAGGAGCAAGGCAGGCTTGGGGATGTTGAGATGTGGAGATGCCTCCCAGTTTGATTGAAGAGCCTTGCTGGGCATTGCATTGAGGTTTACCAAAGCCAGTACTAGTCAAACTTCATTAGGGTTGAATGCTTGATTGCAAGTTCTTGCTGGCGGAACTTCCAGAACCCTACGGTTTTGATTCAATTTTTTCCTCTCTGCACTGTAGTTTCATTAATAGCCATTTATTGAGCAATTACTTAAGTTATCGGTGTATATAGATGTACAGAAGATTCACGAATAAATAAAAGCAACCAAATGTCAGATAATTCTTCTTCTGATAGGCACAAAAATACATCCCTTCTTCCTGCCACGCAAATGAAATTTCCCCACAAAAACTTTTTATTCAATTAATTGAAATTTTCTCCCTGTGGTCAATTAACCAAGCTGGCCACTGTTCAGTGGCTTAAGGGGGAGGAAGGGTTTTGGATACTACACTAGCTAAACTTTGCTCAGCTATTTGGCGACTTCATTTAACGTGGCCCAACCAGGCTTTCATAAAACGGTCGCAAAGTTTGCATATCCTCCCCCGCACCCTTACTTCTGCCCTGTTCTGCCTGCATCCTTGTAATTGTTTTAAGTTGCATTTATTTAAACTTTTTTATATGCCAAGCGCACCAAACTTTTCGATTTTTTCTTGCCGGCAAACTTTCTTCCTTTCATTCTATTTTAATTTTCACTTTTTTCTGCTTACAGTTCCCTTTTAATTCTTGCACATTTTTAATTTTGAAAAAAGTTTTCCCTATCAGTATTTTTTGTTTCGCCAGGAAAAAATTAAAACAACATTTTCGTGTAACGGTGGGCGAGTACTGCCAAAAAAGTTAACCAACTTTTACAGGTGGGTACGAATTTTTTAGCCGCTTTTAACTTGATTTTTATGCTAGTCCGAAAAAATATGAAACGCACTACACTGTTAAGCACTTTTAAGGAGTCTGCAATTTTTCTGGGTGTCGAGTGGCATTGAGAGATTATTTTCCGGCGATTTCCGCTGATTCAATTGGTCGAAAATCGACTGAACCGGAAACCAGTTAACCAAAACGAATTTATCAAGAACCATTTGAAAAAGAGCGGCGGCAAACGCGTTATTTAAATTCGTTTGAACCATTTTAGACCAAGTGGAAATCTAACGGACGAATTTATTTGAATTTTAAACGGTTTTCATAAGCTCGCCGCAGACACCATAATAAATACGTATAGAACTAGTTGAAGTTATGGTATATTAAACCGCCAACTGGGTCAACATTTTGTTTTGATTAGATCTGCCTGCTAAAGGAACAACAACAAATGTTTTCCAAAATCAGTTCAAACCGTTCCCAATAGTACAATTTATCTATCAAAAGGCCTGACCTCCTGATTTAGAACAAAAGTTTCTAAATAATAGAAAGATTAGGTATTGCTTAGTGGTTTGATTCAGATTATGATTTATGTTTAAAAATGTATTAGCTTAGCTTCGTCTTCTATTAAAAGACCAACAAAAATATTTAGTAGAATTGAGAAAACTTTATTTCCGACTATAATATGTAGGTAGAAGACAAACGCTGTTTTTATGTCCTTGCTGCTGTTTTGGTTCAGGATTTCTTGATTTTCATGAATATGGCCTTTTGGCTGTGCTCTTTCCCCCTACATTGCTTTCCTGGTGCTCGTTCAGTCTGAAGCATTGATTTTCGCTTCGCTGGCCGCCGAGAGTATGCCACCTACAAAAACTCGCACAAAACGGACGAGTATCGCATACAATATGTGCACTTTATGCGCTTTGATATTTTATACATTTTGTGCCCTCTGAACGAGTTGTTTTTGCACCGAAATGGGGACTGGTGTGTCCCATGTTGAAGCCATTGTTTGCACAGTCTGTGTGACATTTTTATGCGATCAAACATTGTTGCATCAAATTTACGGTGCGTATGAGTAACGACGCTAGCAGCAGACATCCGAAACAGCCTTCTTTCAGCCAGTCCCTTTCAGCCCGTCCCTTTCAACACATTCATGCCCTTGCGGTGGAATATATTGTGTTGTTGTTCTGTGACAGACAAAGCCTCGAACGACTGGCGTCATAAAAAACACACTTGCATTTATTAGCCCAAAAAATGTAGGAAACGAAAAAGGACAACGTATTCTGAGCTGGAAATAAACTTTTTGTTGTGGCCACAGCGAGTGTAATTGAATAAAGTATTTTCACAGCGGAAAATGTGCCAGGAATGCGAGTAGTACTTCTGCCATAAGTTAAACTCATTCGGAAAAACAAACTAAATTCGAGTTCCTCTTGAAAGAGCAGTTCTTTTCTCCCATCACAGAATGGACACTTAACGAGCAGTTGTAAAAATCCAAAAGTACGCGCCTGTTCGAGTTCAAATTTCCATGAGGCCCCAAAGTCAAATTACGAAAATGTCACGCAGGAAATGAGAGGCAAAAGTTGCAAGTCTCGACTTACCGTCATGTACTCATCCAGGCGATGCTTCCAATTGTCAGATCTATCGATTAGATTGTTCCACTGCTCGGAAAGTTTTCCCACCTCCCGTCGGATGCTGCGTGTTAGCTCACGGCTCTGCTCCTCGGCGGACATGTAACGCGAGTCGGAATCATGGTTGGCTGAGGGGAGAAGGAAAAAATTATGATAAGGAAATGTTCGTTACTAAATTTATGAAAATCAAGTCAAAGACAAAGCCGAAGCCAAAGACAAAGTTCTGACAAAAAGACAATTGCGCTGCCATTAAATTGAGCAGGATCCCACCAGCATTCCCCACCTGGCACGTACAGGAGTTTATGAATTAGAGATGATATTATGGCTCTTAGTGTCGGCTCGATGATTGTGTGCTGCCAGTTCTTTGGCATCTTTGATTATGCTGATTGCAGCCTGTGATTAAATTTGCAATAAAATAATCTCTCGGACAGGTAAGCTCTGGGGGAAAGCCTACCCACAAGCTGAGTGGAAACAAAGGGAAACTCAAACATGATTCGGCAGGGGAATCAATTAGCTGAGCTGGGCAAGTTAAAGCCAACGTTTCGAGGTAAACTCAATTCACATCGATGTCTTTAAGCCATCGATTAGCTTCGATGAGACCGCAAAAACCAACAGAGCAGCTCAGCTATTTCCTTCCACAACAGTAAAAGATGAAAGCCAAAGCCAGTCGTCGTCGCCGTCGTCGGCATCGGGAAAATCGAAAAGGAAAAGTGTCAGGAAATTTGAAAGACAAACTGACGCGCTCTGCGGCGAAGGGAAATGCAATAGCAGATCCATGGACGAAAGGACCAACTGACTGATAGTCGAGTGGCAGCTGCTGCTCCTTCTCATGCTTCTACTGCTGCTCCTGCTACTCGTGCTACTCCTGCTACTCCTGCTGCTTTATGGGCAGGCCAAAACAGTCGCACAGAAAAGAAGGCAACAAGGCGAACTCAAAGTTGGCTAAATCCGAATTTAATTTAATGCACGGACGGAGACAGCGAGCAACTTTTATGGCCAAAGGAGAGGTTGGACAGCTGGTAATGTGATGCTAAGCAAATATCGAGAGTTGAGCTGAGTTTTCCCATTCCGTCTCCGTCGAAGTTCCGTTGTAATATTCAAATTCAATTTAAAGATTGAGTTTATCGCTCTGCATGTTTTCTGCTTTTTGCTCGCATCACTGCCTTTCTGGAGCGAACCTGCATAAATGTTGATATTTAAATGACTCCTGGTTGGTTTCGACGAAATATAAAAATAAATATGCATATTTATTGGCATAATGCAATACACACAAATTAAAGATCCAATGTATGTATGTCTAAATTCTGTATAACAATTTATCAAAAATTAAAAATTTTTGTTTATACAAATAGATCACATACTACCCGTATTATACTACTCATACTATAATACTAATACTAACTAATAATAGGCATTAAAACTCATTTCACTCGGTACTTTTAGGGGAATTCGCTGCATACCAGTGGCGAAAAAGAATGTCTGAAATCAAAGGCCACAAACTGATGGTGTGATGGGGACTCGGCCAAATCTCTCCCACAGCTGATGGCTGGCACTAATAGCGTACTAATCGCTCTAATTGCTCTGGTCGCAATTATCATTGACGCTTTCCCAGCCTTCCCACAGCCCGCCATGCCACAAAAAAGCGAAAACAAATCCCCAACCAAGCTCTAGCCTCCGCCACCGAGCTAAATCCACACAGCCATTTGCTAAATTGTTAACTAAAGGATAAAAAAAAACTTCGATGGCAACTAAGCCAGTTCTGAGGTTTCGGGGGTTTTAGAACGGGGTATACGTGTGGTGGTGCAAAATCAATTGGCAATTCTCCGGTTGCCCAACAACAGTTGTCTACTTTTAGGCGCTCACGTTCCGAAGTACAATCCCTGGATTTGTATTTGTATGCGTGCCAGTGCGAGTGTGGGAGTGTTAGTGTGGTTTCTGAGCTTCCTAAGCTTTTGTAAAATAGTTAAAGCAAATTCTTACATGTTAGTTTTTCGGTGATTCGTGAGAGATATTCGACAGAAAGTTCAATCAATTGTAAAATGCTCAGGGGAATGTCGAACGAGTAGGGTGGTGGTATAAAAAGTTGAAGTCTTGCTGAATTCATTCAATATGAAGAAGGATTGCAGGAATATTCGTTTCAAGTTTCATTTAATGCTACGTGGGGAAACTTCTTAGAATAATGTAAGGCAACATTTAATTAACATACAAACTCTTAGTTGAGTTAGTTTTAAATGAGCATCACAAAGCTTTTAGCATTAAAAGTAGAATCATATTAAAGTGACTTTTAAATTTTGTTTATGTATTTCAAAGAAAGAATTTAAAGAGATTTATCTGTGACAATTTGATATTGCATTTTGGTAGTCGAGGTCAACATATTTATTCAGACCCTACCCCTTTAATAACAAAACCCTTTGGAAGAACGTGTCAACGAACTCCATAAGTATCCCATTACTAGGAGACTCTATTACTCCACGGACATTTAATAGATCATGATTCTCCACCGACCCTAACAAATCCAATTTCAGTTTTGCGCCACAAGAGCACTTGACGAGATTCATGGAAAACCTTTTTGTGGTCCACTTAATGGGTAGTTTAGCCGGCGACTTTTTAGTGTGTCGTTGGTGGTCATAAAACTTACCCTCCGTATCGCTGGTATCCGAGACGGCTGCTTCGTTGGCGATGTACTGACGACCGCTCGTTAAATTGCTCTCGACAATTGGCCGCTTATCCTCCAATTGGCGGCGAAAGGCTTTATGATCGTCCTGCAAGTGGAACGGCAATGAATGCAATACATGAATGAATGAAACTCTGTGCAATAACTATATATATAAAAGTATGTTTAGGTTTTTCATGATTTTTGGTAGCCGTCTGAAAAATACAGTTGAAGTGGTCAGGGCCCATAAACTATCAAGGCAATGGCATCTTCTGCAGCCCAAGGCAATAAATTCTCGTGTTTAATGCATTTAGTTGGGGAATAACAAAATGCAACAATATAAAACTTCGGACCGAGAGGGCTGGACCCGGACTTTTGTGGCCGATGGCTGAATCCTTCGTTCGCTGGCAAATAAAATCTCCAGGCCGAAATGTAAATGTTCGGCAGACCGTAACTTAGTGGCAGGCAATAGATTTATACACTGCCCCCTGCTGATGCCCCCTTTCTTTTTCCTCTCCACGGGGTGAAAGTTGACTCATTTTTTTCCAGCTGCTCCTCCGCTCACTTGTTTCTTGGAGCCCGGATCTGGGCCTGTAAGTGGGGCCAAGTGAAATTCAAGTGCCTCATGCTGTGTTAGACATTGTTTTCCCATTCGGAGAGTGGCCTGCTTGGCTCCTGCCTTACACTTTTTCCCTAATTCCCTTACTTCCCTTTTCAGGCAGGTCTCTAAGTGATTCGCCCCATATGTGGCAGGATGTGTGGAATCGGGCGAGTGTGTCCATGTTTTTGACATAACAAGCATCATTTAACAATTATTTAAGAATTCTGAGCCCAATCGTGGGCGAGGTCGAATACGCAACTCGGTCAAGTAGGTTCTACTCGAAAGGAGGACTTGTGGCTGTTTAGCCGAATTTACCAACTAAAATGCGGGTTCTATTGCACGCCATTAAATACATTGATACGGTACATAACAACAAACATATAAAGATTTATGTGCTTCCCTGCAGGGTTTGAGAAAGATTAGGATTTAATATTTGTCCGCATAGAGCCAATATCCGAGCATAAAATATTTAAACTTGATCGACCTCAGTTTTTATATATATAGATCGAATTGACTATACTACTACAAACTCATTAAATTATACCATAGCAACTGATTTGGGCTGGACACAGCAGACTCGAAATACAATTGTGCAATTGCAAAATGATTGCATTGCTACAAGTCTAAAATGTTTACCCATATCAAGCTGCAGTTCCCGGATCAGTTGGAAATGGTATTTTCGCTCAAATAAGCATGTACATGACCCAAATATGCTTAAGGTATTTACTGAATATTATTTAATTATAAACCAGAAAATTTGGGACCGAAAACGCAAAGTGGCAGCTCGCCAAGTCACTCGGCATCATTAAACCCGGGACCTGAAAATGTGTCAAGAGACCAAGCAGGCCAAAACTTCCACACAATTAGTTGGCCAGGCGGACAAACAAATTGAGGTGGAGCCCCCGGGGAGTTTCAAGTAAAAATGAAATGCAAAAATGAAGAAAAGTAGTATAAAATTGGGTCGTTAACCAAAAAAGTGGGAAATGGAAAAGGTTTCATGACCCCTTGCCAGGACTTACCAACTGTTTCTGTAGACTGGCGGCATCGCCTCGAACGGGACCCAAGCCCAAAGTGCTCAGTTCGGTGTCCTTGCGGATAACCCACTCGGTCAGTTCGCGGAGCGACAATAGCAGGGCGTTCCAGTGCTCCGAGTTGGACTCCAGGCGATTCCTGCAGGGAAACAAGGGTAAAAGGGTGTTAGAGATTGTTTTGGACGGACAGCCAGAATCAGAGCTTCCTTACATTGCAAAAAAAGTTTTAAATCATATCTACCATCCTAAATATCATATTGAACACAAATAAAACGTAAACTAAATAAAAAGGTGCAGAGTTCCAATTAATAACGCGTAAGTAATTAAGGCAAAATAAGGCAAATCTGTCCCTCCATAATAACGCAGTATTTTGAAGAACGTAATCCCTAATTTAAAATATATTTATTTGAGTGTAATTTATTTGAAGAGCATTTCCTATTTTTCTCAGTGCCCACGAAAGTGCTGTAATAATATTAAATTTAATTTGCACTTTAGAGCAGACGAGGAAGCATCTGTGCTGATTGCACCCGCAAAATGTCAGCGACAATTTGTCTATTTCCTTGAGTTTCCGCTCGCCTTCCGGCACTTCTCGTCCTGCGCCTCAATGTTCCGCTCCTCGTGGCCCACAAAATGTCCTCCTTAAGTGAGGTCTATTAAAGTGTCCTGTTTTGGCTTTTGGCCGGGTACCCTGGCACAGGCAACACACAGGCACAAATGGAACTGGTCTATGCCAAATTTCAGCTGTCGCTGTAATTGTGAAATGCCATGACATTTTATTCACATTTTATTTCGCCCTGGCATATTTTCGACCATTGTACTGCCAGCCAAGGGGGGCAAGAAATAACACAGGGAAAAATCTGAAAAATCTCTAGCCCCGCGACCCGGTAATAACAATAGTCACAGCCTCATTGTCATCTCATTTCTGCCCGCTTTCTCTAGTTTTCCCGCGATTCTCTGGTCCTCCGTTCGGAGTTTCCTGCCCCTCGACCTTTTGTCTGTTTATCTTTGGCGAATTTCTTTGGCGTGCTCATTTCATTCTTTTATTATTTCTGCTCTGGTTTTGATTATAATTAAGGCTTGGCTCTAGCACCTTTATCTTCGTCTGGAGCGGAACGCCTATTCCTTTGGCTTTTCCTTTGCCGCTTTTCGCACACTTTCCCTTTTCGTCATGCAAATAAAAGGAAATAACTTGAGACGGACAAAACTTGGTGTTTTTTCCTCAAGTTTCAGATGCCTTGTTGTTTTCTCACTTTGGATTTTATTTCTGTGAATAGGCTTTGGACAATTGCTGACGTGGGACTGACAAATTGTTTGGGAAATTGATATGGGTGAAAGTTATAAGAGAATAAAAGTGACACGATTGGTTTTGGGTCCATATCATTTTCGAACAATCAATATTGAATCATTTTCCTGACCCTGATATACTTTTACGACTATAAAATATTAAAACAACGATGATTTAAGAGATTTTCTCCATTAAAACTGTGTACCTAGATTTTATTGAAGTGCTTTTCATAAGCATATTGATTGATTACGGACATTCCCCCACATCCATCACCTCAGTATAAATCTGGTCGTGAAAAAATGGTCGATTAAATCATTTTTTAACCCGCCAATAGAAGCTTAAAGAGAAAACGAATTCATGGAAAAGATACGGGTTCATCAATCTTCCCGCAAGCACGCACACACAACCATTTGGATCAGATACAGCAATCAGCGAGAATGTGAAGGGGGAATAAACCAGATTCGGAACACCTGTAGAGATGCCGCACGCAAAAAGTTTGCACAGTTCAAAGCCAACGAAACTTTGCGCATAAAATGACCCAAAGCCAAAAAGTGCCGCGGCTAATACAAACGAACGGCGAACAATGGCCAAAATCAAATAGAAAGCGGCAAAGACGTAGAGGGATTGAGGAATGGCAGCCACGGTGAAACTTTTCAAGTGCTGTCCAAAATATTTTGCAGGAATTTATAAGCCAACAAATCCTCAGCGCAAACAACGACTCCGGACGGCGGGTCGGAAACCAAGCCAAACAACAAAGGAAGTAGCTCAAGTTTAGCCCACGGAAATGTGCCAGAACGCCAGAGTAATGAGGGCTGCAATTTGGGCGGAGGATGATCAGTGGAGGGCACTCTCGAGGTGTCATTCGTCATCTTGTCTGCTGCCTTTAATTGAAAAACATTTGGGCAACATGCAAGAAGCAGCATCGCACGGAAGAATACCCTATAAAAACATAACAATTAATAAATAATAAATAGCCTGCGGTTATCACCCTTAAATTTGATGTTAAATTTTATATTTTGCTTAATGAATGTAATTGTTGTTAAAACCATACAGACTGATCAAACTATAAGGTAACAATGCTAATTTTTCCTTTTAGAAACGTGGAAAAATAAACGTTGCCTAGTGTTTTGTGCGCAACATCACGTATACGCCGTGCTGTCTTGGTCGATGGATAATTGCCATTTATATTCATTATGCGATCTCGCCCGCTCCGCGTTGAGCGAACTTCTGCGTGTCACCACCATCATCATTATTCATTTCGGTCCACTTTTGCCATACCCAATAGCCTCCGCACCCCTTTTGTAAACATGTAGCCCGACTTTCATCATCGGCAGCATCAATATCAACAAGCGTGCAATATTTGTGGGCCCAAGCCAGGCTTTTATTTATGAAATGGGGAAATTACAAACACAAAAACGAAGAGAAACAAAAAAACAGGACAGGAGGACGAAGGACGAAGGACGAAGGACGAGGGATACTGGGGCAGTGTTTGCACACGATTTCATCAATGACACAGTGTCCATGGACCAGGGCTTTTCGGACCTTCACTCGTTTCCATCACTTTTCACGCGTTTCGTTTTTAATATTGATTTTCGTTCGCCTCGCGGCTTTGTCAGCCGTAAAGTGTGGCCCCCTTTCATCTCCACCTCGCTGACTGCTCGCTTTTCCGGACTTCATTTTCCCATTTTCATCGGCACAAAGTTGCTTAACCCGCGCGGCACATGAGACACAAGAGAGGGAATGGAATGGCTTGTTTTCAACTTGTCAAACAATGTCGCTGCACTGCTCGTTTTGTGCACGGCTTAACGCGGTTTAATTAACACTTAAAGCAGCACTGGGATAAGTATTTTATTTATCCGTGGCTGGCAATCTAACTTAGATTCGGTTTCATTCATCATAAGCCCAGCTGGCTGTTTAACAACTCCCTGGGCAATTTACTAGCCCGCCGACAGGCTCTCAACTTCATGCCCATTTAAACACTGAAGCCAAAAACTGCATGGAGCTACTTTAATTCTATTCAGCTGGTTTTCAAGCATCCTTGGGCCGCAATCACCCTGCTCCCCCTTAAGCCCACGAGCATAAACATGGCAGACCAACAACAAAAGCAAAAAAGCAAAAAAGCAAAAAGCCGCAGCAGAACCGACCAACAAAACTGTTTTTTCACCCCCACCCGGACAAACAATTCAGCAGCAGTAACAGGAAGGCAAAAAATGAGAATCGAGGCTGGCTATAGGAAACAAGAAGTCAAAAGCACTTACCTGATTGCAATACTTTTCGATTTTAAATTATTCCAACGTTGATTCATTTCATCGAGGCGACGCTGCAGCATAACCGCATCCTCTTGTGAGGTGAGCGAACCCAAAAGTTTGCGGCCTGTTCCATCGAGACGATCGTAAACCACGCGATGGGTTTCAATTTCCGATTGTAGGTCCTGGAAAGAGCAGAAATAAAACGAAAGTGGAGCGTGAGTCGGGAAATGCTAATAAATGTGTGGGTTTGTATTCAGGAAAGGTTGACCTAACCATTAAAGCTCTTCCATCAAAACTAACCTAGTGTTTTTTTCAAGCAAAACTCTGCTGAGCCCAAGCGAGTGACAAGCATGAAAGCTCTCCACCTGGCCAATTATTAACCGCATCTGTCCCAGTTGTTATTTTCGACCCCACCCATCCTTTTATCTGTCATATACTCTGTGTTTTTCCACATTTTTCCCTAACCCCTTGGAGCCTTTCGCATGTCAGATGGAATTTTGTCCCCTGCTCACAAAAAAGGGCTTAAAATGTTGCTCGCTTTTGGTTCTGGATGCTCGTTTTTGTATCGGTTGTGGATTTATTTTCGTTTCTACACAAGTTCTGTGAATATATGTATGTATTTGGAGAAATGTAGCACCTCGTCTCGTTTTGCAATTTCTCTGTTTGTTCGTTTTCACTTACACTTCCATGCCAACTTAAGCGTTTATTTAATTGTATTTCAACTAATTTAATCAATCAATCAATCACTTACGAAATATACCACATAAACTAATTAAAATTGGAATTAGGCGCTGGCACACAGCACATCAAATAATTGAAATGGTATTTCGAGACTTCATCCTGTGCAGCCATTTCTACGCTCTCCTCTTTTCCAAAAATTTCCCGGAGCGTGTGTGTGTGGGTGTTGTAAGTGAGTGTCTCTGCGTGTGTGTTTGCTAATTAAACCTTCATTAGGAAGCTCGTTGCCTTTGTTGCCAGTAAACAAAAACAAGAAAATAGAAGGCAAGAAATCCTAGCCAGCAAAAGGACGTAAAATTCGTCGGTCGCCTCAGTGTGTGTGCGGAATGAAGCTCCAATTAATTTGGCTTATGCATGTCACACACAAGCACAAACACACAACCACACAAGCACACAATCACGCATGCACGCACACACACAAACATCGCGATTCAATTAATGCGCAAAAATTGTTTATACGCCAATAGAGCGGAAATGGGGTAAACAAAAAAAATCAGTCAGAAGAAAGGGGCAGCCCAGCACGGGGCATTTTTAATGAGCAGCAAGTGATGGATTTAAGGGGTATAAATGGGGAATGGGGACTGGGGACTGGGGATCACGATCGCGACACATGTGCCAAAGCCGATTAAATCAATTAAAATGAGAAAATGCCGGCGGAAAAATGGGAAAATGGGAAAAGCGACAGCAAAGCGGCAGTTTCCAGCACGAGTGAACGCAGTTCCGGGTCATTATTGCGCCCCCTTGCGCCACGCCCTCTTTGGCCACAGCGGACCATGGAGTCTGCAGACCAACCCCACACCTTAGGCAGCCCCAACTAATGCCGCTAATTTGCGCGACGAAAGACCACAATTTCCTGCATGAGCAGATAGCTCTCTTTTATCGGGCTTACCTCTTTATTGGCGCTTTTCTGTGGCGGCAGCCAGTTATTTAGATGTCCCTTCCTCAAATGAGAATGGCGGACTCAAAGGGGAGTCGATGCTAAGTAAACCAATCCGAATGGGGTCTTAGTTATGCTCTTCCAATTTTTAAGTTTTTTCTAATGCTATGTATATATTACTTTTGGATTCGGCTGCTTACAGGGTACCAGAAGCTGTTCCGCCACTTAACCTACTGGCTCCTCTTGGTTTATTAATGGCAAATAAAAACGCGCCCATTTTCGGCGCTCATGAGCGTGGAGGGTGGTAAAAAAAGGGGCTTCTGACCACGACCATTAACCACGGCAAAAGGCTTCGTAGCTGCGGGCCAACAAATGCAGTTTATGGCTTTTATATGCCAACGGCTATAAATACACGTATGCGAGCTTACTACTCGTATATGCTGTGTACTGTGTGAGAGTGCTTTGCTGCCTTTCCGACGCGCTTTTGTTGGCTCATTTTTCACATTTCCGCTGCTTGTCCTTGCTAAGTCACGACATGGCCAGAACTAACACATCTACGAGAGCTTACGTGTGAGCCGCTATACGAGTTCGTATATATGCACTATGCACTATGCACTGCAAGTGACTGCGTTTTGCAGTTTAAAGCGCCAATTAAGTAAATGCCATGCTCGGCTTGACCTGACCCCAAGCTCTTAGAGAGGAAGAAGGGGAAGATATGGCTGGTTAAAAATGCACGCCCACTTCCTGCTGCTGAATGGCAGCTCTAACTAAGCTTCGCCAGGGCTTATCCACATAATTATGCCTTAGATGGGTTAATTTATGGCAGCAGCCATGAAACTGTGTTGAGTGGGCTTAAAGAGCCGGGAACTGCTGTTTGGCAATTTAAGTAAGCCGCATAATTCCCCAAAAGGTCTTTAATCGAAATCGGAATTTCCACTACGGCTCCAGTGGAAATTCATTCGATTGAGCCACTCGAGACACTTCCCAAATAATTTTTGCCATATAAATTCATAAGGATTATTTTATTATGCGCATCATTTCCGTGCCCCAATACGGCGGAAAAAATGTCTGCATGAATTTCGAATCTTTTTTTAAAGAAGCAAAAATACCTACGGGTGTTGTTTGCCTTATTCCTCTTTTATTTTTGGTGGTGTTTTGTGTTTTGATTGTTTGCTGAGCAGATGAAGAGAGACAGGCCATGTGAATAAAATAAAAATGCGTTTATAAGACGCCTCATAAATATATTAGAGGCACATAATAAACACATCACCAAGTGATGTCGGCCCACCAGTGACGAATGCTTGTCCTGGCCGGGCCAAGACCCCTCCTCCCTGGAAAAAATACAGCCGCTGGGGGAAAACCTGTCAAGTGGTGCTCACAAGGGGCGTTCAAGCATTACTGACAGCAGCCATAACCCAGCTCCCAGCTCCCTGCTCCCAGTTCCCATTCCCCATTTCCAAAACAAAATGACAGAAAATTTAAACAGGGCCCATCATCATCCTCATCCAGCTGCTGCTGCTGCTATTGCTGCTGCTGCTCTTGAAACTGCCATTGTAGCATTTTACATATTTTAGTCGGCCCGTGTTAACATCTGTGTAAATCCTTTATGACCAAACTCTGAGCCGTCAGCACCGAGCTGGAGTTACTGGATGACAAAGTTGGGGAACTGGAATTCGATTTGGCTGTATCAGGCAGTTTGGTTATATCATCTTGAGCGATGTGTCAGAGCAAATGTTCTATAAACATTTCTTTTGCCAGTTACGGGGGAATTCGGAATGATAAGAAAAGGGTGGGGAAAAGGAAACTCTGTTTCCGGGTCAACTGGAAAATGTGAAACGGGAAAATGATGGGTTTAAGAGAATGTTGATGAGGGATTAATTTAAGCCTTTTTATGCGGAAAGTGGTAGTTAAAATTTGTAAGCTTGTTTGATAAATTGAATAAACGTATTTATGTTTGATATATATGGTGCTTTCGAAATGATAAGGAACATGTTCAGTTTGGAATGCCACAAAAAATGATTTTTATAGTTGTGGACGGTCTTCTGTATACGGGAAACGCTTTCTTTATATGTTTATTTTGTGGGGAAGTGATATAGTTTCATTTATCTTATGTTCAGATTTTGAAAAGATTTTGTCATGAATGGCTCATAAGTTTCTTTGAAGAAGTTTTGCGACCGCTCTGTTTAAACTCGAAAATATTTTTTCCCATTTCCTTTCACTTATCCCCTTCAAAACTTTGCTTTTGCTTACTTGTGCAAGTTTCATCCAAATATGACTAAGTTTCTGAGATGCTTAGAGGAGCCAAACAAACGAGAAAGTTTGAATCGACGCAGGCACACCCACTATTTAAAAAAAAGACATTTATTTTACATGGTGTTTCAGAATAACTATTGAGCAAGAGGCTATTGCATTATTCAGTAAGATTTATATATACATGTACATATGTACATGTTTTATAGCCACATGTTTAGTTCTAAACGTCATATACCCCAACATTTTAACGACTGCCGAGTATAACAACTAAAACTTGAGCCATCAAATGCAGACTGCAAAATCTGGAATCAGAAATGCATAAAGCCAAAGGCAGCGATCAAGAAGAGAGGGGAGTTGTATAGAGCAGCTGGAATATGAGCTCCAATTTATCCGCATGCAATATTAACTTGGCTGCACTTGGCTTTGACTTATCTGCAGAGTTTACGCTGCACTGAGCAAATAGACAGGACTCGGGACTCAGCACATACATACATCTGTACTCACACATGCGATTGTGGATTGTGTATAATCAGGTAACAAACCAGGTTAGCAAGCGGTGGTTGCCACAGACTCCTGGCCAACAAGATTCGAGGTGGAATCGATATGGCGACGGTTTTTCTCCCAGCTGTCCCCCGAAAGCTGCTGACAGCAGACGCCAAAAGGATTCGGGGGAAAAGAACAAAAACCCCACTAAACCGAAACCGAAGTTAAATGCTCTGGCTGCATGGCTCCTCTCGACCAAACTTCTGTGGCTCCTGCCAGTGGTAGTACCATATTATTAGACACCCACATATGCGGAACAGTGTTAGCTTTGAGGGCAAGCCATCCCCTATCCTGCTAGTACTACCCTGCTCCAAAGCCGAATCCTTTTGTGTCAGCTTTAATTCACTTCTGGACGCAGAGAGGCTGCCGAATTTCCCTTTAGCTTCTCATTTTTTATCCTCCCCTGCGCTTATAATCCTTTTTGTCTGTTCCCGGACTCTGTAGGCGGCTCAAGTTTACGGCTTGGGGGTTTGGTTCTCCAGGTTTTCTCCCAGGTCCGTAGGTTTTTCCCCTTTCCCCAAACAATTTCCGGTTTTTTTTTAGGTTTTTTGGTGACCTGTGATACGTTTATTGTTTCTGCTTCTCGTCCGGCCGGCTCATTGCTGCTGTTTCTTTTTATGTCAGGCTTTGTATTTCGTATGCAAAGCATCTTTTTCAGCTCGTTATGCGCTTGGGGATCTGCTGCCTCAACTGTCATCCTTTTGGGTTTTTATATGCAAACGGAATAGCACTAAACTGAATCGGCTTAAATCAACTTTCAGAATGTTTTGCAAACATATTTCAATAAAATTAATCCAATAGTTTTTGTATTCCATATTCCTTAAAAGTCCTGCTTTGCATTTCACACCTGTTCGTTCGGCCTGGAAGCTCATTATCATTGTGAGAGTTTTCTTTGTCATTGTTTCTTATTGTGAGCGGGTTTCCTCTGTAGCTTTCATTTGGATCTTATTTTCATCTTGGTCACAGTCTCAGTGCGTGTCAGACTGTTAAGCTTCCCCAGCGATTGCCCCTCGGCCTGTTCTTACTCACCTGCCTCCATCTACATATTGTTACTCCTGTTTTTCTGCCCTTCTAGGCGGCAAAAAATATATAACAGCGACACAAAAACCTTTTGCCATTATTTCGTGAGCTTTGCACGTACACTCGGCCACCTTTTTGTCCTGTGGGTTGCAGGTAGGCACTCTTTTCCACTGTTTTCCACTGCTTTCCCGCTGCCCCCAGACTTGCCACGCCCCCTGCACTGGCTATTAACCCAAATCCCCCGAGTGGCAGTTGTTGTGTGTGAGCTTCGTTGACTTTAGCGGAAAGTTCAACGTTCAGTCATAAATAAAAAACTCAAATTCTTCTGCCACTCTGTTCTTTTTTGAAAATGCATATTAATCATACGCCACGTTTGCCCACCCGCATTTCAATTGGCCGCAGATGACATTTTTCTCTGAGCTGTTTCCTTTTATTCGCGCTCGTTTTTCACTCCTATTAATTAATTTAAAATAGTTGCTGTAAATCCCGCAATTTATGTTAGCAATTCATTAAGTGCCCGAAATAAATATGAGAATGCACGAGTATGTAAATTAAACGTCGGTGAAAACATATTTTAATTAAGAAGGAGTTGGCGAACCTGAAATATGCTTTTCCCAACTGCTATGTTATTTATCACCTAAAAATGTTTAACGTTTTAAATAAAATGCCTTTAATGGCCCAATAAAATGCTGAAAAGTTAAGCGAATTTAAACACCATTTTAAGCGAAAATGTACATAAGCCTTAAACAAAAAGTAGTGTTTATATACATATGGCAATATTTTCACAATATGTTGTTTATCCTGTGGCGCCACATTCATTTTATAATACTAGGTCATCGGGTCAGCATTAAATAATATGTATTTATACAAATGCGATGTCTTTCAAATTTATTTTGCAGAGCTAAATACATGTTTGAGTTACATGTTTTTCCTTTGACTTAACATGTTTTTAAACAGTTTTAGCACGTTTCATCCCTGGAAAATACTTAATAAACATTTTTGGCTGCCAAAAGTGACCCAAATAATTTTACAGCGCCCTGAATGAAGCTTTCTCCTGAATTTGCCCCTCTGACAAAGTAAGCCTTCGAGGTTGCCCCGCTTTTCAAAGCCTTCAGACTTGCAGCCTTGGCAAACAATGCAAATTCACTGCGATTTAGATGTGCAAATATGTAAATTTGGATTTTATAGAGAGCAGGGACTTCGCGGACGCCAAAACGGAACTCTGTTTGCCAACGAAATTTGCTCGCCACGTTAACGAATATTTAGCAGGGCTAACAAAGGGCTCCACAGTTGGCACATTGGCCAAGTTGGCAACGCTCAGCAAGCTGGAATTTGCCGCAGCATCAAAAAAAATGCATATGTAGCGAAATCAACAGAAATGGAGAAACGGAGGCAGCAGAGACATCCTGGCCAAATGGAATGACATTTGCATTGAGCATTTGAAGTGTCTAAATTTGGTTTCAGCAATTGCAGGTCTTCTGTTTTAGTTTGGTTTTTGCATAGCAAACGAGCAGCTGGAAAAAATGTCATTAAAATTCATAAAGAAAAGCAAACTAAATGCAAAGAACCCGCGAAAACAAATGCAAGGAAAGGCAGGCAGCACGGAAAATAAATTGAAATAAAATTTACGTAAATAAAATTTCTGTGGCGGCGCTATAATTGCGCAACTGTGGCGCATCCTTCTCATCCTTGCCGCGATAATAAAATTCCGCAAGACATGACTTTGCCCAAAATAAAAATCGCAAGCCCAGCAAAACGACAAAAAAACAAGCTGAAATAATTGAGAAATTTTTGCTGTGGGCGTTGGGCCAAATGTGAAAATTGCTCTGCATATCCATACGTTTGGTTCGAGATTGTGTGGGTGTTTTATTCTGGGGCAAACATTCCACATATGCGAGTATATGCTCGTAATCCTCGGCAAATTAGGATTTAATGAATGTTATCCCACGACTTTGCCTAAAGTCCCAGAATTTAAACATGCAAAGGACTTCAAAATGTGAACAGAGGAATTCAATTGAAAACAACAATTATTTAAGTATCTGAAAAGCTTTTATCATAATAACTGAATGAAAGGGATACAAAATATGCATGCATCTTGTTTCTTTAACTTTGATTGCCCTGGAAATTAAGGTCAAGAAAATTATTGTCATTCTTAATATAATGTTTTCTATTCCAAGCCTTTTTAGGACTAGGATTTAAGATTTTTTCTTTAGGATTATATATTTTGCAATTAGCTTGAATGCATTTGAACAGTATTTAACCGGTTTTCCAAATCTCCAATTAAAACACACTTTTCCTTGCCAAACTCAGCCCCAATACATTGCGTTTAACCCCACTTGAACTCAAATTCGGGGTATCTTGTGTCACTGTGGACCCCCCAAAAAGTAAGCTCCAAAAACTGCACAGACAGCAAGTTTAATTTGTTTATTAAAACTTAAACGAGCTTTGTGTGCTCGGCGGCCTGAATGGGGTGGGAACGGGGTGGTAATGTGGGCCAAAGGGACTTGAGTTGGAAGAGTTGAACTGGAGGAGGGGGGGTTCGTCTCCAGTTAGTTGGCCTGGTAAACTGGTAAACTCATCATCAGCTGAGCGATGAAATGGCGACGACGACGACACTTTTTAAACTACTTTAACTTGGCTGTTCCGAGTCTGATTCGCTTATTCAGATATTTTCCTCCAGCACAGCTAACCCCTTGAGCCCTCGTTCTTGCCCTGATTTGACCTATGTAAACTGAAACTCATATGGTGTCTGCTGTTTAAGCAGTTTGTCCGGGTTTTTCATTTTTATGCAGAGCGGCTCAGCACCGTGAAAGTTTGCATACGACGAAATCTGTTGGGGACTTTTCAAATTAGTCGTAATAAATAATTAAGCATATCACATGCATATTATGTTTGCGGAGAGGGGTCCTGCTGGCAAATTGCAGTTTGTATTTGCTGGAACTTCTTCTGTAAGCAGGCAAAACTTCTTGCGGTTGGGTAACTTACTTGAGGCGGACAAATGAGGCTGAGAAAACAGAAGTTGGTAATAAGGAAGCCGTTATCAGCCCACAAAATGCAAAATAATGAAGAAAATTTTCGTAACGTGTACTAGCATTTTATAAGGATGGTAATGCGTGGGAAAGAAAATAGTAAATATCCAGAGTAAAATTGCAGTTACAAGCAGTTATTTAACATTTCCCTATTCAATGACACCAGCTAACGAAGGATGTAAACGTTTGCGGAATGATGGAAACCAACTTAAATGGCCAAAGCCAAGGGATCACAGAACAAACTGAGCAGGAAAGTAGCCAGAATTGACCACATTTTAACTGGCTTCGTGATGAAGATGATGGCAAAGTCACGTAGTGGCAACAGTGAGTGCCACATTAAGTAGCATGCAAACAGCAGCTGCAGCAGCAGGAAGTCAAGGGAAGGACAATAACAGATATTGAAAGCTGGCCCAGGACACAGGACCCAGGACACCGACCCAGGAGACGGATGTAAGAGACAGGAGGAAAACTGAACAGAGTACTTAACCCAAGGGAAAACCGAATGCAACTAGTTGGAGTCAGGATATCAGAGCCAGTCACTTAGTTTGTCCCTCTATTTGACCAGAAAGAAATAAAAAGGCAAATGCAAAACGCAACAAAACAAAGCAACCGAAAACATTTCAATTTTCCTGACGACTGCCAGACCAAATAATAAAAATCAACCATGGTCAAGTGAGCAAATTGGCCAAATGAAAACGATGTAATGAACTAAAGTGCATGAGCCAATGAAGGAAAGGTCCAGGGAAAAAGCCAAAAGGAAACACCAATCGATGCATACTCAATAGAGAAATAAAAAAGAAACCACTGACGAAGGGAGAGGATTTTCAGGAGTGGAAGTTTGTTTATACGATGGGAGATGGTTACACAGTGAATTGATAGGTGGCGATGAAGAGAGCAACGTTCTATTTGCTAAATGGGTCGTAACCCGTCAACGTATCAGGATCAACGGATTACGAACTAGAATCTTAATTAGGTATCTTTGAGGAAAAGCTATGAGTAAAAATCTTAATTTCTGTTGTATTTAAAGGTAATGGGTCTTATCAAACTTATTAAAGCCTGTTTCGCTTTTTGTTTAAGCTTGTCAGTTTCAGAAAGTCAAGCAAACGGTAAGCCATTAATATAAAGCACCAAACATTTAGTTTAAATTTCAATTATTAACTAAAGAAACAAAAGTAGGGTCATTAGCCATGCCCTGGGGTCCCTGTTCGCGGAATTATTTTTGTGTCAATTAAATGCCATAACAATATTTTCATAGCATACTTGTCTCGGCGGTCAGTTATCAAATATATACGGCACATTAAACTCTCGTTAATTTGTTTTTATACCGTCAGAAACTCATTTAAAGGTTTGCGGATTTGCATATGGCAATATAATTTATTAATTACCCGCATGCAATTACGATTTTGCGCACAATTAATTTGAATTCTTTGTTCTCAATTGTTTTTCCCTGCGCTTTTTTAGACACGCTTCCGGCGAATAAAACTCCTGTTGCGCTGACCATGTGTGTGTTTTGTAATTTGCTCTTACATTTTATAACATTTTATTTTATTTTGCATTTTAAATATATTTACGCTGCTTCACATAATCGTTTTTAACCCATTTTTTTTTATTTTTCTGCCTCTTTGTTCGCTTCCAAAGCTGCATTCGCTTTGCATAACTAATTAAAGTTTGTTGGCGCTTTTCATGCGCCATTTCTCAGTTTTGCGTGAAGCAGCAGGGGCAGCTGGATAAAGGAAAAGCCAGCCAGAAATTATTATGACATGGAAAAGGCGTTAGCCCTACTCAACGCCACGCCCACCCACAGTGTTTTCCGAAGTTGAAAAAAACAAAGCCAGAGGAAGTAAAATGGGAGAGATACTGACTGACATTAATTAGAAGCTACTGCTGCCAGCTATATAGGTTGGCATTATGTTCTTGTACTTCCTCCACAAACTGCAGCTGAGGCTGTCCAGTCATTGCAAAAGTGCACCGAAATATTTACGGGGTGTTAAATAGAAAGTTTAACATAAAATGAATAGAGTAAAAGCAAATTTAGGGAATATTATAATCTATTAGAATATTTAATTGAAAAAAGAAAACAAATAATAATAAAAGTTAAAGAAAGCTGTGCAATGACGGGTGCAACGTCAAATTGCAACCCTTATGCATAAAAACAGCCAACAGCTCATATTCAATATTAGCAGTCACCCTCATCCATTCACCCACTTATAGGAAAAAGTTCACCTGAGCATCCTGCAAATGACCCAGCGACCACACGTAGAAAAAAGGGAGAAAACTTTCAACAAATTATCAACGTACAGTAAATGAAACTTTCCGCTGGAGGAACTTTTTGTGAGAAGCACACAGGACACAGACACCCCTGTACTTATGTACACACACTTTTGGGACTGCCACACGTGAGTGCAATTATGTAATACAAATAGGTAATGAAAGTTTCACACAACTCCAACCCACTTTCCCACTTCCCATCTGGCACACAATGCAGAAAAGAAGGGCAGGGCACATCAGCCTGGTCAAGCGTATAAAACAGTTAACAAAAAATGCCTGCAAGGGCTTAGTAATTAAATTTATTGAAATAAATTGTCGCTGGTTGGCCCCGAAGAGCGACTTAACTTTTAATGAAATGGGTGCATAATGAAACTGAGTAAATAATGGCAGGGGGCCCCTAAAACAAGGAGGAGCAACAGGGAGCCAAGCTGGGCAGCGCAAAATCCCGTTCTCGGGGAAAAACAGCACGAAAAATTCCGCATTTTTTAATGCGTTATGAACGCGGGCAAACAATTCTAATGTATACTCGGTGGTGGGCTGTTTTCTCACCCCCTCCATAAGCATGGCATTTTCCCCCCTTAGCCACACTGCCACTGCAGTGTTCTTGCTTTACCTAATGGCGTTGAAGCAAAAACGGAATGCACCGAGCACCAACTATGTTGCCACTTTCCACTGAACGCGGGCATAATGGAATAGAATAAAATAAAATATTGAAAAAATGTGTTATTGTAGCTGGCATTTGGTGTCAAGAGAGAGAAAGGGGTTAGATGTTCGTGGGTGTTAAAGCCATAGTCCACATTAAGAGTGTGTGTTAAACCTAGTTGAACAAAGTGACGACAATGGCTCGGCAAATATTTTCTCAAAGATTCATTTTTCATTGCTCTCTGAGCCTAATGGGTACGACTTAAAATTTCAAACCATATATATATAACACACTTCGATTTAGTAGAATTGGGGATTTTTTGAACATCTCAGTAGCACGTTTAAAGCATCAACATACCACAAATCTACAAATTAAAAAGTAAGCTTCTGGTTTCACCCCTCCTCTGACATTATGAAAATAAATCAGTGACAAAATGCGAACCTCTGTCAACTTTTTTTCCAAGTAAATATACAAGTATAGAAAGTAACACACTTCCGAAAAGTAAACAATAAACTGGAAAGGCAATAACGACAAACAAAGCCGACACACAGACAGTCCATAAAAAATAAGCAAAAAAGAGGCCCATGAACGGGCATATACGCACATTAATAAAGTTGGTAACTTGCGGTTAACTTTACCCGTGAGTGTGCTTAAGTATTATAAACAACCGACAACAACGGCTACTGGACTGAGAAACATTTCCGACAGGCACCGCAAAAAGTATGCAACACGCACCGAGGCAATAAACCAAATTCAAACGCATGAGGAGGAGATGGCGGTATAGAAAAGTTTCCGCAGCAAATTGCAAACTGATTTAAAATTAAGCAGAATTATTTCGCACAACCTGGAAAAAGAGGGAGACTCAGCCGAACACACGTAGCACAAATGAGCGTCATCAATCAAGTAAAAGTTGGAGGAGGAAAACCCAGATGGCTCAGCCAAGGATAAAGGATAAGCAGCTAAGTTAATTCCAAGGAGGCGGAAGTGTAATGGCGTGCTCCTGATTTCTTACTGATTTCCCATTCGGGGCCAGAGGGGAAAATGTCTCAGATGCTGCAGTTGGAACAACTTACCCAATAAGTGTAGGAGTTTCCCACAGCCATACAAATCGGGCAATCAATTATGTTAATAAAAAACAATAAACAAATTACCAAAAGTGGGCAGACTTCCTTTGATTCTATGTGGCCTACTTGCTGTGTTCGGCAGTGAAGGCAAAATGTATATTTCTCATGATCCCACTAAGCGATAAAGTTGCTTTGCCTAAGTATTTTGCTCCACAAAACATAAGCAACGAACACAAATTTAAGAAAAACTTTATTCCCCTTCTAGTTTGTCAACTGCATCTTTCCCGGATCCCCGACCAATTCCCCCAGGACTCCAGCAGCTGCTCCAACTGACTATTTATATCGCAATTGCCTGTCTACTTGTCCTGCCACTTTGCTCTTTTTCTCTTCCTGGCTAATAAGAGTTTTTGCCTTTCCTCTTGGCCGATAACTTTTCTCGGCACCGTGGCCAAGTTTAGTTTATTTATTTGAAAATGGCTTTAGCCAGAGAGGCAACCGCAGGTACTTGAAGTTTAATCACTTACATTTCTCCACGCTATCATCCTCAGCAGGAAAACAACAATAACCGTTTTGAGGCTTTTAAGTTGACGGTAAACGTCATCAGCTGAGAGTGGAAACTTTGCTCATTTCCTAGATTTAGGCCTTCACAACATTTGTTCAACAGTCAATACAATGTTAGGCACACTTGTGGGCTAATTTAATCAAAACAGCTCGGTTAAATGTATCAATTAGTTGGAATCATCTTAATATTAAATATATAAAGAATCATTATATAGGCGCCTTACAATTTGCAATAACATATTTTCACCCCATTAAGAGATTAAACGCAAATGACCTTAGTAGACCAGGAAGAGTGACCTGATTCTCAGTTGGAGATTTTCTTTTTACGTCCCTTAACTTTTTCCTTAAAGCCAACACTCCGTGCCTGAAATCTTGTCACCGTTCTAACGCGCATCTAAGTGGGCTAGTTACTCGCTTACCCACCAGGGAAGTGTGTCTGAAATCAAAGTTAAGCTTGTGCCAGATGAAGTCGACAAGACCACGAGCTTAATGTGATGCGGTTAGGGAAAGGTCGCTGGGATTTGCCACACCAAAGCCTTGACAAACTTTCTGACTCCGTTCCTTTTTTGGACGCCACTACTTTTCCATCGCCACGAAAAGCGGATCAAATCGAGGCATGCCTAGCTCAGATATACACTCCGCAATGCTAAGTCAAAAATCTAGTTGGCAAATACTTTTGGGGACAATGTGCGTTGCGGGGGGATAATCCGCCCAAAAGCAGACTACGGAGCATACGCGACAATCAACATGCCAACATGTGTTCTGCTGCTCGCACACTTCCCTCCCAAGAATTATGCTTATAAGTTATAACTTTTACGTCTACTGAAGAGAGCTCCGCCCAGAATCTTGAGACCCGGGGCGCTTCATTATTTGCACAATAGTTTTGTGAAATAAATTTCACCAACTTGCTGCTTATTGTTATGCAGAGAGTCTGTAGCTGCCTCATAACTTGTTATTGTCGCTGTTAACAACATGTTGTATCTGCAAGATACTTTCTGCGTGTCTGTCTGCGTATTGCGTGATTCTCCGCTCATTCATTTTTGTGCTTTGGGTAATTTGTCATTGTTGGCAGCAGATACATGTTGTTTCTATGTGGACTGGAGAATTTCTTCCCCACCCACACAAACGCAATTGTCTGTGTGAGATTTAGTCCAACACCTCTCGACTTAAGTTTGCCTCGTCTTCATAATTTATGTGTCTTGCACTCGTCGCCCTTTTTAATCGCCTTTAAATATGATTTAGTATCGTGAAAAGCGTAAAGCAGTTGAAACCACTGAATTATTGCAGAGAGCTGGCTATAAGAAGTCGCACCATATAGTTTATAGTCAAAGTTTTTATGGACCACAGTCCATTACGAAAGTTGGGTAAATGTTTTACAGCTGTGGTATCTCCTAACCGTTGGGTTTGGGTCCCGTAAGCCCAGAGATAAACATATAATTTTCATTATTCCACGATGCTATTAGAAAATTAAGACATATATGTAAGCAGAAAATACGTGTTATTCTATAGCAAAACGTTGTGTATGAATGTAAAATAACTTAGTTTAAATGAAATATTAAAGTAACTCAATCTCAAGCCGTTAAGGCCATAATCCCTGCCCACACTTAAAATTTGTGAAATTACCTTGACCTCATTTTAAATATTTACAGAAATGTTTTGCCAATTTCTATAGGGATTGCAAAACGTTTTAGGGGGTTTGGGCCACAGAGCAGCTGTCATTTTGGTTATTGATTTTCGCAGAGAAAAGCTGTCGAAATAAATAAATGTGCAACACATATAACTAAATCAAGTCGACAGCCAGAAGCCGGAAAGGGAAACTACCAGTAAACTTTTCTCAACAACAACTTGGCTAGGAACCTATCAAGTGGAGTGGGTGGATGGGGGGTTTGTGGAGTGGGCTGTATCTATTGTGTGGCATTTACAAGCATTTGAAGTGTGGCAAGCATCATGTAAGAGAGATAATGTTGTTTGTCCTTGGCAGAATAGTTTCCTCTTTTGGCAGCAAGAACAGAGAACGAAGAACCCTTTTTTGCCTGCCAGCACAAAACAGTTGGAAAAGGTCTTCAGAATGATAAGAGATGACAAGAGTGGGGGTGTGTGTATGTGCGTGTGTGTTAGCAAATTTGTTGCCGGTCTGAAAATTCTTTAAATATTAAAATCTTGATTAAGTTAAATGCGCATTTGGGTCCCACACAAACTGATGCTCTCAGCCCGGCCGAAAAGATGGCCGCATGAAAATCTGTTCTGGCTCAGAGACCACACATTTGCCTTACCAAGTCTGCTTCGACTTGTGCAGTAAAGTTGAACAATTTTACGCACGATTTGGGAGAACTTTGACGCAGCGGAGCTGCTCCTTAGGCAGCCAACATTTTCATAATTGCTTAGCCAACATCAATTTTCATCTGGGGCACGGGGCAGAGCCGAATTGAATTACATCTTTGCCCTTTCACACTTGGCGGGAGCCAATAAAAAACTTTTGATGCTTCAATTAGCAGCTAGCCAGCCAGCCGAGTGAGAAAACAAACAATTATGCCCTAATTGAGCCCACATTTCTCAAGATTCCCATCTAACCCTAGGAGGAGAGTTTTCCTCCTTTCGTCCTTACTTTTATTTAAACTTAAGTTCTTTCTTTTCACTTGCCCTTCGCGGCTTTCCTTCTTTTCGTGTTGTTGCGAAGCCTACTTAAGTTGTCATTTTGATTGCTTTTGAAGCTTTTTTAAGGCGCACGCTAATTTTTCCGCCCCTCGATTGCCAGTTTTTCGTTCTTCGCCATTTTGACGCGGCTTCCATCTATCATTTTGTCAGCTCTGTCGCGAGACTAACACAATTTTCATCGTTTTTCTTCTTGCTGCTTCGCTTATTTGGATTTCCATGTGACATTTCCACCGACAACAAAAGACGGGAAACGAAAAAAATTAAAAAAGAGCCGAGGAAAAAAAGGAAAAATAATAAAATCTGCCTGGCATTGAGGGTTACCAAACGTTGCCTACATTCTGGGATTGAATTATTAAGTGACAGCAAAGAACTGAGCAGAATTTCCACCGCTTTCACTTGCACTTTATTAGATTGACATCCCGAAAAGGCAGAGGACAGAAAAGCCAATGGAATCGGAACCAAATCAGTGCCAACTGGCCAACATTTTTGTGAAACGACATTAAATCCGATTTAAATTCAATTAGTGGATGGCAACTTGTGAATTTGAACGGGGATGGCAAGGAACCTATGTACAATGCCCAAATGAGCTGTTAATATTCTTTGATTTTGTTTGGAGCATATCTAAAACCTTTAATTAATCATCATAAAGCCTTTTAACTTATTTAGCATTTTATACCATACATAAAAGTACAAATGTATTCCCAGCTTTCGTTTGAATGTTGCCTTTCCAACTATTTACTGCACTTCGTACGCATATGTTATTAAAATACCAAGCTTACCTGCCATAATAAAGAGATAACAAAATACTTTTTACATTTTACACCGTTACTTAAGTGTTTTGCCTAAGCAAACAGGGCCATTTAATATTTATCAAGAGTCTGTGGTTGCTAGTCGCCTCTGGAAAAACTGTGGAGCATTGACCCCAAACGAGCATGAAAAGTTCAGTTTTATTAAATTGAAGCTTGTTGAAGTTGTTCGTTTATGAAAAGGACTTTGATTACCAATCGAGAATTTTGTCTTACAACTTAAACAAAAAAGGCAAGGAAAGCAGCACGTCATGTGCAGGAAATTAACTGAACGGGGAAATGGGAAGCGTAGAACATATGGTCCTTCGGCTTCTTCTAGGTCAGGCTGCGGGCTCAAATTTCATTTCCAGCACTTCCTCTTTGCAATTTTTCTCATGAGCTGAAGAATATATATTTTTTTGCGTTTTATATATATCAAAGAATCTCTGCTGTTGTGCTCCTATAATTTTCGTTAGCTGGGGGCGCAGTTGCAGAAACCAAGAGCCGAAAACAAAGAACACCGCCCACAGTCAAGAGGTGCGACAAAAGTAAGGTAACAAAAGTGATGGCAGAAATGGGCATGCGGCAAATGAGATTTTTAGGTCAACAGAGTCCAACCTGAGCGGCAACCGCCTGAACTGAACTGCCATATGAACCGCGCCGGCAGGCTCTGCTTTTGGTTTAGTGTGTCACTTTCCGCTCGACTTTCCACTTTCCACTCATTTTTCCCCCGTTCTTCATACAGGGTACTTGCAGCGCGATGGGTCGCCTCAGTCATTAGGAAAGCGTATTTCTAACTATAGTATAAGTTATTCCTTTCATGCTGTGTATTTCATAATTTTAATCTGTTTCAAAGCTTTGCGTTCAGAACAAAGAGATCGAGTAAAATATCTCCGTAACTGGTTACTGCTAATTATTTATGAAAAATTATATTTCATGGCATTTAAAACCATTGCAGATCATTGTAAGAACAGAAAATCGAATCAAAATATCTTCACATGATAATCCTTTTAATTTGCAGTAATCTAAATGAGGATTCAAGTCTGAGGAATTGAAGTAATCAGTATCCCATAGTCCGGGTATACAACGTCCTTTCTCCAGTCTTCCCAGTTGCTCTCCTATGGGTGAACGCTTTGGCGGTGTGCGAGACGGCTGTAACCCACTGAAGCTTTATAGGCTAAATAAATACCGCAGGGGGCGGTGGGTGGTGGGTGGTGTGTGGTGGTGGGATATATGAGTGAGCCACTGACATCACACTTTTGTGTTGGATGCTCACGGACTGGCAGCCGTGGCCTCTTCGTGCGTGCTGCTTTAATGGAGCCAAAGTGTACAGATTTTGTTGCCGCAATCTGTGCGTGGCCGCTGCCTCAGTGTGGGTGGAGTATGGGGGTGTATGGGTGTACGCTGTATAGGTGTACAACTTGATAGGTGTGCCGTACCTGGGCGAAAGTGCATTGCATACTTATAGGTACTTATGCGGCACATTAAGCGGCTGACCTGAATTTTCGGTCGCCTGCTAATGATTTTTGGGCAACCGAAGAAAATGGAAGCCGTGGCACTGCTTTCGAAAGAGGAAAATGTGAAGGGGATATTTCAAGTAGACAAAATGTGGGCCACAAAATGTGCAGTTTTGTTTGTTCAGCCCAAACACATCGTTTTTAATGAAAGCAGGTCGACAACATACGAAAAAGGATTTTATGGGTAAAAACACATACAAAAATCGACACCTTCAAGTTAATCAATTAAAACCAAAAATTGTATCTACGTAAGTGAATGATTTCTCTTAGTTAATTATGGATCGAGTATTAATGTTTCAAAGAAAAACCAAAACTATGTTTTGTAAAGCCTAATAATATCCAGAGCTACTAAGCACTTTAATTGGAGTTCATATAACTAAATTGTAATAAAAGACTAACAAGTGTTATATTTAAGTTATCCACTCGTCGCAATCCACTCTCAGCCACTGAATAATTGGAGGAGACTCTTTGACCCCATTTCCCAGCTATTAATATTAATAGATGCCGACACTACAGAGAAATCGCAGCAGCAGCCAAAGGTTGGCATTCCCATCTCGTTCCGACATACTGCTACCATGATGATACCGAGTTGCACATCATTACGAGGAGCGGTTCGCTGGCAATCAGGAGGGAACTCGTTGTATCCTAACTATGCTAATTCCAACTCGCATAACAAACTCGTATGCAGCACTCAAATCACTGACGAGTCTTGTTAGCAGAATCCGCAGACAGTTAACTACATACGTCGGGCAAAAGGAATCATCCGGGTATTACGAGGGGGAAACTGTTTGGTCCTCGTTCATATTTCCCATGTTGCATGTTGTTGGCAATGGAACAACGATGAAAATTCCCTCTTTTACAATTTCTTTTTCCTATCAGCTAGCTTTAAGTCCCCCCTCGCCCTTGTGAAAACTCATGTTTCTCGTTGTACAACACTGCGTATGTGTAATATAACCATGTGTTAGCTGGCCATAATGAATGGAAGCTGGCTGGCAACTCATTACTGGCCAGCTGCCTGTGAACAGGGACCGGTCCGGACTTTTTGGCAAATGTTCAGAAAGTCTCGTACAAGTGCAACATTTTTTGTGGAAATTTTTCGAGGAG
The DNA here is from genome assembly GCF_016746235.2 of Drosophila teissieri. NCBI lineage: Eukaryota > Metazoa > Arthropoda > Insecta > Diptera > Drosophilidae > Drosophila > Drosophila teissieri. The sequence goes on from NC_053032.1 coordinate 9,779,762, forward strand.
AAAATACCAGCACATAGCCATTCAATTTTAAAGGTTGTTTCCCATCTATCAAAAGTGGGTTAGGGATTCGTGTGCTGTTCTGTCCCTGATACAAATCTACACAAAATAAACAAATTAGTTGACTCAAAGCTACCCACATGCCATCATCAACTTTCAACTGATTAGCTACCCTAGTTCGGCGAAACAAAAAGCGAAGCCACAAAAAGCCAAGGCCATAAATAATTGCAACTAATTTTGGGACAAGTTTTTCGCACAACTGTCACAGATGTAAGCCAGCTGTAGAGGGGCGTCGGAAAAGTGTGCTACGGAAAAACTAATAATGCCAATGACACACTGACATGTACCGCACTCAAACATACACCCGCACTCTATCCCTACCATGCTGAGAGCACAAATGACACATAATCACATAAAAGTAATGAACTCTACACATAAAGCGGTTGCCTGACTGACTGAGCTTTGCTCCGAAAGCTGAAAGGGTCCTTCATCTCATAATGGTGCCACTAAAAGTCTGCGTTCTCCCTCTCTCTTCGTGGCGCTGCTGCTGTCTCTTTCCCTGTCAAGCGGAGCTGAACCGTAAATGCAACATACAACAACCACTTTAATGCTGCAGAAATAGCCAAGGAAATGGCTCGCAAAGCAGAAACATGAACAGGGATCTACCAGAAGGCATCCCTCAGCCAAGCTGACCAAAAAAATGTATGGAAAAGAAGCCAGGCTAGCTGGAATACTAATCTTCGCCTGCACGGACTTTGTCATCTCCTGTTCGGGCGATGGAAAAGAAAAACTGCCACGAAAAAATGTCCAAAAAGGAACTGGGGAAATTGAAGCTACGCAGATCAAGATAAACGAAGTCACGATACGCTATGAATTTATAAGCAAAGCGTAATAGAGGAACGGAATAAATTAAATGAAAACGAATTTCGAATTATACATAAGATAGAAGCGAATAATGTACTTAAGAAGGGATTGAAATCAATTTTGCCATTTTTAAATGCATTTATTAATAAAATGTTGGATTAAAAGAGCCAAAAAATGTAGATGTCGTGAGGTAAGCACCTGAAAAAGTTTAAAAATTCCAAGCTGTCATTATAAACATGCAGTCAAACTTTAAATTGCACTGAAGACTTTCAAAACTTCTAAGCCATCAATCACTAAACTATTTCTTAACTGAAATTCCACACCAAATTCATTAGTAGGATAGAGAATGCTGAAAAAATTTCAACAGCTCTGAGCAAGCAACTAAAGCTTTATTAGTATGTATGGTCACATGTCAGTGACGTCGTCATGTTGTGGCTAGCGGTTTCACCTCCTGCTGCTCCACATCCTCATTCTCCTGCATCCTGCATCCTGGCAGCCCCTGTCCGTGTCCGTATCCGTGTTCGTGTCCGTGTCCACATCCTCCACACTCCCATCCCGAAAACCCGCTCCCTCATACGCGTCCTTGTGATGTGGCCATGTCATTGCCTCGGCATGCTGATAAAAATTTTTAACAAACTTTGAGTTAACGACAGCACCACTCTACTGAGCGTGGATGTGTGTGTGCTGGCCGTTATCCTCCATCCTCAGGAGCAGTATGAAAAATGGCCAAACACTATTAGCTTTCTGTCGGGAAGCAGCAGCCATATACAAAACATAAAAGAGAAAACTTGAAAGCAATACAACGTCTAAAATATTAGTTGCAACATTTTTCGTGTCATAAAACTTTATTTTGTTGGCAACCAAAGAGCCAACAAAATAATAAAAAAAAACGTCATAAAATTTACCCGAGTTGGCTGAATTCCATCAGAAAAATATATATCAAATGCAAAAATAGAATCACCAAGAGCACCGATTTTAATGCAGATATGTGGTGACGGAAAAATGAATGACATTACTTGACAGAAAAATGCAAAACATTAGGTGCAGAAAATAATTTGATTCATGTGTATATGAAACATTTTATAACTATTTTTTCAGCGCACTCGGAATCACGGAATCTCATACTTTGTATGCCAACTCACTGAGATTTCATTTAATCAAACCTTGCCTTTTTCCTATCAAGTCAATGTTTACCTTTAATATCCGTTTGGCAAATCGAATTCCTCCTTTTTCCCCATAACAACAACTGAGTATAGACAATACCAAAGACTTGCCGAGCTTTCCTTCTCCGTTTGCCTCACTTCACTTCAGTTCAGTTCAGCTCTGTTTTGTTTGTTTCTTTTTCAATTTTCCACACAATCGAGCACGACACAAAGACAATGACAACACATGGAAACTATGTGACAACTATTCCGCAGCTGTCACCCCTGAAACGAGGAAAACTGGGAGCGGCAAGCCCCTAATCCAGTTGCCATAAATAAGGAGACTTTTCAACACATTAAACACAATAAATCCCAACAAAAAATAAACACACAGGCGAAAGCGCGTCTGCTGAAAACAGTTCGTTGACAAATGTCAACACAGATTGACAAAGGAAAATGGGCAGTGGGCGGCGACGGGTGGGGTGCAGCGCTATGCCTCCAGGAAAATGCATCAAAGCTCCGAGAGTAATTGAGTGACGATTGTTGTTGCTGTCGAAACAAAGCCACAGCACATTCGCCAGCATTAGCGGGGATTGCAATTATCCTTGTGCCTTCCATGCCTGCACTTTCAACTCTCTGGCAAAAGCCTAAAAGTAGGCACGAAAAATGATTAACAGTCAGGCTTCCATAAAACGACCGGTGCATGCAGGTCGGTGCTTAAATTGACAAATGGTAAGATTTATCAAAAAAATGTTCCTTTGAATGCTCATAAACTATTCCATTCATCAAAACTGCTGTTTATATTTATAGATGTATAATCGATACAAATCGTGTAAAGAATTTTTAGCTTAATGATCTTTAGACATCAATGAACTAGATTTATCTTCAGTACGCATTAATCTAAAACAGTATCTTAGAAAGATATCTAAATAGGAGAATTTCCTATTTTGTGGGATGCCACTTTTGGCAGGAATTATGGCGGTATTTGTCTCACTTCCTGTATAAACACACTCGACCGCCATTTTGACTTTGCTGCAGTGCACTCGGAAAAGTCAAGTTTTTCTTTCTCCCTCTCCTTCTGTTTGCCTTGCTCTCTCCTCTTTCTTTGCTTCCATTGTCTACTAATAATACTTAAAGTGTCAACATAGCACCGACTTAAAGCGTACTAAGCCTCAGATCGAAAACAGGATAAAGATAGAATCCCTGTCATCGCCCAAGTGAAAGTTGGCCTTAAGTGAAATTGACATTTAGGCCGTAAATTGCACATCGATGCAAATGGTGCTTCCTCTTTTTGCAAGTTTTTCGTTCAATTGAATTCAGCTCTTGTCATCAGGCAACCCAATTTTCAGGACATCGCACCGCCCGCTCCTCTTTCTGTTCACATGTGACTGGATGGAAAACATGCAAGGAAGCAATTTCTTTTTCTCCCATTTCCCATTTTCTTTTCGTTATTTTCCTATTGTTCAGCACTGCCATGCACAATTCAATTTGGCAAAAATGTAATCGATGCTGAGATGTGCAACGAAAACAAGTCTTGGGAAATATAGGGTTTCACTTCGCTCATGTGAGAGGCAGTGGGTGTGTATTTGCATGCAAAATAGGAGTTTGTTGTTTTTCTGAGACGATAAACGAACGGCGGTAACAGAATTATGTGTCACTTATGTCTTCTTCCCAAGGTTGATGGGTTTAATGCGTACGTATTTTAAAATTCAAAATAAAAGTTTTTAAGGAAAAAAGAGAAGCGCGAAATTGTGGTGTAAAAGCGGTATAAAGTTGTGTCATAAACAGAACTTTGTTATAAAATATATTATGTTGATGTTTTTTGTTTTTGGCTTCCCTTTTAATTTGCGTCTTAATATTAATTAATATAACATATTATTAAAGGCATCTTTCCACGGGTATTTCGCTCTCTGCTCCAGTTTTCCATTTCTGACTTCATTAATTTCCCGGGAACATTTCTCTTAATTATGAGCCAGACACACGTGCACACATCATTAACATCCTGCCATCCAGGAGGGACCGAGTGCCCAAAAGGAATGCCAACGGAATCTTGTTTTTTTCCTCCTCGAATTCAATTGCAATCAATCAAACCCGATGCGTTCAGTGTTCCCCAGCCGCACACATGGACATACATATATTTTTTGTGTAAAGATATTTGAGCACCTTTCACCTTTTACCGCAGTTAATGGCGGTTCCATTCAAATACGCGAAATGCGAGAACCGCAAACGAGTTGCGGTCTTTTGCACTTTTAAAATTGTGGGCAGTGGGAGCCACTGGCGGGGGCGTGGCAGCGGTAACATTAAAGTAATTGCTTGCAATTTGATTTCATCAACCACACAGAAATGCCAACGGAGCTACAGTAGTATTTAAAGGGAACATTTTGATCTCGAATCCCATTGTCAGTCGGCTGAATATTCGCATTAATGAAGCTGCCATTCAAACAAACAATATGGCAGGCAAAAAAGTGGGAAAATGTGCTGAATTTGAGGCAAGTGCAGGGCCATTCAATACAAAATTGAGCTGTTGCATATGCTCAAAAATCGAGTTGGGGCGTCTGAACAAATTGCAAAAACGGCGAATGCATTTCGTTTACTGCGAGCAGTTTTTCAGATTTTTTCGCCTCCCTTCTTCCTTTTGTTGTATCAATTTTCCGACGCCATTTGCATAGCACTCGCCCCTCTCGCCCTCACCTCTGCCATCTCCTTGCAGCAATTTCCATCGCAGCCATGTTAACCCAGTTGCACCTGAAAAACGCCCCGAAGTTTGTTAGTTTGTTTGCCGGCGATGCTGCTGCTGCCAGAGAAAATATGTCAAAAATCAGCAGGGAAAAAATGGAAAAGACAAGGACCTGCCTTCGATTGCCTGCAGCTCTCATAACAAGAAAAGAGATGGAGATGGAGATGCAGATAGAGATAGGGATAGAGATAGAGATAGAGGACGAAGTGTGAGAGCGAGAGGGAAGGTAGCTAGTGGCTACGCATATGCACTTTGTTGTGTATTGCATATGACGCCCCGTCAGAGGCGCCTGAAAGTATGCAAACAGTCTCGTTTCGTCTCCTGTCGGCTTATATATCTCCGCTTTGGAAAACAAAGTACTAAAAAGGGGTAGACAAAAATAAAATTGTTTACTCTAAGGCAAACTTCGCCCTGCTTTTCTGATCGTTACTTCTCTTCCAATCGAGGATGAAGTTAATCTTTGTAAAACCACTGAACTTTTTTGAAGCCATTTTAAAGAAGGAAATATGACAACAATACGCATTTTCCACTTATGTACATTGTAATTAATAATTAAAGCTTTCAGATTCATTAAAAAAAACGTAATCCTTTATTAGTGACAAAATAACAATGAAAGCGAAATTACAAATAGGTTTTAGTTGCATTGAATTACTTTACTTTTCTCTTTTATTTATTTGGTTTAACTTAAGTTTGAATCGTTCACAGTAACTTAAAACTTTCGTCACCTTGCTCGAAAACAATTAAGATGAAATTGGCGACATTTTTAAAATTTAATTCGCAGTTGTCTCCGGAGACTGAAAAAGTTGATTCAATTTCACTTGATTAAGCCGCCCGCTTTTCGGCGGCTCTACGTTGTTGCTGTCTCCCTTGCTTCCTATCTGCCCCTCTCTTTTCCTCGTCCTTTGACTGCAATTTGCCGTCCCTTTCTGCCCGAATGTAATGAAGTGCTTTAAATATTAAAACCAATTTACGCGACAACATACGCGTGTTATGACGCTTGTTACCGGACTTTTGTTGGCCACTGTTTTCTTGTTGTTGGGCAACCGAAGAGGGAAGCAGCTGACATATTTCCATGGACCCATGGGTCGCTGGTCCCTGTCCAGGACCTGTGTCCTGGTAAACTTTTGCAATTAATCAAGATAGGCCGGTCGGCGGAATGAACATCGCCATTTACATGGAACCAACATATGGCTTGCTATACTCGAGCTCCCTTCCCCCCTCACACGGGTCTATTTCCCTCTCTCTTCCCCTCAACTGCCACGCCCCTCCCCAGGGAATGTTGTAGGTGTGTGTATAAGTGCGCGTTTGTGTGGGTGACAAAGATTAATAATAATAACTGCGACTAGCCCAGCGGTCGGTCAGCAAGTGGCATAATCATGATTTATGACACGCAATTAATAAGCGACATGGTCAAGGAGGCGGAGCGGCGAGCAGTGGGCGTGGCACCACGGCAAACACGGCGTTGAGCCTCCAATTGAAAGCTGTTGACAATGTGGATCCCACCATTGCTCCACCACCCCAATTTGTCACCTGAGTCCTAGGCTTTCGGCGCTGCACAATTGCAATTATTTTAAGCACGCACTTTGCGGGTTCTTCTGCGGTATTCATCAAATAGTGAAAAATCAACGGCGATCAGCGGGGATACATAAAATATTACTTGAAATATAGATATCTGGGCAGTGTCTTAGATTACATTTGCTGAATAGCAGCCAGAATGTGTGTTAAAATCCATACAATACAAAATTGTTTTAAAGTACTTAACCAACTGTAGCTGATAATTATTAAAACTGAAAGCAACACATTTTTGCTAGCCATGTCCGTTGTTTTATTAAATCGACGCTATTCCAATGTTGAATTCAAATTGGCTTATGTTGCCCAGTGTAATTCACCGCAATGTCCGCTGTAGTAATTAAAAAGTTATTTTTTGGGTTTTCACGCCTCCGCAAACAGCGCACACACTCACACTCACACTCAGGCACAGACACAAACACAAACACACGCACACAATAAACATTAAAGGCCGCAAAATTGCATTTGTTAATTGCTCGGAGGCGAAAAGTGAATTCCGGATCCTGGCGCGGCAATCCTTCTGGTTTATAATACCCGTAGCGCCGGCCGGACCGCTTTTGTTGTTTGCGGAGCTAATTAAAATAAATGTCATTCGGCCATGCTGTCAATAGTCGAGTAACCGAAATGCTTGTGGGTCCTGTGGACGTCGCGTTGATTTTGCACTTCATTTGCTAAACAACATGGTGGAAAATTCGCAAGTGTTTGGGGAAGGAGCGGAAAAATGTGGGCGCACTGTTGCAGAAATAATTACTTTGTAATGCAAATTGTAAATTGTAAATTGTGAATTGTGAATTGTTGTGCAGCGGAAATGCAATTACTTCAGCCCAGCTTAATTGTTTGCAATTGCATTATGAGTAGCATACTTTTCGGCAGCACTGTGTGTGTATGTTTCATGGATAGCATTAAACTTTCATTGTTTGCGTAGTGTGTTGTTTTGTTTGAAAAATACAAATACGAACGCAATCGCCTAAATGAAATAAACTGACCAGCCTCAGGCTGTATAACTGTTTGCCCCAGAAATTGTCTCAAATAAATGGCAATTTATTCTCTTCTGGAATTTTGCAGAAAACACAACATTTGCATTCATTTTTAATTGGCCACTTCATGTTTCAGTTACGCTGCAGGAATATCTTTTGCAAATTGGCAAAAATTGAGTAAACGAATGTGGTTTAGAGCTGTAGAAAATTCCGAAATACAGCTTTAATGAATATTAACTTTTAACAAACTGGAAATTACCAAGTCACCACTTGTACATATGTCTAAAGTCGTGCAATAAAAATCGGAACGTCAGGGCTCGAAAGCATGGATTTCGTATATATTGCAGTTTAGTATAAGGCACCTTTAAAAATGTTTTTAAAACGAATATTAGTTAAATTATAAGGTATTATTGTTTTCAGACGCAAATCACAGACTTGAAGCGCACTGTGCTTGGCACAATTCCAGCTTTGCTCGGCAAACTAATCAGGGCAGACATATAAACTCGAATATGCCCGTTCATGCGTCCCAAAGGAGTCAAAGGACTCCAACACGTTTACACATGAACCCTCTACATTCACCACTTGCCAGACCGCATACATTTAAATCAGGCCCAGACCCCAGACCCCAGAAAAGGCAATGAGCGATAAGACCGGGCCGAGATCTTCGTGCCCCGACAAAGCCCACAATTAGAACTAGTTTCCATTTGTCATTAGCAATATTGTTTATGCGAGTGGGGGGACACTAAATCCAGGACCTGAAGGGGTTACCGAAAAGGTGTTATTAAGACGACGACAGACATTTCCGCCTCAGCCTCGCTTGGGATTTGATTTATTTAGCATATCAACCGGCAGGATGATATGCCCTCCTCTGATTATCTACATTTGGCAGTTTTCCCTGTCCGTCTCACTTGATTACTTTGGCATCACCCAAAATAATCGCAGCTTGGTGTGCGTGTGTCGGAGCTTTATGGCCTCTATGTGCCACCAAGAAATTCTCGATTAAAATTTCAATTTCGGCCTGGGCGAGATTAGTTTACTTGCTGAGCGAAATGACTTTGTAGTTTATTAAAATTAATTGGCTCTGAGCAAATTTGGTGTAAATTGATGGAAATTGATCCACGCCCCACTCTCGTAAGTTTAACTTTCTGGGTCATTAACTGATTTGATGGCTTTTAGCCACACAGAGTAAGTGCACGAAAGACTTTTGGCCAGGCGGAGATAAGCGCAGTGACCCGAACCTGGTCACTCCGATGATGATAAATTATGTATGGCAATAAAACCGTATCTGATGTACATGTGTTTTTATGGCTTGGTTGGGGGTGGGGGCTTTTCTTAAATTTATTCGCCAACATGCTTGACTTACTCATTAAATTGCAATTTTGCGGAAGAGGGTGTACATACCTGCAAGAGAAATAAGGATTTTAAATTAGCAATACACATATAAAGGCACATGGGAGTTGGGAAAACTAATTACGCCTGCTGCTGACATAGGGTTTATAATAATTATATTTGATTTGTGATATGTGCTCTATGTTTGAAGAGCTTCTGAACGGGTTTCGTTCAAGCTTGACAACCACTAAATTTAGTAACTGAAACGTTTAAAGTACATTTAATAATATTTTAATTTGTTTATTAACTTATAAAAACAATTTTATTAGGGAAGGAATATGCTAAAAAAAAGAATGGCTTTCAATCGGTAAGTAATGTAAAACCATATACTATTTACAAGTACCATAAACCCACCTGACTCAAGCGATCCTGGCTGTCGATTATATCGATGAACAGCCGCATGCGATCGTCGAGGATCTGGAATCCGTTCCTCGGCTGCAGGAGCAGGTTCTGGACCGCCTCCCGGATGCTTCCGGGAGTTGTGCTGCAAGAGCTGCTGTTATCGTCGCTGGCGAACCCATTCTGAATCTGCTGCTGCTGCTGATGGGCAGGCAGTTGCTGCTGCTGGTGCGACTGGTGTTGCTGCTGCAACTTCAGCTGCAGCGAGTGCTGTCGCAGGGCCTCCGAGCACTTGCGCAGGTAGTCGTAGGAACCTTTCGATTTGTACTTGTCGGCCATGGCCTGAAAGCTATCCAATATCTCATTGAAATCGGTGATCATGGGCGCGGTGGAGGGCGTGGTGGTGGCACTCGAGGGCGTGGTCACGGATCCCAGAGAGCTGTTCGACTTGCTCATCACCATCTGCTGTAGTTTCGGGGAGGTGCTGTATGGGGAGCTGGTTATGACCCGGAGTTCCGTGGTCAGCGAACTGCTGCCGTTGGCGGCTAGACTCTTGAGGCTATTGCTGCTGGCGGAGCTGGGAATCGCCTTGCTGGGACTCAGGGCCTGCAAGTCCTCGCTCATGAGTCTCAGATTGTCGGAGATCTGGTGGAAGCTTTCCGAGGTCACCAGAGAGTGCTCCCGCTGCTCTAGCTTGCCATTGCTGCTGCTAGGTATTACGCTGCTTTTGGGTCTCCGACGTGTGGGTATGCCATTAGCTTGGCCATTGGCTACTCCTCCCGCCGACGTCTGCCCACCCACGACTCCTCCCCCCGGCGTTCCTGACGTCACATCTGGCATCTGGAGGGGTTTCGAGATGAACGAGTCCAGCGTCTGTGAGCTTGTCATCTTGGGCTTGTCCCCACTCTCAGGTATTTTATTGGCGCGTATTGCATCGAGGAATTGTCTCAGTTGATCCGAGGGCGTGGGCGTCGCCTCTGGTTCTGGTTTGGCAGTTGTATTGGAGGTCGCCAACGCATCAGTACCATTTCTTTTTAAGGTTGACGTGGGTTTCAGGACATCCTCGGGCATGTGTTGCTGGTACTCCTGCCGCATACTGCTCCTGATGTTGTCCAGAAAGAGTCGCAATTGATTGGAGGGCGTTTGGGCCTCATTGGCCTGGCTGGTGGAGAGCGAGGCCAGTGATTTGCTGACAATCTCCGGGGAAATCATATTTGGCTGAAAGTTGTTATTGCCGTTGCTGCCTGTGCTATTATTGCAGGTTGTCGGCGTAAGCAGGTTGAGATTCGTCTGGCTTTGTTTGGCCAGTTGCTGTTGTCTTTTGAGCTCGGAAAGTAACTTGGCCTGTTCCGAGTACTTGCGCACACTTTCTGTTATGGTTCTAAGTTGCTCGGAATAGGCCCGCAACTGGTGTTCCAAGTACGCCTGGTCCGGAGCAGGTGCAGCATAGCTCATGGGCCTGGTTTGCTCCGCTTTGCTACCATTCTCCGCCTCCTGACTGCCATGAAAGCTGATGGAGTGTCGCATGGTGTTCACCTGACTTCCGGTCGGACTCATTAGCATATTGTCCGCACTGCTGCTTTTCTTGGGACTCTTTTGGCGGCTTAGCGTTCCGTTGTTATTACCGTTTCCATTGGGGAAACGCCTTAGCGGAATGGGTGGAGCTTCGGTTTGCAGACCCCCGCCCCCATTGAAGCGATCCAAGCTTCTGGGTCTCTGGGTGCCATTCCCATTCATGTGGCCATTCATGCCAGCCTGTTGTTGCTGTGGTTGCTGCTGCAGTGGCGGCCGCGGCGTGCTCTGCGATCTCCGTGGCACCACTGGAGCTGCAGCTGGTTTCCGGTGCAGGGGTACCGGTGGCGCAGGCTGTCCGTTGGTGGGACTTTGTCTATACTGCTGGAATAGTGCCGCATACAGGGCCTCCTTATCGCCGCCATTGGCTGTCGCGGCTGCCGCTGTAACGGCATTACGCAGCTGTTGCTGCTGGCGGGACAGCTGCAATAGCCGCTGCTGCTGCTGGGCATTGTAGTCCACAAAACTGGAGGCTGGCGCCCCGCCCACTGCGATGCTGTGAGGACGCTGCTTCAATCCGCGCAGTCGCGAGGGTTCCGCGTACTCGGGCATTTCATAGTTGCCAGAACTTGCAGATGTGGCTGGCGGTGCAGGGGCTATGCCTGTTGGAACACTGGGCGCAGCTTCTGTGGGCGACGGACTGTTGAGGAAGGGATTATTGCCCTTCAGTGCGATCGGCTGGGCAGCTCCTGGCAATCCGGAGCTGGGCAGCATGCTGGTCAATTGGGGCGGCGGACCTGGAGAGCTTTGCAGGGCCTGTTGCTGCTGGGTGGTGCTACCTGGATACAATAGCGATTCGCTGATGTGCAGGTCCAGTTCGTGGGCGTTGGGCTTCGCGTAGATGGGGTTGGTTCGGGCGGGGGGCGTGGCAGCTGCGGGATAGCCGGTAATGCGAAAACCATTCATATTGCTCGTTGGCTGCTGCTGCTGCTGATGCTGGTGCTGGTGCTGGTGCTGATGTTGCTGTTGCCGTTGCGCAGTCTTGGCCGTAATTGTCGTGGTCATGGCGCATTCGTTCCTTTTGGCCCGGCCATGAACTGTTCGTTAGCCAATCAAACCATCAATCAATCAATCACTCAGATGGCTGTGTTTGTACTCGCTTTTTTGACATTCAATTTAATTGCACTACAAGGTGCAATTAGTGAAGATTCACTTTAAATATGGACTGGACACGGACAGAAAATTTATTATTAACACATTCCACTCAAAAGAGCATGGTTAATTTCGAACTCTTATGAATGAATGTGATTGTGGCAATTTGTATTGTTTTATTGTTACAATTTTTTAAAACTTTTTTGATTAAATTTTTATATAACACCCGTTATTCGTAACAACTGCTGTGGAAAGTGTAAGCAATTTTTCATTTCAGATACCCTTGCACCGATTCCTTTCCATTCCCATAGAAAACATTACCATTCTCGCATTTCAACATGTTACCATGTTACCCCACAAATAATATCATGGAATAAATGGGGAATATATTATGCAAATTGCATCGACAAGAACTCGAGCCGGTAATACATTTTACATGGAAATAATAACCCAGCAATTTGTTCAATACCAATGCCAGAGGATTTGCATTGTACAAATGCAAATTTTCATTTCGCATTCGCATTCGCATTAGCCAAGTCAAATATCAACCAGACCAGCTAGAGGCAGAAGCACTAAAGGGAAAGCGAATTTCCAAGTGAATTTTCCTCAAGTTGACCAAGAATTTGCACACTGAAATGTTTGAAAACTTAAATGTTAGTTGCTGCGGTCTCTTTGAACAAAACTATTTATGACAATGTGTGCGTGAGAGGGAGTGCCTCCTGACCCTTTTCCAACCCCAAGCCTTTTCTCCTTCGAAGTGTCAACAGCAGGGAAAACAATGGAATGGAAAGCATTTACACGCTTTAGAGCGTAAATACACCATTAAGGGAAATGATACCCGGGACGGGGGAGTGCGGTTGTGTGGCTTAGAACTCGGCACAAACATAAATATTTAATAAAAAATGCGCATAAATTATAACACACAAATTCGAGCTGAAATAAGAAAAACCAGCAAATGAATGCGGCCGAAGGGAAAATGGCCGGGAAAGCGGAAAGGACGGCAAAACAAGCCATAAGGGAAATACGCGCGAACATGTAACAAAATGCACATATGAATATGGAGATAAAGCGAGAGGGCGGGATGAGGGAGTGAGACGGGTACAGGGAGTTACATGTGCCGAGTGGAAGATTAATTTTCGTGGTGAATGTATTTGCACTGGCCGAAATCTGCGATGTTGTGACCATGCTGTTGTGTCTGGAATTCAGTTTGTAACACAAACCAAAAACCAATATTTTTTGTAATTCCAAAAGCAATTGAAAGTATAATAATAAGTATAAACAAAAAAAGCTATTTATAATAAATTTAAATGTAAGAAACGTACAAAATTAAAAAGGGTTGAATTTTGTTATGTTTATCGAATATGTTAAGTCCAATTACGCTTCGTCTATTATTTCCAAATGAAAAGTAAATAGTAAGTGGCACTTCATATCAAGCTGGCATTAAATTAATCAGTTTTGGTTTACCTATCACAAATTAGTGTAGCTCAGTATACATTGGTCGACCGAAAAGCAAACACTCATGTCACCTCTACAAATTCCAATCAATGAAAATCAAACGGCAATCTAACAAATATTATTCCCCCAACAACCAACCTATCATGGATGCCCTTATCAAAAACACCAAGAGGCCGGAATTTGCTAATCTAGTGTAAATTAATTTGCTAATGTGCGAAATAATTCCAAAATGAGAGCAAACAAGGCGAGGCATTTTTCGAGCTGTGTAAACATGGAGAAGAAGAGAGGAGCTGCTGCGCCGTGATGCACTTTGTCAACTCGTCATGCTACGTGCTCAGCTGTCTGAACTCGGGGTCCTGGGATTCCCCGTCCCTCCGGCTTTGTGGTTTACGACTAGCTGTGGAGCCAAAGGTATGGCGGCAGAGACAGAGCGGAGAAAGCCAGGACTTCTTCACATGGATAGTGTGTCAGTGTGCTAGGACAGCGAAGGGTTTACGGGAATGAGGTGCGGATGGCAAAAGTAACTTGTATCAACACTTTAGCACATGCATAGCAAACTGAAGAGACCCACTTTGCGCACACACGAGGACACCGAGAGAAAACTGGCGCCTGTTTGGAGCATATCAGAATATTAACTCATAAACCTCACTGCCGTAACAGTAGATATGTATGTTGTAGATAGACAAACGTAAGATCCCAAAAGAACATACATTATAAGCTGTATTTTTGAATCGCATTCGACTCCAAATATTTAAAATATAATAAAGGAAATTTAAATTTATTAGTAAACCTGATTGTTTTAGGGATCTGACTTATACTGTCAATGATATTTATGCTTATTTCATATTACTAACAAGTCTTTTCGCCCTGTGCAGACCCACCTGCTGACCCTCTTGGAGCATTGCACCCTGCAGCAGCGCAGGGCACACAAAATGCCAGCCATCGTCTTGACATATTTGGGTTAGATTTGCTGCTCTTGCTCATTAGGAATTCCGACTAAATTCTGGTCGTCTGCCCCTGCACCTTCCTGCATTTGCCTGCTAATGAACATAACTCTAGGAGGATTCCTTGCCAACAGAAGGCCGACAGACAGCAGAGAAACAGCAGAGAAGTTTTCGGGTTGTTTGTGTAAGTTTTAAATTAATGACAGCATATTTACTTGCGGCCCAAGCAGAAGAAAAGGGGAACACAGCTGCTGCTACTGCTGCTGCTGCTGCTGACCAGAGCAACTTGAAAATAGATTAACAAAAATTAATGTTATGCTCGGTTTCCAGTTCTCTGATGCGGAATCAGGTCCTGGGCCCTGGAAATTAAATAAGATGTCCTGTCACTGTCACGAGCCCAGTGTTTGTTGTTTGCCAACTGTGGCTTTGAGTGTGTGGCTGATGAATCTGCCTCTGTTTCCTCGGTCTTTATCTGTCCTACTGTCTTACGAGGAATTTGATTTAATTTGTGGCAAGCAGTGTCTTGAGCTGAATCTCTATCTGGTTTTTGCCATCATTTGTTTGCATTGTTGTTCGTGGTTTGTTTAGAAAGCGAGTTTTCAGTTGGCAGAGATAAATAGCCCCAAGGACGCCTTTTAAAGAAATATTCCTCGAGTTACAATGACCTTTAAATGTCACTCTTTAATTAATCCACACACAAAATAGCATTACCAATAGGACTCCAAGTACTTTAGCTCCAAATATGAATTCGCTTTCAAAACCATTTTAAAATCGAATTAGGCGTTTGGCAAGTTGAATAATTGAGTTTTCAATTTGCCAGCGGTAACCGCATCTTTCGCTAATAAAACCCACCATAAATTAATTAAAAGAAAACAAATTACCCAGACACATGCTGATGAGAAAACCTCATTCAATGATTTTCAATTAGTGCTGAAACCTAATCAAACTAGCTGCAGCAGCAAAATCTGACCGCAAGGCGGTTACACGATGAAAAAGGATAAATTGAGGGGTGTAGGGTATGGGCAAAAAAGGAAGAAAGGAATGTAAACCAAATCCGAAAAGCCGAGCAAAACTTTCATTTAGAAGAAAAACCAATCGACTGAGCGGAAAACCAGAGAAAAAAGCAAAGGGGCTAAAAGTGAATCCTCCGACGCATTCAAAAGTGAAAAGCTGCAGGAGCAACACACAGGCAAACAGTGATAACAAATGAACACGAGGAGGAGCAAGGACTCGCAGCTAGCAAAAAATGGAAAAAGGACCCCGTGCTTGTACTACACGCCAAGGGCCAGGCTCAAACACTAAGCAAATAGACATGATAAATTAAAAAAGCAGAAAGCAAAGCAGCACAAGCGAAAAAAGGAATGAAAAGCAAATAACGCGACGCATTGCACGCAAATCTCAAGAAAAGATTACAGCAACTCCACCCACCCTCCCGCCCCTTTTCAATCCCCTCGCCCCTTTCACAAAGGGGCGTGGCAGGTGCGGCGATGGCCGATGTGTGTTAAGTGGCATGCCCCAAAGGCGTCAAGAGGCACGCAGGATAAATAACAAACGACACTGATAGAAGGCAGAAGCGAGTCCTAGCGAGTGGGCGAAAGCGGACGGAAGGACGGGCACAGGCGGGGGCGTGGCAAAGGGGTTGGAGTCTAATCCTCGGTGGGCGTGGCTCCTGATGGGGCAACTGGCTTGTTTGGTTAAGCCTTCCAGCAGGTGCTAGCGCGTTCGAAATGCCGGCGATTTGCCATTTGCATAGTCGGAAATATGCTCGACAAGCAGGGTTGTCAGGGTGTTCAATTAAAGCAAATATTAAGTAACTATTTGCTATTTTCATTCATGACAACTTATTATCAATAGCAAGTAATTAGCACGTAAATAGGGAACCAAATATTTCGCGTGTTTATGAATTAAACTGGTGTTAAACAATTACAAGTCGGCCAATCTTTGATCGAGTACTATTCGGAGAGTTTGAATATACATCAAAAGAAATCCATCTGTTTGGGGAAGAAACCATTGATATCGCTGTGAAAAAGAAACTTAAAGTAAAAGCAAGTGTTCTTCCCTGACCGATACAAACCACCTGACAACCCTGTTTGCTTGGCAATTTATCAGGACGACACCTTCTGGCCAATAGACATAGCCAACATGGCTAATACTAACAAACCCTTGGCCGGCACCGACATCCATAGATATATAACCATGCAAACACCTAGCAAATACGCAGCCAAGTGAGAAATGAAGACGAGTTAGTTAAGAAGGAGCCAGAGGAAGGCGGCAAAAATTGGGGAAAGAGTGAAGCTGGCGAGAGATAAGCCCGCTGCAGTCACCTCAAGCCATCTGGCCAGCGCCGGGTGTGGGGGTGCACAGAGAATCCTGCAGGACGACGGCATAAATCAGGATATACATATATAGACATGAAGAGAGAGAGAGAGAGTGAAGGGAGAGGATTGAGGGACAAGGAGCACGGGACTCGGAACTCGGGAAGCGATAAAAGACAAAACGGGCCAAGGAAAGCGGTCCAAAGGCAAACGGCAACACTAATTGAAAAGCAAGGTAGAATTAATGGCTAGGGAAATGTAAGCGCTCCATAAAGTTTTTCCCTGCGAAAAGGGAAACCCTTGGTAGACGGCTAAAGAAAAAGGAAATGCCAAACTAGAACGAAACGGTACTTAAGTTAGCCAATTTGGAGGCCATGCAGTCACCGCATTTCCCCTAATTTTCCATTTCTCTCTGGCTGTTCCCTCTCTTTTCCACCCCCATCATTTGGCACCGAAATAAGTTCTTTCGGTTGGACAATTTTATTAACATTTAATTGAAATAGCCAAACAAGCAACAAATGAGCTGCCACAGGCCATATTCGTTGATAGTACAGCGCGTAACAGCACTATAAACCCAAGGGAAAGTAATTAGGCTTTGGTTTTTACACAAATACTCGAAAATAACAGTTTAAAAGTAATATTTTAAAATTTCAATATCCATATAGCGGTCGATTTCGAATAGTTTTTCCAGATACATATTTTGATCTTGTTGGAATTTCAACCTATCTCGTTAATCGTTTGACACGCACTGTCCACCGCCTGGAACTTAACACCCATTTGAGCTAGTTAATAACACAATCAGGATTCTTAGGCCAAGAAGGGGCGTAACGGAGCAGTCTTGCTCTGGGTTCCGTTCCAGGCACTCAACTGAAAAGTTTTAATCCGCTAAAAGCCAACCGAAGTCGGATTATGGGCTTTTGGCATGCCATTGATACGCTGTTTCACTGTGGCATGTCTTTGTGTGTGTGCGTATGCGTTTTATGATGATGAAGGTGTGAAAATGGAAAAGGTGTGTGGGCTATAAAATAAACTCTTAACGGAAGTTATAAATAAGAAATAAAGCAGCCAAGACGGAAGAACAAGTTAGCACAACTTCAGGCCGAAGAACAAACTTCAAACAACAAATTAAAGCCTGACTTAGAAAAAAACTGAGGCACAACCAGACTAATCGTTGCAACACAAAGGCAATTATGTGCAAATTTATTTGGCTAACCTTAAATGGATAATTCGAAGTCCGCGCTCGAGGGCACTTGCAATAAAATTTATTATGTACGACACAAACGACCAAACGACACAAGTTATGACAAATAGGACTGAGTACTTCAAAAGTCCCGCATTAAACCAATATTAATAACAATAATCATCTAGATAATGGCTTAAGTTCAAAAGAACCGTAAGCGAATTTAAAGGCTATTTTAGGCATTTCCTTTTTTTAAGCCAGAACGCAGTTATTTATTTATTACGCGACCGTTTCTTGGGACTCACAGCCGGACATTATAACTTGATTATGTCGATAATAAAAGTTCTGGGGCGAACGTGCATCGAAAGCAAATTTCAAACTTTAAGAAGAAAATAAAGAAACCCGTTAAATAAAGAAACATTAAAAGAGGTATTATCGAAACTTAAACTATTTATGAAGGACCCAACACCTAATTGAAAGGAGTGGATGAAGACGGTTCCATTAATTTTCGGCGAATGGAAATGCTCGCAAAACTTTTCTGTTTGCCATTTCAATTTTCGCCTTTTTCTTGGCATTTTCACGCTGCTGTTGCTGGCTGCGAAAAACTTTTTTGCTGGCGCAAATAAAATCACAATAAACTAATTGAATTCAGCAAATCGTTTTCCATAGCAGTGGCTGGAATGTGGAGCGAACGAGAGCAGTGCGCGAAATTAATTCAATTGGCTAACAATAATAATTTGCACAATAAAAACGGCAACAATTGAATGAAGCAGAGGCGAAACTTGGCCAGAGACTTAATCACACAACGAAACTCCACACTCCCTTTCTTCCCCTGACCAGCTGTTACGTGATTTTCTCGAAGGTCCTGTTTCCTTTTAAGTGCCCGCCGCTCATAGCAAAGTAAAAGTTTGCTTTTCTTGCTGTGGGTAAATTAATGAAATTGTTATGCAAAATCGCCAACTGCTGGGAAAGGAAAGTAACTACAACTAACAATAACTAAGTTGAACGTCCAATAACAGAGAATTTCGAACAACTAAAAGCAGGGGATTTGGCAGGTGAGTCGGCTAAGTGAATTTGAATGACGACGGTACATGTATAAGTGGAAAGTTACAATAATTAAACGGGGTATTTGAAGAGATGGTTTCTATCGTTCTCCGAGGATGTGTGCGGTGCAATCGTTATATAATTTAGAAACGCTTAGCATGAAATTATCTCTTGCATGAATTTATAATTTTAAGCAGTGCATGTCGAAATTTCTCAGACGATAGCAGTATTTTTCCGCTCTTGCAACTGTAATCCAAGTGTTCAATGTGGCGTTTACGCAATATCAAGTTAAAACCACTCGAACAAGCACATAACGACAAGTTCCCTTTTCAGGCTTTCCCGTTTTATTTTCTCGGTTTGGTTTGCTTCGGTTTCGGTTCTCTTTGCAAATAACCTCGGGCACGTTTCTCGGCTAACTGCTTACAAGTCCGGTTCTGTATTCCCTTAACCTCCCAACAGTATCGCACATACCATGTACATTTCATTTTTATACGGCTACAATGCCGTTTCCCTTTTCCTTGTACAACACTTAAATCCCAATTCGTTTCGGGTGCAGGAATCACAGCTCAGATATCGGGCACATGGATGGACGGTGGGGGAGCACTTACTTAACATGCATGTATGGATATTTTATTGATACGCAACTGTGAGTGCCGCTGGGCGATTGGACACAAGGAGCAAGAAGCAAGGAGCAAGGAGCTTGGAGCCAGGAGGCAGGAGCCAGGAAAATGGAAAAGTGTGGAAAATAAAAATGAAAATGTGTTGCGAGGCCTTTAATGCGTTTCGCAAGCATTTCGGGTTCTTGCCTCGAGGAGACTTACGCACACAAAAGTGGAATGGCCCAATAAATGGCCATTGGCCAGAGACTAAAAGTGGGATCACCCGCACTCGGCACTCGATTTTCAGCTGCAGTCAGCTGGGGACTTTCGCTCGCAAGTCACATGGAAAACTCTTTGAGTTTCCACTTCTTTCATAAGCCTTTCACTCGATAACAACGTTATGTTGCGAAATCGCGGGCATTTAAATACATGAGATGACGGTGTTTTTCTATAATTATATGCTATTCATTTATAATTTAATAAGAGCTCATGAAATCCGTCGATTTTAATGTTAATGTAAAATTATTTAAGTGCCTCATCTTCCTCTGTTACCTTTATTAAACTTTATCAAATACGAATTCATCTTCTGTACGGATTCATTAGAATTTAAGGTATAAAATATTTAATATTCTTAAAAGTGATTTCCATTTAGTTTTTCACTTATAAGTTATGTTGAAAGGGTATCTAAGGTTCCATGTGTTCCGGTCAAAAAGTGCTTTTGCCACTTTTTCCAGACTCATGCGTCAAGATTGTTCATTCATCTTCCTTCGGCAGGATTTCGGTACCGAATCGGGTACAACAATCAATAAAATTGAAGATTTGCCTTTTTCGCCCAGCCACACAAAAGTCATGCCAGCTGCTGCCCAGATTCATCCTCCCCAAACATATATATGTATATTGGTTTATATAGAAAGCGAGGGTGAGGGGGACGGAGTGTCAGGGAATTTGCAAATGCCGACTGATTAATGACGCAATAATTGTTGGCACACGCAGCCTGAGCGATGGATGGATGGTCGAAATGTATTTAAGTTTCTGTTTTGTTTTCGCCCAAAGGCAAACAAAGTGTTAAAAAATTGACTTTCGCCCGAACATCGAACCAAAACCATCGGGCAAAAAGGATCAATGGCTGGTCGTTGTTCGGGCCATTTGATGGGATTATTATCGTGTTCTTAGCCTTTTTGGCATTTGATTTTGCGGAAAGCTTTTGTCGGGCTCCCTTAAGTTCCATTTCGTTACGTTCAATTTACCAAATTGCTTCAGTGGCAAATGGAAATTTCAACTATTTTCCCCATTGGTTTTTCTATTAGCGGTTCGAACTCTCTGGTGTCTGTAGTTCGTGAGCTTCAGCTGAGACGCTTAATGATGATTTATATTTGCTTTGAGCTTTGAATTGGTTGGTTAATTAAACCAGTTAAGCGGCTGGGGTTTTTGGGGGTTCCAAATGAATTTCAATTTCCCCAATGATAAGTGGCATTTAGAATGGTTTTCTGATTGAAAGTCATTGAAAGGCGTCCTAGATAATGTTCGCTAAGTAATTCATATAATGTTTATTTTGGGGTTGGTTTTTGCTCATTGCATCATTGAATCAAAGACAAAAGGAAATTGATTGATTGACCAATAAAAGGAAATCTTGTTTGGGGTTAAACATTATTTGTAAGCTATGATACAATCGATTTCCTTGCAGTTACTTAAATGATTAAAAATCAGTTGCAAGCAATCATCACCTTGTTTTGTATCCTCTTATATAAAAGCATCTCTGCCATAGTGCAAATCCCTTTTGGACATCATACCCCCAAGCATATTTATACATATATATAATCCCACGCACAGTAAACAAAGCATAATTAGCAAAAGAAGCAGATAGAGGGAGAGGCTTCTCTGAAGGTGTTGAAAATTACGCATTAGGGGAGGGGAGAACGGAAATGAAGTACAAATTTCCTAGCTGCTGCGATTTATGTCGGCCAGGGATCCCAAAGGATATTTTCCGGTGAGCCGACGTGGGAGGAGATGATGCAGGTGAAGTCGGTTGCCAAGCGCGCTAATTTGCTAAGCTCGCTTACACATTGGAACCGGCTAAAGCACAGCCCTGCCCCCCGAAAATGGGGATCCCCCAGGGAAGATCCTGGCAAAGGCTTTTGCGGTATTATCATTAGAATTTAAATTGCCTTTCGCCGCTGGAGTTGCTGTAGTTGCTTTCATGGCGTCCTTAAGGTAAGGGCAAATAATTTGTGGCGCCACCGCTGGCATATTTTTTATGAGCTTATTTACCCTTCTGCCTGGGTCTCTAATTTAAGCGCCTTTTCTTTAAGCTCTTTTATCTAACTGAATATTTAATTAACCGCACAACGAGAGTTGTCGGTGGAAAAGTGAAAACTGTGTGGAGAAGCACACGAAGTGACAGAGAGGAATTGGGTTAATCCGACTGCAACTAAAAATATTATCCAAGTTGAGGCAAAACTTTATCGAGGGAAAACTTCGTTTTTGGGGTTTCCGCTCCACCTCTCTCGCATGCTTTTTACACAATTTTTATCTTATTTAACTTGTATTATCTTGAAGCGTGATAAGCCTTATCTGGCATGTGTTTTGTATGGTTTGTTCGGCTGTTGCTGCTTTTTCTGCCGCTGGCATTTCCAAATAGTTGTGAGCCTTATCACAACAATGAACCACAATGGTCCAGTCCACGAGCATCAGAGTCAGCACCACCCACTGCTGAAACCACCCACGTTTTGTGGTTGGAGGGCACATCGACCGGCACCACCCACCATCCCCTTGAACCACATGTCGCTTAAAATCTGCTGTAACTTTCTGGCCCACTCTTAACTGACATTTTTCGGTTTTGCGGTTCTGTTCTGTGACATTTTAACGCTAATTTGGCCAGCTTCAACATTACCAAAAATCATACAAGTGAGTGAAATCATAGAGACTTTATATTACTTTGGGATTTATTTACGTCGCAGCCAAGGAGATGACATTGAAATTTTGGTGTGGATTTAATATCTCTTATGTGGTTGGTTGGTTGCCGAAGGTCTTATTTTAGCGCATGTCTGGAACATGTTTTCTGTTTACATTTGGCATATCTGCTTTTCTTTTTTTTATGTTGATATTTTTGATTGACAATCGCATGTTTGCGAAAATATTTGCGGAATAAGTATCCTTTTAAAACACATTTTCCACGAATATGTATTATTTTTTCTTTAAAATTCAATGAAAAGATAGGGACAGAAAACTCGTTAAAATAAAAACTTATGTTACATAAAAAACTTTTATTAAGCATATGGCTATGCTTAATTAAGGGTGTATTTCTTTCAGTGATGTTATATGAACCAAGTTTCCATATGCTTGTTTTTATTGCAGTTCCGCAGATGCTGTCATGACATTTGCCAATTGTGAGTGAATTGTGTCGACAATTTTTCGTTCTGGCCTCTGGAAAAGAATTTGGATTTTTGTTTCCTTTTCTTTGTATTTTGGTGCAACTGTCGGAAGATTGTGTTGATTTATTTCATGAAACGTATTTCTTGGTGGAGCTTCCAAGCCAAATATTGATGGGAATGCAAATTCTCGGATTGATGGCACTGCACATAAACAAATGTACAGAGGTGCCAATTTTGAATGAACCAATTGTAGACCAAGCCAAAAATGCCAAATGTTCTTGTGTGGTTAACAAATCGAATCGAATCGAATCATTTGATCGTAAATTGTTGGCCAAGTCAGTTACTTAGTAAGTACCCCGCTTCTGGTTAAAAAAAAAAAAACAGAAGCGTAAGCCTAAGCACTATAAGAGTTATTTTAAAGAAAATTATATTCTCATTCACTAAGCCATCATCACTCATTGTAAGCCATCTTAAAACTGTCCTTCAAAACATCCAAAACTAAGTTTAGGCCCAAAAACAGAACCCTTGGGAAACGCGCTTTTAATTCCGCCCATACTGAGTTTTTCCACATTTCCAAATGATAATGCATTTTTAATATGCACATAATTCTCTTATATTTTTTCGCAAAAGGACACAGATATGAAAGACCTGGCGAAAAAAATTACAATAGAACCTAGAGAAGGAAAAGGGTGCGGAAAAGCGTCGGGAAATGCGGTGGCAAAGCAGAATAAATAACATTTAGTGTGAGCGCCGAGAACATGCGAAAATGTAGTTAACATTGCAAAACAGTAACGAATGAAGTGGAAATGGAATTGAAAGCGCAAACTCACACACACACACACACACTTAGAGGAGAGGAAGGACTTCAGCACAAAAGTATGCAAGTGCGAGACAAAATGTCCGCGAGCGAAAGAGATGGGTAACACAAATAGAAAGAGCCGGAGCATATTTTGTGCTGTTTTATGTCTGCCTCGGTTTCTGCATTTCCAGCTGCATAAAGTTCGCATTTAATTTCGTTGGCAACTCTTTTTTCGCAGGCCCCCACCGTTTTCCCTCCATTTTTTGTAGTACTCCTCGTTTTTTGTCGTTTTTCACAAATATCTCCTTGATGTTGTTGTTTTTATCGCATGTTTGGCCGCGAGTTATCATTTCTAGAGGCACCCACACACATAGAGCCATACAAACCCTGCAAACATGTCACAGTGTCTGTGCGGCGTCTGCAGCTTTCCCACTTTCCTATCCCCATTTTCCACCCGCTCTCATTTTTTTTTTTGCTTGAAGCAAACAGGAAGCAGTCAGCCCAACACTGGCACAAATTAAATGCAATAACACGAGAATGAAAAAGTATAGAAAAACGTAAAATAAAAGAGAGTCAAAGGAGAGCAGACTTGCATGAACCTCGCAGTTGCCGCACCGGAAATGCTGTGCAGGATAAAGGGAAGCCGAGTCCTGCGGAATGGGACGGAACTAGTGCCACGTTCAAGCAATTATAGTCAAAGTGAAGTTGTAATCTTTGGTGGGTCTCTTGCAGATGGCAATGACAAATAACTTTATCTGCCATGCAAGAGAAATGGGCGGCGGTGGAATGCTACAAGTATCCTTGCGGAATTTACACACGAAATTGGATGCCTGATTCTGAGATATGCGAGGTGAAGTGGTTTGTAAAGTCGAGACGCGAAACATATATTTATTATTTATGACCTACGTTATTTTAGAAGTCTTCCGTGCGTTCCATTAAGAATACCACTCAATGCACGCATAATTTTATGAATTAAACAAAATTAATGGGCGTGATAGAAAATGATCTACTTTGCTTTCAACCATAATAAAATGCAATCAAGTTATAAATGTGGTTATGAAATATTTCCTATAGAACCTCAAAATGCAGCTTATCAATCACAGTCAACCGTGTATTTGGCATTCGGCATTCCAAGTGTACCAAGTGTACCCTCATTTTCACGATTCGCTGAACGTGGCGAGGCTCGAAAGTATGCTGCAACACTGATGATTCCTTTTCCCCGTTTCCTCGCAACCACCAGCTGACAAGAGCCACTTGAAAATGGCTACTGTGGATTCAGGTCCACGGTACTCATCAGGAACTAACCATCGCGCACACATCCGCATGCTGTGGTCAATCCTGTCCGAATGGGGATGGCAAACAACAAAAAAAGGAAAACAGGACAAACAACAAACAGGACCAGCAAAGCCTGGTCAATCGTCGGCGTTCAACGTCCAAGTCAAGGACCATTGCCTTGCCCTCAAGTGGAACTCCGCCCTTTTGTTTTTGTTTCTATGTAAACTTTTTCTCCGCCCTTCGCTTTGCATTTGTTTGCCCCCACACTTCACGTTCTTTCCCCGGCTTTCATTTTTTGGCCACGCTTTGCGCGGAAATGTAAATTAATTGGTCTAACAAAGTGCACTTCAATTGTGCTGCGGGCATGTGTTGTTATAGTTGTTAGTTTACGTGTTCTCGTTGGCTGGGTTTTTCGGGATCCGGGAGTTTTTCATTTCTGGCCGGCCGGGCGATCATTAAAGTTTGGAGTGTTCCTAATGCAGCCAGCATAACGTTTTTAAGCGGTTGACTTTTTTGACATCTCCACAAAAAGTTTTATGGTAATGGGTTTTAACAAATTTAAAATTGAGAATTTGTAGAGCGTGTACTAGTTCTTAAAAAAAAAACAGTTCCGTTAATCAATAATTTTTATATTGGAACTGGAGTTAATAGTTTTCAGCAGTAAATAAAGATTACTAATATCATTAATTTTAAACCCACTTACTAAATATTTTTCTATGATTAAAAATAAAGTGGAAAGACTACGATTAGAGCACACAATAAACTCCCACTAACTTTAATAGCGTGTGTTTAATAGGTTTCATTTAAATATTCATCGAGCAAGCAACAAACCTAAAAACGTATTTAATGAAGCGTATAACGAATGTGAAAACTGTTTTGATTTTAGCCTACAAGCGGCGAGGAAATCCGATTCGCTGATTATAACCTATAACTAAATAGACAATTAATGGTCGAAGAGCTGCCGGCCAAAATGTCGAGTTGCGCCACTAATCAAACTACTTTTCGAGGAACCCACGCAACATCAACATCAACAAACGCTTCAGACAATCGGTCAGACAACTTCAAGTGCTTCTAGCACACAAACTTCAAAGCCTACGCATTCCGTCGTTATTTGTTGTGAACTTGTTTTTGTGTCTTTTTTGTTTTTTGTTACTTGTTGCTCAGATGCCGCTGCTTTTGTTTCTGCTTTGGTTTTCTGGGCTTCAACAGGTAAAATCTCATGCCCCACACGGCCAGAAGAAATAAAGAGACTTGACAAGCATTTGGAATCGGCGGGTTGACATTTGTTGTTTGGCCTGAGTTTGAGCTGAGTGTTGACCAATGTCGTCTCCCACACCCAGAGTCTGGTTTTCCGGGGGCTCTGCGCCTTAAAAGTGTGGAAATCTCACCATGAATGAGCATCTCCCCGACTCGCGACACGCTCGATTGTGTTGTCATTTGATAAATAATCGGCTTTCGGCTTTCGTCTTTCCCCCACCCAATAATCTTGTTTTTCTATGCTAAATCGTGTTAACACGTCTTGGATCTTATGTGGTCGGCCCTTCGAGTCCGCCAACGAAAATTGAAAGTTTTTCAAGATTACTATGTATTCCAGCTTCTGTGTAAGCTGCGATATTCTGAAGAGTACTTGAAAGGCTTGAGGCTTTTAAGAAGATAATTATCTGGGTTAAGACTGAGTTACAGCACAAAAAATAAAAATGACACCTGAAGACTTTGTCGAGATGATAATAAACTATGACAATTTAGTTATCTTTATTTGTATGCTATTGTGCAAGTTGTTGTACTTTGGGCATGTGGTAAATTGTTAGGTAATGCCCATGCCTAACATAAGCGATTATTGAAAGCAGCGTCATTGTCGATTTTAAAATTTAGAAGAAGTTCAAATATGGTAGGATTTTTATTTCATGACGGTTTAGGTAAGCCCTTTCTTATTATTTAAATTTTTTTACATTCATTTAAACATAGTTAGGTAAAGTGGAATTGTTGAAGGCTAATTGAAACAATTCACCTATAAAACCCCCTAAGAAATTTGTTTACACTTTCCACAATTTTTGAAACAAACACACTTTTCGACATTTTGGGCATTATGTAGGGCATTATTTAGGTTAAGCTCTTTTCGCTTTCATTTTGTTATTCCATTTGTCTATTGCGCGGATTTTTCGGTAGATTTAATTGGCACTGTAACAATTCTTAAGGCGATTATAATTGCCTGCGAGTTGAATTTTCATAAATTCCACATCAAATTTCCATTTCACTTTGCGCGAAGCGCACACAAGCACAGGGTCATTGTATGTGTGGTTGAGTGAAATATGTGTGCATAATTAATGCACATCTCACTTTAAAATGCACAGGCTCACACACAAACACACGCAAATGCACATGCACTCGCTTGCACGCACACACACACTCGCTTGCACGCACACACACACGCCCTCACACACTCACACTGCCGTACAAAATGGCGACGGCTGTGACGCCTTTTCCGCCATTTGCTTTGAGCCGAGATTTGTGTTTAATTGTTGCATGGCGAATTCAATTTGCAAGTGTGCAGTGCTGTTATAACGCTGTGTGTGTGAGTGCGAGGGTTTGCGTGTGTTGGAGAGAGTGCAATGCACGCCTCAAAGTAGGCAACGTATGTTAAGCCTTATTGCTTTTAATCCTTGATGTTTTTCTAACAACTTTTAAAATATCCTTTTATTTTTATTTTAATTTTTGAAATTTCTCATAATTTTTTTACTTTTTTGATTTTGGGCAGCGAATCAATTGGTAATGTTCACTCTAAATCGGAACCGGTTAAAAAAGAGTTCTGACGTTTGGCGTTCTCCGTTAAACACGCGCGACCGGGCGCATCTCAAAGCACGAACTGAAATCCGAAACTGAAAACTCGGCGCCAGCATCCACAGTCGACGGCGGCAGCGACGCCGACTGAGGCGGCGGCAGAGGTAGCGAGTATCCGGAATGGAATCCGAAATAGCCAAAGTTCGGCGTTCTATCGGCATCGACAGCGAACTTCGGGTCCGAATGGCCGCCTTTTCCACATGTGGGAGTCGGCCATTTCCCGAGATAATAACAACAACAGAGAGGCTAAACGACAACAGAGCGGACCGAAATGATTTTGGAGACCCGGAGAGACTTGCGAGAGACTCTTGGGCAGCTGGGAGAGCGAAAATCAGCCGGTTGATACCGTTATTACCTGCCGGCAAAATAAACAAAAACAAAGCACTATAGACATAACCGACTTATGAAAACCCTTACTTAGGGCCAAGAACTTCTGAAATACTCATTTCAGGTAGATAAAACTGTCTCATATCATTTATAAAATTTTCTTCTTTTTACAACCTTTTTTTTATATCCCATAGTACTTAATCAAATTATATGACCATCTTAAATATAAATAACTGAGCGCAAGAGGGCAGTAAATAAAAACTAAAAAAGTGGAGACTTTTTCTTCCCCATATAACCAAAATAAATAAGGTTTGGCTGATTGAGCCCTAATTCAGAAATGCGTCTGCGCATTGAATATTTTGTTGGGAAACTGAATAATAATGGGAACAATCCGTGTCCTGGAAATTATCCTGTATTTTAACCAATGTAAAAGCTTTCAATGAAAGCTTTTCAAAGGAAACGGATGTTTGAATAATTTTTAAGAATATGCTACGAACCAAATTGGGGAAGAATTTAAACATTATAAATATACAAATCAGTTACCACTTCTTTAAAAACTTATTATAAACTCCTAAACTAACTAAAGAAATATACGTTTTAGGAGTACGGTTGGCTATAAAAAAACATTTGCAAATCGCTCATCGTAACCTCGTCAAATCTTTAACCTCCTATCGCAAAAGTGAACATTTGAACCATTAACAAAAGCAGTAATAAATAAATGGTAATTGAATAGAAAATAGGAGGAAAGAAGAACCGGAAAGAACAATGCCACAGACAAAGCGGCGAATATTGAAAAGAAAAGCGCCTTAAAATAATTATCTTAAATAGGCGAATGTAATTACAACAAAGAGGCAGGCGCTCAAAACAATGAAAATGGGGCTGGTAATGACGCCACGCCCCCACCCATTTTCTTGCCCACCCCCCTTCGCCAGCCATTCAAATAAACAAACAAACAGACGCCGCAACATCACTTGAGAAGCGCGCGCCACACCGAACACTCGAGAATATTGAGAGTGGTGCCAAAAGGGGCAGGGTCGGAAAATAGGGAAATCGCTAGGCCAATGGGTGGGGAAAGCGCTCCCAGATGAGTGTCACTGATAAGTGCATCCAGCAAGTGGGCAGAACTCATTTGTGGCCACAATGCCAATTCTGATTGCAACTGCAATCGAGACACTGAGTGCTCCGAGTGGAATACTTTGTACGGTTCCGCTTTGGAGTCGAATTTGTGTACGGATTGGGCTCGTAATGGGCCAGTTCAAGTGGTTCAAACTCAGCCCTTGATCGGCTACAGTAAATTAAAGCGGTTAATTGCTTCCGCTTATCGAAATAGATAAAGGGAATACAAAAAACTGAAGAAAAACTTTTTAGGAAAAACCAAAGGGAATCGATCGAACATCATTTAAGGTTCAATAACATGGTTATAAGCGGCGAATAAGAAGTTTATAAGGAGGCATTTATCTGTCTAAAAAGTTGGACTACTCTTAAAATCATTCATTCAGTGATTATGTACTCTTTAAGAAGATCTCTCGTGGGCCTGTTGTCTATATAAAATACAGTAAATACAAATACCTAACTTTAAAAAATGTCTATTAAATATTAAATAATTTCTTCGTATTCACATACAAAATTCCCTTTGTTTAGCATCACTGCATCCCATGACAGCTCATCATCTTTCGCAGTTAATTCGCAGAGGGAAAACCAACAAAAGCGAAAGGCAATGAACTTTCCACGGAAAGGAGATTGCTCTTTATACTCTGAATAAATCTTTCAAGTGTCTTTCAATTGTTGCAGAGCAAATATATCATTATGTCAGCAGCAGGGTATATTTAAACGATTCCAGAGATTAGGTCGGCGAACGATGAAGTTGCACACTTACCTTGAACATTAATGGATTGCGTTCAATGTCAGACTCAGCGTTTTCACAAAGTGTTTCCGTTTCCGAAAGAAAAGCAAGGAACTGCCAGGGGGTATAACACATTAAAATTATATCTTTAATATGGTTGGTAATGATGAATCTTACCTGATCCATGGCTCGATCAAAAGACTGAAGGCTATGCACCGCTGCATGCAGTTGCTTGCCGCGATTGATGACTCCGCTATTTAAGTTAGCATATCTGATAATGAGGAGAAAAATCGGTTAAAAAAGAACATATAATTGAAATCCAACGAATTTCTACTTCACAAATTCCCACATAACTATCGATTACCCTTGGAAATCTATTTGTTGCCCACTATTTCAGGCGACTCACCGTTGATTGATGACCTCCGTCATCTTCTTGATCCTAGTGGTATCATCATTGGGATAGACAGCAATCAGTTTCTGGGTAAGCTCGTTGAAGATGTCAAAGTGCTGCTTGTTCTGGTGCAACTCCGCATGGAAGGACTGCCAAGGAAATAAGAGTGGGTGTGAGAAGTACCCAGTTTTGATGGCAGTTACCACCACATACCTTCTGCTCCTTCTGCTGGGCCTCCAGGATGTCGGCTGTGGTGGCGATAGTTCCCATTCGCTCGGCACGCTGCTCCATGCGGGCCAGCCATTTCTCGAGCTCCAGGCGCTTGGCCTCGAACCTGCGGTTAATTTGAGATGGTGACAGGGGGTTAAGTGGTCGGTCGGCGGTTAAGAGGTGTGAAAACTTACCGCTGTGAGTCGCTCAGCATGTTTTTGAGTTGGGCAGCTCGCTGCAGGACACATTGTGACGTCTCATCCCAGTGTTCTCGCAATCGGGTCACTGTTGAACAATTAAATATTTATTATTTATATTTGTCCGTTAAAATCTGATCTGTTATAGTTAAATAAAACCATATTAAATGTCAATAGTAAACAAAGATTAGCCAGAGTTTATCACAGTTCTCTTTGGTTTATTGCCCAGCCATGCAATTTAGTAGGTATAATAACTATAGTTAGCAGTTTGCTTTGTCAGCTCGGCTGGTTCAGGGTCGTGTGTGTGCTGTTATGGGTTAAGCTTCAGCCCTGTGCGGGAGGCAGGTTGGGGTTAAGTGACAACACAAACACACTAGCTATATCCTTCGGTTTGGTTACCTTTCAGACAGCAACGCATATAATCTAAGTCCGCTGAACAGTGCGGTGCTAGGGAAAACTGTTTCAGTTCTACGAAGTCGAGGATCAAGAAGAAATAAATAAATTAAGCAATCGTACAGAAAGAGTAGGAGGTATTCAAAAATAATCCAAATAGGTTTAAGAATAAAATGAAATTAACCAACATCCACATATCAATATGAAAATATCAGCCAAATATTATATGGTAAATTCAACATACATATATAAACTCCCTAAAAACTTGACATATGTTTATAGCACTACAAATATATAGCACTATTTAAATCTATAAAGATTTTGGGGTTTACGTATCGGTTTTTTTTTTTTGGGATTGCGTGTGGTATAGGTTTAGCTGTACAGTCCTTCCTCTCTTATGCTCCATACAAAATCTGGTATGCCTATTGCATTACTTAAGTTAAAAATCCCATTTTGTGTAAAGTGTTTATGGGAATTTGGCTGATAAACGTTTCTGGGAGAAGTTAAAAGGAAGCCATTTGGAAACCTTACCCTGAATGCCACCGCTTGAGTTCTGGGTGAGCTGGGTTTCGTCGTGCGAGGACCTTCTGCGCATGCGCAGCTCCTCCCGCGAAAGAGCCCCACTTCCGGCAGACACTTGAGCGGCAGCAGCTGCAGCGGCCGCAGCAGCAGCGGCAGCGGCGGCCCGCGACTGCGCCTGATGTTGCAGCAAGGCGGCGGCGGCAGCGGAACCCGGCGATTGGCCCATATTGTGGACCACCTGTGGCGGTATGTTGCCCAGCAACTGCTGACGGATCTGCTCGCGAAACTCGCTGCTCAGCGGCATTGGTGGTTGCTGCGAGCCGGAAGTCGCGGAATTTGCCACCGCATTTCCGGTGGACGAATTGCCCACGCCACCACCACCACCACCTGCAGCAGCGGCAGCAGCCACGGCATTCAAATTGTTCTGAAAGCGATGGCGACTATATTGCAGCTCCAGGGGTAAGTTCCGATCCAGGGAGCGCATGTGGTGCTCAATGGTGGAACGCATGGATTGCTCTACCTGGGAATTGGAGCTGGATGAGGAGGAATTATTGAGCAGGGATTGCTGCTGGGCCTGGGCCCTCAGTTGTTTCAGTTCCTCCAGGGACTGTCGCGAGTCACCTGCTCGTCCTTCGTCCAAGGATAGGTTCCTTTCGTAGTTGGCCGTTCTGAGATTCACCGAACCACCGCCCAGATGCCGAGCACCTGCCGCTAAGCTAGCCTTGAAGCTTAAATCGAAATTGTTTTGGACTGCAGCCTCCATGTTCCTCAGATTCATCTGCTCCTGCATGGCCCGTTCCATGTTGCGCAAGCCACTCTCAATTCCTCGCAGTGCATCCTCCGATCCGAACTCCTCTGTGGGCGATGCAATCGATCGCTGGTTGATCTTCTTTGCCTCGCTGGCTCTTGTGGGCGCTGGCGAGGGTACGGGATTCAGGCCATTCTTGGAGCTCTGTTCGCTGAGGGCCGCCACGGCGGATTGGAGGACCAGTGGCGGCGGTGGTGGTGGCATTTCAAAGGGGTTCGAACACCGTCGAGCGGCCATTCCCTCTGCGGAAAGAGTTGAATGTTTTTCGGGGGGTGGCGGCGGTTTATCCTTGAACTTCATGCCCGCCAATGGGGAGCTTTGTGCTGAGTTCTGAGCCGAGCTCTGAGTGGAAGCGGGTTTCCTGGGCAGCGGCGGTGGTTGCCTCATGGTTGGCGGTAGTCCTGGCACCATCATCGGCTGTCCATCGGGCATGCTCTTCAGGCTGTGACGTTTGGGGGGTATTTCCGGCGGTGCCGCACGATCGCTGGCACCCCTGGCGGGGATTGCCGGGACAGGACGACTTTGGGTGGGCGGCAAGGGGGGCGGGGCACCTGTTTTGTGGGCCGGCAGCGTGTTATTCGCATGCTGCTCCTGTGATCCCTGCTTCCTTAGCAATTGCTGTCCTCTGAGTGCCGCCTGGGCTGCCAGTTCCGAGTTAATGCGAGGTATCTCGGGTGCGAGTTTCGGTGCATGTAAGCCGGAATCATCGCCACCCAAAGTGGGCGGGATGGGGGGCGGTGGTTTGGCAGTCATATCGATTTCCACACCTCTTCACAGCCTTGTGCGTTTAAAGGATATTCCCGTGTTTTTATGTTATATATTTTGTGTTGTTGGGTTTTCAGGATTTAACACTTCACTTGATTTGCATTATCACGCTGCGCATTATGTGCGTTGAAATGTTCGATTGGCCAGCAGCTCTTCACTCAGTTATAGCCGGAATAAATTTATAAAAAAGCGTATAAAAAGCGGCACTGTTGACATTGGTAAAACGTTGAATGTTAATGGTAAACACAAGCTCCACCTATCTCTCTCTCTCTTTCCCTCTCTCCCTCTCTCGCTGTTTCTCTCACTTTCTTGCTCTCTTTTAGATTTGAGTTTGTTTATAAAACGTGCCGGAAACTTAACACAACCAACTACCGCAAGTAAATACTCCAAAGAGCAAAGCAAACAAAAGAGAGTGCGAATAAAGCTCTTAAATTCGCACTTCATTCGCGCCATCTTCGCAACTTTCTCTCTTCACCGCACTCACACACATTCAATTCTAGATTTTCACCACACTTTGCGCATTTTCCTGCGCCGGCTGTTTCACGTTGCATACTTCTTGGCGCTGCGTGCTTTGTCCGCATATACGAACAGTGGACACCAACTAATGGGTACACTGTCCTATAATAAAATGTGGCACTTCTGATGCTTACATAACTTGAAATTTAATATTTTCTAAGCTAATAAATTATATTACTATTATATTACAAATCTAAGACTCAAACGAATGTTTTTGAATACGATGCACATATTATGATTTTCAAGAAAAGAGCCCAAAGCTAAAACCATTTTCAAAAGGATTTCGTTTATTGTCCGGGCTTTTGCGTAAATCTCTTGAAGGGGGCAAATTAAGTTGGCCACACTTTTCTGTCTCCCGAGGAAGAAGGCGATTATTTAAATATTCCTATTATGGAAAGTATTATTTTATTGATCTTAAACGTTTCTTAGTGAAACTTGTCGATTGCAAAGACATTCTGGATTATCATATTCCAAAGCATACTTTTAAATAGCTCTATAGGAAATTTCAAGGGAATGGGAGTATCTGTGGTACAAATGCCTTTCCCATATTTCATATTTCAATCCTATCGAGTGTCTACTGCATTTTTCTTGGCTGGCCGTTCCGCATACGAAATCGGGGAGCTACTGGCAATGTTTTCACGCATTTCGAAGGCAGCCCTGCTGCATTTAACTTTTGGCACCTGCAACAACGCAAACGCAGACATGTAGTGCGCTTTATTGTGATACCCAGGCCCCCGTCTGCTTTCTCCTCCTGCGGAAAAGCCCATCCAGGCACTTCCTTGGTGGCAGGTGCATTTAACTTTGGCCACAGACACAAATACAGACGCTGGCACACCGAGGAACAAGTGCAGACAACAATGTCGGGACGATGGCCATTTGGCATACGGGGCATTTTCAGTTTCCACTTGTGATTCTTTTGTTGCCCGTGTGCCTCTGTTGCATATTCAACCCAGCTCAACTGGCTGTCATTGCAGCAGCAGGGGCAGTGGCAGTGCCAGTGCCAGGACTAAAAACTATTATCCTGACGACCCCTCCTGGCAACTGAAGGTTCCAGAGTCTTTCCTTCCTTCCGTCAACGACTCACAGTTAATAGCTTTCTCGCCGTAATTTTTACGGCCGCGCCTGCCGGCTCCTTGATTATGCATCCGTCGCCAGATCTATTTAATTTATGACAAAAGTTGATTATTTAAAACTTCACTCGCAGCTGGAGAAAGTTTCTTTGGTCCCTTTTTCGACTGCCTCACAATTGCACTCAATTAGCTGGAGGCTTTTGCAGAAAGTTATGTAAAGCGGATTAGCGGGCTGTGAAATGACAACTAATGGAAATGGATAGTCAAAAACTTCTGGCAGATTGCTGATTTGTCCGGAAAGTAAATAAAATATGCCAGCTATCCGAAATTAGGTACGAAAAACTAGTCCATTTTGTGGAAGTTTTCAAATCGTTTTCAGTTACAATACATAAATTGATCAAGTTGTCAAGTTTTCAAATCGTTTTCAGTTACAATAAATTGATCAAGTTTTTTCGCCATTATAGTTCCAAATAAATACCAGAAGTAAATAACTAATGCTTATTTGATTTGCCTATGTCATCAACCTGCTATCTATCAACTATCAACTGCATACGAAACCCATGAATTAAGTATGTATAATTCCTCAAATCGACAATATGCTCCACATTCGGTCGACAACCAACTTGATTATCCCAATAACAAATACGTTTTGCCGGCCCTTCACAAATAAGGTTCGATAAATTCAATACCCAATGGCCCCTTCTCCTCCTCCTTCCACTTTCGTTGGCTTTTCTATTTCCTAGCCATTCCTAATAACGCAATAATGGCTTCGATAATGAGAGCAATTTTTCCACGACACTCGATTGACACATCCATTGTTCTAGGCCCCACCAATCATTAATCATATTTCCCCCGGCAAGTGGCTTTACTCTCAACGTCCAGACAATTCCGACAATTTCTCATTTTAAGTTTTCAGCTGAGACTTGGGAAAATTTGCTTATAAATAGCCAGAAAGCATGCTATGCGATGAAACTTCGGCGCTCTGCGTTGGGGAGGTGTGGCTCCAAAATGGGGTCGGTGGTTGGGACTTGCTGGGACCAGATAGATAAACTATTTTTATACAAGACACGTTTTCTGCCATGAGATGCGGGCGATACAGGCGTATGAAATGTTTGACTGCTCCGCCTAAAGTATGCAATCAAGTTCTGAGTTCAGTTGTGGCGCTTGTTGATGAAATATCCTTGTATTTGTTGCTCAAGTTATTTTATAAGTTGCTGTGGTTTAAGTTTCTGCCGTGGCCGGAGTAGTTTATAGGATACACAAATCTGTATGCTCAGGATTCAATGGATGTTCTTCTGGAGGGTAAACCGTTTTATCTCCCAACAAAATAGGTCTGCAGTCGAATAGTGCATTTAATTTGAAATCAACTAAAAAGGCCTTAAGGCAATAAATTAGTGGAACCAGAAAACTGATAGAGCTTTAATTACTAACGAAGATTTCTAGTAGGATGCATATTAAAAGTTTCATACATGATGCAAAGTATCCTGTTAAATACTTCAACAAATTCTAAGCAAATTATGGATTCATTAACTATAAAAGTGTGTAATTAATCCTCATTCGACAGTAATTTCTGTCAGTGCAGTTGTTGCGCTGCTTGTTGCAGTAGTTTTCGTTTTATTGTTTTAGTCCTTGTTGATTTTTGGCATTGGAGGAGCTCCAAGCCTCGTTGTTTTATTTTTCTTGCTTTCTATTCGCTTCTTTTCGCAAGCGTTGCTGTTTTTGTGCTTCGCATGGAGTGGACTCCAATGAATTCCTAGACGCACACACACACGTACGCTCAAGCACACTCGTGCGCACACACACACAGAAACGCGCTCGCACGCCTTAAGTTATGCTTCACATTTTTTTTGCTGCTCTTCAGGCTCGTTCCGTGTAATTTATTGAAACACATTCATTTCTCGCTATGATGTGGGCAACAACAGCAAATGCAAAAGCAAAAAGCACCGCCATCGGAAACACGCCCACTTTATTTATCCATTTGTTGTTCGTCTGCTTTGTGTTTCGCATAAGGTTGGTTTATTGAATATTTATATGCAAATTGCGGATGATTTCGTGAGTGTAGGGTCTTTTTTCCGCTCTTGTTTATCCTATTTGATTATTCATTTGTAATGGAATTTCATATTTATCTATAATTAATTTCTATGGGTTTATGATGGGCTTGTAAAGTGCTTTTTGTAATTTATATAAGCGTTTAATGGCAATGTGGATTAAATTTGTTTATTCGGGATAAATAATTATATGAATTATTGTACTTGGTAGGTGTAGGCACTGGAATAAATCCAATAACAATATTATATTTGTATGGACTTGTGATTTTTGAATTTATTGATTGCTGAGCCCATTGAAGCTTATTTTTATATTAAGCCATAGAAGAATTTTGAGTTGAATGAATGAATTATTGTATTTTCACGGATTTTTCCATTTATTCATTCTTGACTCATTTATTTGAATAAATAACAAGTACTGTTTATTTTGCCTGCGAATTTCACGTTGTTTTCGTTATTTTTTTCACAGGACGCTTTTCCCTTTTTTGTTGAACAACATTTTGCGGCTTTTTGCCACCCTCACGTTTATTGATTTACAAATACGGCGGAGAGAGAGCGAGAAGGGTAGAGCGGGCGAGCGAGGGAGAGAGCGAGAGGGGAGCAGGGCAGGGCAATAAGCCGCCGCAGACACAAAACTTTAAATGCCGTTTTGTGGTTTGACTTTGCTTGGCTTTGGGCTTGCTAGCCCCACTAAAACTCTTGCACACACACATTGGCTCGATTGGTTCGCTGGCTGAGCCAGAATATGTTGCATTTACACCACAATTTCTTGTTTATATTTTTATATTTCTGCCGGAAGCTCTTACGCGACGCGCACCATGCAGAGAAAACGTGAATGGCTCCACGGGACTACACGGAATGGATATGGATGTGGCTATGGCTATGGAGGAGTTTCACAACCGTTTGTACGTAGTCAGAGCCAACGAATGTCCTGACGGCCTGCTCGCAGCACTGCGGACCCCCAAAGCGGACAAAGCGGACAAAAAAGAGAAACAGAGAGAAAGAGAGAGAGAGAGCGAAAGTCACGGCGTAATTTCAACACGGAGCCGCTTTTTGTCGAGCTCTCCAAAAGAGCGGCAACCACCCGACCAGCAACCCCCAAATGGGTAAACAAAAGGTGAGCGGCCGAAAGGGGAGCGCTCTGGTGGGGCGAGGGGTGGGGGATAGGTGGGTGACAGAGCAACCCCAAAGCGAGTTTACTAGCAATGCACTGGGAAAAATGTACTAGGCTGCTGACACTTCAGCAGGGTATTCCTGTTTTCCACTGCTATGAAAAATATAAATCATTTACAGAATATCTTTACACCCGAAACTCGTACAGGAACGGGTATCTGATAGTCGACTAAAGCGTTCCCCCTTCTTCTAAATTAGATATCTGAGTAGTGCTTTAAATGTATTGTAGTGATGTAGTGTTGTTTTTTCCCGCAGTGCTCACACCCACCACCCCTTGTAACCTTCCTAACCAAACTTTCTCCCGACTTCCGCGAAGCTCTCTGTGTATATTGGGTTCACCGGCATTCCGTCAGTTTTGTGCTCTGATCCGGCTGCTCTCCGGATCCACTGGCATTTGTTTTGCTAGGGCTCCGTGGGGAGCATGCGCATGGCGATGCGATTTAGCCGGAAGACATTCAACCTTCCTGCCACATGTTGTGCGTACGTCTCTGAACCTTGACAACTGATAAGGATTATTTTTGCACAGGGTTGCGGCAGCAACCTCCGCACGAAAGAGAGCGATATACTCGGGCAGAGAGGGACGGAACGCGAGGGGATTGAGCGGTTCGTTGTGCCATTGATGGAATTTGATGTTTATGTTATTGTGGTCTTAGATGTAGATTTTCTTTTATGGGTTGCGCAGTCGGGAAAAATGCTTGGTGTGCATTGGCCTTAATTAGTTGAAGAAAAAATGAGAGGAAAATGAAGGGTGGCGGAGGCTGTCGGGTGATAAGAAAGCCATTAATGGGATTGTGGGCCAAGAAACTAGCTGCAGAATTAGTTCAAAGGTCGTTACCGAGAACGCAGAACAATATTTCAGTTGAATGCAAGGTGGATTTCCATAGCTTATTTTAAACAGAATATATCCTTTAGTTCTTATAAAGAAACAATTGTATATTGAAACAAATTTTTATTTAAATGCACATCTAGTGCGGCATTGAGGAGACTGAAGGAGCCTCAACTTCATTGTTATACCCTTTGGGACCCAGCAAGTGCAGCCTTTTAATGAATTTAATTAAAATTCATTAGACAACGAAAATTGTTAACGACATTTCGGTCATATGAGATGCCCAGAGGAAAAACAGAGACAGACAGACTGAGAAGGAGCAGGAGAAGTCCAGGTCCGTGTCCAGGACACGTAGTCGGTTGTGTTGGCCCAGGACAATTTGCGTAATGAGTGAGTGCATGGGGTCCACACCTTTTTCTCCGCTCGCATCCTTTATCCCTCCCTGTTTGCAGTAGGGAACTGGAATTTAATTTTTCTGCAGCTGAAAGAGGAGCACACAACTTGGCTTCGCCCCAAGAGAAGTCTGGGCAAGATGTGCCAGGACACCCAAGGGCATTTGGGGTGACACAAACACAGACAAACACGCACAAACAAACAATGGCACACACGCACCCGCACCCGCCCCCGCACCCGAACACACTTTTTAAAAGTTTCCCCGAAGCACCTATAACCTGCAATGTTTAGACAAATTTTCCGCATACTTTCGTTGCACAAAAAAATTTGTTCGTGCGCAAAACTATTTTAGCGAAAATAACTTACAGGGCTGAAAGGCTAAAAACGCTCAAAAGCCGGAGCTAAAAGTCTAACAACCATGACAATAATTTCACTTAATGCTTACTTAAATCCCTCGAACGAGGTGGGCGTGGCAAATAGGGCGTACCGGGGTGCCTTTGTGTCATAAAAGGTCTGAGGTTAAGCAGCCATAGGAGAAGCTCTGCTTCACTTCACTTTTTCGAGTAATTAAGAGAAGAAACAAGACGCGGAAAGGCGAACTCAGCGAATGGCGACTTTGGATGCCCTCAACCTAATTAATAAATACTCAAAGAGGAATAAATACTAATAATGAATATTAATGCCCACACACAACTATTTGAGTTACCTATTATTGGCTCTTAAAGCCGAATAATTTAATCAAATTACATTTTTAATTAAACACCGTATTTCACAGCTTTAAAATATAGCAACGGAGATGTGATATTATTCCCTTTTAAGGTCATATGGTAAGACTTCTTGATATACAGTAAAGGTTCCTAATAACCGGCAGTTTAGACAGTTACTGATTGAGAATGGGTTTTCTTCATACTATACATTTAATAAATATCATAAAAGTAAAGCCGTGTATTTTGTATTTTCATGTAAATGCCAGTAATATTTTATCGTTATTTAACCATTTATTTATTTAAAACTAACTTCCAAAATCAGCTACTAAATGCATCTTTATTTTTCAAACTACTTTTTCCGACTGTACGAGCTAAAGCAACGAACTTCTTGAAAGCGCAGACACAAGCCAGGAAGCTATGCCAAACCATTGAAAAGAAAGCGCTCGACTGGGGGAGAACCAACTTTGGATAAGGAAGGGTTTTTGCGAATGCGAGGGAGGGGGTGGACTGCCTTATTTGGGGGGTGGGCGGCACAAGGGGGGCAGGCCTATTAAAGCGTGTAATGGCGTGAAGCGGGCGTGTGGAGCGCCAAAACACAAGGAAGGGGTGGGTGTCCTGTGAAGTTGAAGGCGTTTGCGAGGCGAAAGGCTGCAATTAAAGGCAATTTGGGCGCCAGAAGGGGCAGCGGCATAATGTGGGTGGGACGCCACTGAGCCTGTGCTTGGCCAGCTGAGTGCGTTGTCCTTTCAGATAGTATGCTCGCAGCTGGGTTGTTGTTGTTGGTGTTGCTCTGTTGTGGCAGTTGTTGGCCAAGTTGCAGCAACAGCCGCTGCACTGAAATTGCATGTCAAAGACAGATTTACGAGCCAACCTCAACGCACGCACACACACGTACACCTATTCGTTCGCCCCCATCGGTGTGGGCGGGTATTTTATTTATGATAAGGACTTTGGGGTCATTCGGGTTGGCGAAAAGTTTGTGCGACTTCTGGCCCTAAAAAGAAGGGAAGGAGAAGCGAAAATAAGGTGCAGCTAGACGGGGAAAAAGGAAAGAGACAAAGCGTCAACGAGATAATGAATAATGGCTTAATTAAGCCCCACTTTACGAAATACGTAATTAATTGGAGCTCTTTGCTTCATTTCCAACCACTTTTACAGATAATAAACTAGGCCTGGCTGCGACCAGTTTTTCGTGGAAATCCTAAACGGTATTTGAAAAGCAAATTGAAATACAATGCCGCCCAATGGTCATATTTTTAGCTTGGCTCTTAGCCAAACTCAGATGGAGGCAACTTTGAAACATTCAACAACTTAAAAATGCTCTATACTCCATTATGTAGATAAGTAAACACAAATGCATAAAATAAAGTACTCAAATCATTAATAATAGATGGAAATATATAATTAAAAATATCTTATAAATAAAAACCAAATTTAAAAATTCAGAATGATACTAAATGGGATCCTTGTCATATTTGGTAATATTTGAAATAAACTTTTATAAAACTTTAGCTGTGCAGCCTAAACAAGAGCCAAATTATAATGCGGACTATTTCTTGCCTACTTAATAATAATAAAGTATGTGCAACTGCACAGCACACAGCTTTGCAAAGCTCAAAAAGCAAAATACACTTGCTGCAAGCAACTGTTGGCATCTCCATTACAAAAGGCCCAAACAGACACACACATATACACACTCGCAGAGGCAAACACACACTTATAGCAGGAAAAAACAAGGCAGAAATGCACGTACAAATGGCCGAGATGAGAGAACGTGGCCGACAAGTTACAAATGTTTATGACAAACCAAACATCATAATAATGTGTAACAAGCAGTGCAGCAACTCCCAGCTCATCAGGCTCCTCCAGCCCCCAACACCCCCTGGAAATGTAACCCCGATCCCAGAGAGCATGAAAATATTTCAGTTAGCATCCTGCTGGCTGGATATTTTCCCATTTTCCCCGCCGGCTGCCTCGCTTGTCAATTAAATGTCAACTGGCATAAATGTTGCATGCCGCTTGCTCAACTGCCACATTAAAATTCCGCAGAGAAAAAGGCAACAAAAATCAGGAGAGTGAATGAGAATGAGAGTTTTCCCTCGAAACAGTGCTCTCTGCCAGCAGCAGCGTGTGCTCTTAATTCAGTGGCTGTCAAACTGCAGGACTCACCACGACCTGAAAGTATGCAATCATTTGTTTAACAAGCAAGCGGAACTCTCTTTTGTCAACCCCCTTTATACTTTTCTGGTCTCTGTGTGAGTATTTATTCGTGACATTGTTTTGAGTCAGTCAGATTAAAGAGAACTCTTCGAATTGAAACAAACTGAAACAAACCGGCTACCGAGGTTCACGGCCCCTTTATGCAAATGTTGACAGTCCTTTAACCACACTGCCTCCTTTTTTCTCGCCCGGATCCCCTTCGAAAACATTCCCCCTGACTGAGTTAGCAATTTTAAGTGGCCATCCGTTGGCGTCAGTTGCTGTTCGGTACAAAACTCATATGTCTCGCTTTTCCCTTCCCGCTTTTCCATTTCCATTCGGCCCCTACCCACATACTTGCATGCAGTTTGTCTCGACCGGCGGAAATTTGTTTGCACCGAAGTGATTTCTGGATTTCGCTAGCGGGGGGTTTTCGAAAAAGGAAATGGATCCGTGTTGTACAGCTATCAGGCGTATCCAATCCCCTTGGCAGCGGAGACAGAATGGCTAACAAGGCCTAATGAAATTTCCATATGTGAGCCAATTTGCAAATTTTCATTCAAAAATTAATGAAGATTCGAAAATACACTCACGAATGGGCAAGATGAAAATCTATTTGCGGAAGTTAAGTGAGTCCAATCAATGCTTTTCAAAAAACAATTACTTTAAAGCAGAGTTGTGTGGCAAGTTGTCATTGTGGTTTGAAAAGTTTCCTAATAAATCTTAAATCTTATACACACTTAAAATCCAAAATATAGCAAATATGTTTATACATAGTGGGTATAAAAGAACAGGGCACAAGATTAATGTTCAGCAGTAAAGTCGCGACCGTAATCGTGGAAGTGCCTTACTAATCGCAATACATTCAAGACCCCCATAGTTCTTAAAGGACTCACCTTTCTCCTGCAGTTGCTGCCGTTTTACGTCGCCTTTGAGCACTTCCGCTGTGTGAACCAGTTCGTTGAGCTGCGGCTTTTTCATTTTCAATTCACGCAGGACTTTCTGTGAACAGGAGATATGATGTGAGAAAAGTGGATATGGGTGTGAGCCAGAACGGGTGTGTTGCACGAGTATTTCATGTGACGCACCTCTTGCTTCTCGATGGCCAGTCGCACTGCATCGCCATCGTCGACGAGCACGCTCTGTATCTTGATCATGTTTTGTTCCCAAGTCAGCCAGTCGGAAATTTGCAGCACCGACTTATCGAAGCTGCCGGCCAACGCTCCAGTACCACTCGGCTCGTTATTGTACTCTGCAAAAGAAAAAATGGGACAAATTGAAATGGGATTGAAAAAAAGAGGAACGAGCGCGGGAAAGGACTTCTTGCTAATTAGCCTGTCCTTTCAAACAGACCCACACAATCCTGTGTGTCGCTGCTGCTGATGGGGCTACTCATTAAACGGCACCAGTTGTGGTTTTGACTCTTCCCGACTGACCACTGCTGGCATTGGTGGCATACTTATTGGGGTCACTGTAGCTTCATATTGAATTATGTATTTTCTTTCTCATCCATCTATTTTTCTTTATTTCTGGTGTTGCTTGCCACTCGTCTCTCGACTTTGTTGCACATTTCAGCAAGAGGCAAGTAAATGAAAAACTATTTCAATGAAGCAAAAGTTTCGAGTGTCTTGGTCGATGGTAGTACAATGGGTTAAAACAAAAATGTTAAAATAAAGTTCCATAAATAATTTGTATCATATAAATTAAATCTCTGGGTCTATTAAATAGAGTGCTTTTGAATTTTAAAACCAAGACATATGGCATACCATTTGGAAAATTTTAATTGGTTTTTTATAGTTTTAAAATATAGTTTTTGCTGGGGAACATTATGCCACGTATTTTCGCCAACTTTAAACGAATATCTAATTGATGTCACCGCAATGAAAGGAAATTACAATGAAGTAAGCTTGCAAAGCGCATCGCAAAATAATATTATTTTAGCCCTGGACTTCAGTTTGATCCCCTGGCCTTTTTTCAGCTTTTCCTCAACTTTTTCCATCAAATGACAGTTTTCAATTGAAAGCCATTCAAAGCAAACCATGGTGCAAATATTTCAGAACTCGAAGAAGTAAAGGAGAAACACTTGAAATACTTGAGAAAAAGAGTAGAAAGGAAATGTAAAGAAAAGCTTAAGTAGGCGCAAAGCAAAGGAACCGAAAGGCGACTGAAAAAATGGGCAGGTGGGCGGAAACGGGCGTCCTTCTGACAGTTATGAAAGTTTCTCCAGGCCTGAGTTTGCCAATAATCCGGGAAAACAAAACCAAAACAAACTAAGCTGAAAAAGGAGGGACACGTTGGATTTTTTTGCTTGTCTGCTGTTTTGGTTTGTAGTTTTCGCAGTGTCCCTCGCAGGATTAGGCCGGTCTGCAAGGACAGGGGATTTCGGCGACAAATGCCAAGTCCAAGGAGGACAGCTAACACGGCCCTGGTCACCAGCGGGATTCAGGACATGGGACACGGAACGCAGGCCGCGTCAAATTGTGGCGTCTGAAAGCATTTGCAGTGAGTGAGCGACTGAATGAATGAGAGTTCCAAGCTCACAAGAAGCTGTTAGGCAAATATATGCACTGAGCAAAAGATTGCAAAACACAGCCTACACACTGCCATTAATGATACATATGAAATTTGAAATTTAGGAAAAAGGTTTTGCTTATTAAGCTGTATGCCAAAGTATGTAAGGCTGGCAAAAATCATAATTTTTAAATCAGAAACATCAGGAAATCATTCTTTTCCAAAGAAACGAAAGCTCATTTATTAATGTATATTTTTTTCTGTGCATATTTTCCCCCCGAATGGAATAAAAAAGGGAACCAGAAAGCAATAATAACATAGCTGACAACCACACACATGGCCGGAAAACACGGTGAAGTAGCAGTGAAACACGTTAAGTGTAAAATTTCTTTTCACTCATTCTGATGAATGTTTCAGGTAGGCTCCATATACACAAACCCCTTTTGCTTTGTGCCGTGCCATTCTCGGGACAGGTGCAAAGTGGTAGAAAATATCATATA
Organism: Drosophila teissieri; assembly: GCF_016746235.2. Lineage (NCBI taxonomy): Eukaryota > Metazoa > Arthropoda > Insecta > Diptera > Drosophilidae > Drosophila > Drosophila teissieri. The sequence goes on from NC_053032.1 coordinate 9,824,656, forward strand.
AAGAATAAAATAACAAAAAAAAATACACCGAAAAGGGAAAGAGCTGATAACATTCCCTCCATTTTTCTTCCTCCTACGCGCCTGACTTCTATCGTTAAAAGTAAACGGGCTCCACCAGAAAATGTCATAATTCATTAAAAGCCAAAGAAAGCGTGAAATTCTGGGCTCCTTTCCCATTCTCCCTTTCAGTTGTCACTCAACTGAGGAGCGTCCTCTTTATTCCTCAGTCGAGGAAAGACCAGAAAGGGCTTTAAGACAGACACAGTGACATCTTAGCAAACAGAAAAGTCGTTTTAAAGTTCTCATTTTAAGTGATGGATGACCTTGATGGGCTTTAATTTGTTGTCTATATTTTGGGCAATGGTTATCGCTGTTTTTGTATTTACCTAGCAGTAACCCGATTCTGCACCATAAAAATTTATAAAGTAATATTATTACGTTGCTAAAAGTCCACAAATATTAGTAGACTTGATTTTCGCCACTAATTTTCCACAAATTTATATTTTTGAAATGCGTTTTTCCGTTTAAATTGTGTGCGGTTACATTAGGCCATTTTATTTTAATGTTTTATTTTCTTGAGTTGAAATGCGTTAATTTACAATGCCGTTTTTTAAATGAATTATTTCTTCTGTCGTATTGCATTAAACGTATTACTTCCACATTAAAGACTTTTTTACTTCCTTGCCGCTGAACGATTTATTTTCAAATGTTTCCTTCTTTGTGCCCAACAGCTGATTAAAACGGTCAAATCGAATAAAGCGTCGAAAAGCTCAGGACTAATTCTAAAAAAGCTTTAGCAAAGCGAAAAGTTGAATATATTAATCCAGCAATGCTTAAAAGTAAGGTAAATAAATGTAGAATTACATTTGTTTCGATCTTACTTTACCATTATACAAAAAAATCTATTTTAGTTTAAAAAAGCTGTTTAATTGTCATTAAGACTTTATAATCAGTTTTGGGCGTAAATAAAATATATTTGGATAAATAATTACGATGAAATATTTTACCCTATAATCAAAGTTGTCTACATTCATTCATACACGCATAATGTTGAGCGCCATCTATAGGCAGTGCACAACACCAAAATTAGTTTGGCAGCAGCCAGCTTTTGTCAAGCTTGGCAAACATGGCTTTCAAACTGTAGTGTTGGCCATTTTTCGCAGCTCCGTTTCAAACGAAACAAGTTAGAAGAAACTCATCCAATATCATGCTGATTTTTGTCATGTTTTGTTTTTAGAAAACCATATACTCAAAAAGTAAAAAGAAAATCAGTTGAAAAATAAAACAAATTATAAAAAAAAACGTTTAACAAAAAAAAACAAAAGCCATGCGAAATGTGAAGAAAGAGGCATACAAAGAAGATAGGAGTGGAACTAGGAGGCTTAACAACACGATTGTCGGCGACCCAAGTATGATCGACAAGGAATTTTCTATTTTTCTGAGGATACCCAAGCTTAAATTCAAATCCACGGATCCCTTACCCATCTCTTCCAGGGACTATGGGTTAATGAAGTCCTCTAATAAGTCATCTACTCCATATCCTCGCGCGGAGCAAGGAGTGGATGCCAACTTACTAAAGGCTCGCCTCAAAATGCGTAGTGATTTTGGGAATCAAAACCATTCCGGGTTACACAAGAAAGCCGTAAAGCCGGAAAAACCGGAAAAGCCGGAAGATGCAAGCCCAAGTATCAGCGATGCAAGCTCTCATTGGTCGAAACACGCGCATAAGTCGAAGGTAATGTTGGCATGATTCCAAACAAAATTAAGATTTTTATAGCACATTTCGGGAGTATTGTTTAAAATAATTGGCGAGTTCAGTTCAATCCATTTGTAGAGAGCATATTACTTTCCATTGCCAATTGTTTGCTGTCCTTAAAATCTGTCTTCTGTCTTCTGATCTCTACTTTTACTTTAGCTGTCGGTCACCGTAATTCGTCGCCCCTCGCTGACTAGGAATATCCGGGATATAGTTTCCGTTGGAACTCCGCATCCCAAAAAGGGCGTGGCCTTGAATGCCAAGGTACTTGACAGGCGGCTGACCGATTTAGGCGATCTCATAAAAAAAACAACCGATTTGAGCGAACAGCCAATGGTGCACTCCGTTAAGCCGAAGGGGCCGAAAGCGAAAAAGAGGGTCCTTCTGGCAACGCCCGTCGAAAGTCGAGAATCGGAGATTTCGTCCGGAGGATCGCCAGATGAAGAAGTGGTCGGTGGGAGTGTGACCCAGGCCGACTACGACGTCACGTTGGGCTCGATTATAGGGGAATTTCAGGACCCGCAGCTGAGTTTCGCAGAGCGACGAAGGATTTCGCAGGAGGGTGAGTACACCATTGCGAAAAACGGTCGGAAAATGAGCGATGTGATGATGGCGGTCCCATCAGCGGATGAAGAGGTTTTCGACAACAGTGTGCATTTCGCAGAGAAAGCCAGTTTGGAGATTGAGAAGTTTATGAGATCGCAAGGCCTGGTGAAGATATCCAACGATCAGGTTACCATGACCAGAAATCTTACCCGTGCATCGGCACAGCTAAGCCAGGTGGGATCCCCTCATGGAAAGCCCGTCACTACTGGTCGCGAGAGGGATTTCTTGTAGCTTAGCTAGCACGATTGCCAAAGGATGAGAGATTTCCTCATCTGCAGCACTCCTGCTAGTTAGAGGTACAAGGTATTCAGCAATTTGGATTTTGTATTGTGTAAATTGTGGTCAAACTCTTAAAACATGTTAAGGAAATTGGAATAAAACAAACGAATTCAATTAATGGAAACTCCATAATACAATCGAAATGTATACATGTAAAACGATTTGAACGAAGTGAAAGTTTTACTGAATAATTCCTTCTTAAACTTGGCCACAAAACCCCAAGTAGCAGGCATGCGAAATATGTATTCAACAACATATGTCTGCATCTGTTATGGAATCAAGAAAAGGGGTCTACAAAATGGGAAACATGGGAAACATGGGAAGGCCACCCACCTCCCACTGGGTAAGTCAACACCGAAAACATTCACATAAAATGTCAAAAGTGCCATTGACATGGCACATTTGGTATCTGGCTGCCCTTTTCCCAATAAAAACATAAACAAAAAACGGAAATGGTGTAGAAAAAACGCGGGAAACATCGATGTCCTTTGTATTTTTAGTTATTACTGCACCAAAATGCAGTTTACGGAATTTTTTCATTTTTAGTTGCACATCAAAATTTGAAACGCTAAATGTAAATCAACACATAGTTCACATAAAAGTGCACATACACCAAACAGAATTACAATGAACAAAAACTTGTACGTGCTGTTTCAAGAGTTTTCGTTGTTTTGTTGGCCAATGTTCGAATTATTTAGTCAGTAAAAAAAGGGATTATTAAATTTCAGTAATGTGAACGATTGTGTGCAGTAATAAAACCTCAAATCATATCAATTGGGTTTGGTTAATAAAAAAAACCTAAAATGAAATATAGGAATTTGTGTGTATTTTAAATTAAAAATAGAACAATAGCACATGCGTGCTTGAATAATTAAATTCAAATATTTTATAATAAGAGTACGGGAGTATATTCTTTGAACAAGAATGCGATATATTCACAACTTATTTGAAATTACATATTTTCTGTTTTGTGATAGATAATTGTTTATAGATCATTTGGTAAATGTCCTGTGCGTCAGCACTCAAATAAATGCCTTCTGACAGGATGAGCACTCCCGAAAAGTGCTCTTCCTTAAGTTTATCTACTAGACCAAGTCCACTTCGACAGCTTGTCTACATTTAAGCAGTCAACTCGAGTGTAAACCAAACAATTGAAGCCAATTCAACTTGCCGACAATCAACAAGAACATTGCGAACCATTGGCTTAGGTTTGGATGCGATCTCTCTAAGCTTCCAAAGTAAAAGGAGCTATTTCAAACAATTGAGTGGGCAAGCTTACCCGAACGACAGCTCATGGTGGCCGCACTGGATGCATCTGGACGCTCCTTGCCATTGGAAATTCGGGGGCCATTTCTTAGTTCCGTCAACGAGAGCTCAATGGAATCGGCGTGAGCTATCAAATTGTTTTTCGTCTGCAAAATGGCAAGGCATTCACAACGTAAGGGGTTTCAATGGGAAGCGAAGTGTGTGGGCAAACCTTTTCAATTTCGTTCATCATGAGGGGCGTGACCTTCGGCATCTGGGCGTTCTTGCCAATGGCGCTGACAATCACCTGCAAATCGTCGTGCCGCTCCTGCAATCAAAATGGGAAGATGTATTAAAAAGTGCTAAAGAAAGTGAGTTTTAATATTAAAAGGAATCTGCTTTATTATATTAAATGACATTGTGCCATTAAGCTCTTCAAATTCTCTTGAGATTAGAGGGTGCATAATTCAAGAACTGTACTATCTTCTACACATGAGTAGTTTGGCTTGTCAGCAAATCATATTTATAAATTATTTAGAATTGTATTTATTTAAAGTAAATTCTAGTTAAAAGAGAGTGACTAACGGAATATACATAGGTAATTGAAATAAAAGCGAGGTGTTCACGCAATTTTAAAAATTAAATTTAATTGCAAACTGCATTACTGCATATCGACTGAAAATGAAATCGGCTTTAAGCGTCGAGCAAAAGCGCACTAAAGCAGGTATTAATGCATTCGATACTCTTGAGCTGCGGCAGCTGAATAATAAATGTCAGTTCGAAGCGGAAACGGAAGCTGAACAAACACATACACTGGCGAGCGAAATGGCCACCGCTTGGGAGAGGAGCAGCCAACGGCGATTGGAATTCAATTTCAGCTGCAATCATGCAGGGACTCTTTCTCTCTCTTTTCGGGAAAGGAACAAGTGAAGCTGGTCGAGGGTGGGCGGTACGCAGGGGGGCGTGACTGGCGGCGGAAAACCCTACCACCTCTTGAACGGCGTTTGTCAACCAGCAAAATTGCATTTGTGGGTCGTGAATGCAGCGCGATGCAACTGTTGCAGACGATCCGATTTTTGCTGTCGAAATTTCGCTTCGCGCCAAAATGAAATTTCCGCAAAATTTACAATCAATCACTGGGCCAACAAAGAAGCGCCCGCAAACACATCGGAAAATTTGAAAAGATTTTAAAGCTCTGCAACCGCTTTCCAAACGAGACGGTTCGCTACTGAAGAGGCGCAAACAAAAAATGAGGCAAAATAAAAACAAAAGTCCTCATCTCGCCGGCAAAGAGACGAATTTACATGTTTGCCCCTCTTCGAAATAAGTTTTCCCATTTTCAATCTACTTTTCAGCCCCCAAACGCTTCTCTCTGTATGTCTCTTTCCCTCTGTGAAAATACAAAATGTTTTCTATTTTTGATTTCATTTTTCGCTTTTTTGAATCGCTGGCGTTTGTCGCCATGCTCGCTGGTGCCATAAAATCAAACAAAAAACTGAATAAATAAAACATATAAAAATAAACAACAAATGATTGCAGTGATTAATGACTCTGTTGCCCAGGGATGGAACTTGTTGAAAATGTTACATTTATTATATGCTGCGTAGCTGGTAGCAAACAGTTTTTATGAATGGGACTTTCTCAAAAAGTTGTACTCTTACCCACAGAAACTTTTTCTTACACAAGTTTTTTAAATTCCACTTATTGGATACTAGTGTCTGTTTGAATACTTTTACTTAAGTCTTGTTACAAAAAATTATATTTTTCTTGAATTCCAAAAACGAAGAATTAAAGTATGAACCCAAATGCATTCGAGTCCAATACAACATGGCACTTGTCACTAAAACATTTCATGTTTAAATACAGCACTACGTTTAAAGGAACATGTTCATAATTTAATAGAACATGACAACCATCATATCGTCCAACCCTTCAGAACAGACAGCATCCGCAACAAAATGAGCTGCGGCTCAGGAAAAGAACTCTTAAATTTTCTCTTACTCCTACGATCTCTTCTGACCCACTAAATACTACGAATCTGATCCACCGCCCAACTGCATGCAGATGTGTAACTGTGTCAGTCGTGTTTATTTTTGGGTCTTCTAATGGACCCATTTAGCTGTGGTGGCCACTGCCTATAGATTTATAGATGTGTGCCGAAATTCTCAAGAGGGCAATTAACTTGCGGCAAGAGACGAGCGAGTATCGCCGAAAGATGCGACGCTGTCTTCAAAAGGTCCACGTACATGACTAATTGCGGCGATTAAATGAAAGTGATTTAATTGTAGTTTGGACAGGTAATTAAGCTTTTATATTGGCAGCGTGGCCATTTGCCAGAACTCAGTTGCACTCACGTTGATATCCTCCATGCGCTTCTCAAGATCGCTGCTAGACTTTAGATCCACCGTCTTCTCTATAAGAACGTTGATGCGACGCAGTCCCTTGGTGACCAGTTCCTCGATGTTCACACTGTCCAGTGGAGGAGCTGGCGTCCCACTTCCCGAGGTCTTGGATCTATGGTAATTGAACGCACTGTGAAAATGGAAACCATAGAAGTCTGTGGATGGTGTCATACGTAGCTTGCTGCACTTCCCGAAACTGTTCCCTCAATATTATTTGGGTGCGCATGACCAGGCGGGAAATGCTGCCCTGTCTTCCATGGGTTTCCAGTACCAAGGAGTCTCCCTGGGATATCAAGGTGGCTGCATCGGGAGCTATAAGGAGCCTCAGATCCTCTCTGCAATATTTCATTTGATCAGGTCACATGTTCAAGATATCATACACCATCTATCCCTATTTTTGTAAAAGCTAACTGATTTATTTCTAAAGTATAGGTCACACTGACTTTACAGTTCTTCGTTTTCTCATCCTTATGCTAATTTGCTATTTATAAAATTTAAACGAGCTTATGAACGAGTTATCATCCTCAATTACCTAGCACAAAATAAGTATATATATTTAACTTTCAGAGTGACCAGCTTAGCGAAATGTTTCTATAACTTGGTATTTTAGACCAAATGTGAACATGCGTAAAACTTAAATGCCTTTTTAGTGGCTTACTTAAAAGACTTTCTTTAACTTGAAATCTACAACTGAAGAATGCAATAATATTTTCTAAGCCTTACGCTTCGCTTTCGTGACACTGTTCAATCTTGGCCTTCGTAAGCTTTAACTTGTAGATCATCTGCTTGGCCTGCTTATCGAACTCTCGGACACGATCATCCAGATTCTGGGGCAGCTGTTCGCTGAGCGGACTTTTGAGCGTTACATTCGAGTCATCCACGGGAGAAGGCATCGATTCAAGGACCTTGCTCAGGAAAGGATTGGGCTTTTTGGTAGAGGGCGTCTCTATGCGACTCTGTGTGGATAGGGAAGAATAATATTTCTCGAGTTAGGATTGATACTTTAAAACACTTTGGGAAGCGATTTGCCAGGGCATTCAACCAAATTACCGTATCACTATCGGAGTCAATGGTTGGTGTCATTTCCAGCGAGAAACGCGGTATATCCTCATCGTCTGAAAACACGAGAGGCTCAGCATCGAAACCGGATTCTTTGTCGGGACTATAGAAACTATCGCGACCGGGGGATTCGGGTTCCAGGGCATCCATTTCGGGCTGAAGCTGGCGCCAGCGTTTTGGCTTGGATACTTGCGCTGACCGGGGGGTATCCGGTGTTTTGGGTTCCTCCTCTTCGGAATCACGCAGGATATCGCGCTCATTAGCTACTCGCTTGCGTTTCTCATCGAAGGAGATGCGGTGCTTTTCCACCCGCAGGAACGGTGTGCTTGTATTTCCAGCCGAGGGACGCAGGAGGTCCTCCTCCTGTTCCGCCGAGTCTTCATCGTTATCCGAAACCTTGGGCAGTGGAGCATCGTTCAGTGAGTGCTTGCTCTTCGACCGTCGCACCTCCTTGCCCTGACTGTCAACTCTAACCGATGAGTCCGAGTCCTCGGAGAGATCTACAATCTGTACAGTCTCCACGTACTCGGGTACAAAGGGTTCCACACTCTCCAGGATATTAACGGTGTCGACGATTTCACCCTGCTGTGGTTCCAGATCAATATTCTGCACTGACATTTTATCGTTTTGGATGTTCTTCACCTTGATCTCCACAACTTGGGCGGGAGAACTTGGGGCCTTTCGCTTTGTTTTCGCCGGTTTGGGTGGTGGAGTCTTGGATATCTTCTCGGGATTGAGGGAAATCTGGGAGAACAGAGTACTGGACTCGGCCAGCCGGAATGTTTGTGGTGGGAGAAGATCCGGCAGGACTCCACCCGGCAGGTCGCCAACCGCTCCCGTGCTATTCTCCACACCCTTCGTTGGCGACTCAGAGGAACTGGTGTGGGCGGATGATGGGGATTCTCCTGATTGCGGTGTCCTGGCACGTCGTTGACGCACTGTATCGCTGACAACAACTATTTCCGTGTCGTCATTTTCCGGAGAGCTCGTATTTCGAGCGGCAAGCGTTGTGGCTTCATTGAAACGGGTTTTCAGCACATCCTGAACAACAAATGCATAGTTTGGTGTAAATTACAAAGCTCTGTAGACTCTCAAAAACTAAACAAATGCATTTCTGAATGCATGAAGCCCATGAAGCCGGTATATAGGTATTTTTACATTTAGGTACATAGTCTCCATTAAAAAAGCAGTGGCCATTTATTTATTAGCGTTGGTTGGTGGTGAGCGGTGGTAATTGGTGGATTTTTATATATTTTTTTTTGTGGTGGTGGTGAGCGGTGGATTGGAAGGATTACTTTTTGTATGTTGTTTTTGGGATGGTTTGGACATTTGACGCAGCCACAACCAATCGAACGCCACAACAACAATTAGAGGGGATTCAAGTATAAAACTATACACATTAGATTTGGAAGCGTGAAAATGACACCAAAGTTAGACCCCGTAGAGCTCTAGTGATACGGTGATTTCTGGTTTTATTCAATATTTAAAATAATGGTTTATTCTCTAGCTGGGGTGATGTGGTAGATTTGATGGTTTGGCATTTGCATTTACCAGTACGGGTAAATGTTGTTGGTTCTGGATTAGCTTTTGGTGGAAAGATTATTTAATGGTTTATGAAACTGGCACAATAAAATAAAAATGGGTTGAGTAAGTAAGTATGGTGATGCGCATTATCAAGCAGAAGCAATTGGTAGTGGGAAATTTAAACATATGGATTCTTGATTGCCTTTTTATAAAACTGATTAGTTAGTAGTCAATAGGAACTTAAATATGTGTGTATATATTTTTGTTTTTATGGCAAATTTAAATTCAAGAGCCCAAGTTCTTTAGTATTTTAAAAGTAAACCGATTTATAAATATAAACAAACTTTGGCACGACCCGTTATGTATATTTAATATATCTAGATTTTAAGCAATCAATTTCCAGTTCCAATTCGCCTGGCTGCTGAGTACGATTTAAGGTTTGCATCATTCCGCATTAAATCAAGCTGTACATTCTGATAAATCAAATGACGTCGAACCGATGATGTGAAACAGAAGGAGTATAAGCAGAGGAAAATTGAAACCCAATTCCATTTGCTTCGAGCCGGGCCAAAAGGTGTCCGAGTAGAATCAGCCTCAATGGAATGGGAAGTGTGAGGCGACTCCGATGTAAAAGCGAAATGTGAGGTAAGCAAATAAAGACAAAAACGAGTGTAAGCAAAAAACTGAAACCCGATAACAGAAAGCACAGAAAGAGGAAAGGATGGACCATATATTATGTGCAGGTGGAAAGGACATTGTGGAAAGCGGAAAGGAAGCTTTTGCGTAATTAAGAGGATTGGTTTGCTTGCTCCGACTCACCACGACAATTGCAATTACTTGCTGCTGCAATTTCTCAATTTCCGGATTCGAGGGCACATTTATCTCCTTCAGGTCGTGCTCCATTGCCCTGCAAAAGATTACAATTACTAGGTGAAGAAGTAGATTAGGGGTTTACAGCATCGTGAACATGAGAAGGCTTAATTAACTTAATGTAGTATTAAGCTTTATCAGCTACAATATAAATCTCGTTTGGACTTTGATAGGTGAGCATCACCTAACTCTACCGTTAAAACTAAACAAGAATTACCAGACTCAGTGTCCAAGTTCAGGTAACCTGACTGATGAATTCTTAAAGCTAGGAGTTATTTTTAAAACTTTTCTATATCGCTAAGGGGTTATAGCTTGATTCGTACTTTAGGGTCTCCAGGGAAATGTTGTCCAGGTTCTGCAGGGTGGCCTTCATCTCGGTGAGCCGCTTGATAATGTCCGCACTGGTCAACTTGTGGTACGTGGCCTTCAATCCATCGATTCTTTGGCGGGTTTCCACCATGCAGCTCTGGTCACAGGATTTGCTATACTCATTGTAGTGGTCCTCGCAGGTCCGCAGCACATCTTCAAACTCCAGGAGTATGGAGTTCCTGTCGTGAACCTCTTGCGGCGACTCAAAGCGCCGGATTAGGGTGTCCGCCGAATCGAAACACTCCTCTAATTGCCTCGCTAGTGTGAGCAGACTTTCCAGGAACGCCTTTGACTGGGTCACATTGTCTCCGAGGGCATTGTACAGGTGCTTCAGCGCATCAATCCGCTGACTAAGTTGCTTTGGGGATTTGGTGTACCGGTCCTCGCAAACCCTGCGACCGGTTTTAATCGTGCTCTCGATTTCCGCCTTTATCTCGGACAGAGTGCGATAAATTTGCTGGGAATCGTGAAAGAATGAGGAAAGTTTTGTGAAAAGTTACAAACATATTTGGCCAATTTCTATAGCCAATTTTGTGTCATTTCATTTGAGTTGATGTTGAAATTTAGTTTATTATTATTAGAGCATTGGTTGGGATTTGAAAATATTGATTTATTTAATAAGCACTGTACTTACCAGACACTTTTGGTATTGAGCCTGAACCGTATTGGGTCCGGCGGATGCGACATCTAGTACCCGAGTGGATCGCTCCACATTGCGAAGATCCGCATAGGACCTGTTCAGACGCGATTCGTAAGCAGGTTGGGGTGCAGTACACTTGCTCAGCTTGGCCTGGCAGTACTTGAACCTCACCTCCATCAGATTTAGCTGCTCCTGGAGGCGATTGGCAGCTCCGACCTTGCCGTTCCTCGTGTGCTCGTCAATAAGTTCGCTGATCTCCTTAAAGTTTTTCTCATTGGCCACAAACTCGCGTGCCAAGCGCTATTAATGAATTACAATGTGAATCCAATGCTTGAAGGATCCTTATGTAACTGAGAACTTACCTGGAAATCCTCCGGCAGATCTTCAATGGTCTTGTCGTTCTCGAGATGATCGCTGAGTATGTCGTCCACCCGGGTCAGCCACTTCTCGAACTGCACGATGCACTTCTCGGACTGCTCCGCCTCGCTGACCTTTTGCTCCAGGAGCTCTGCTCGCTTCTTGGCCTGCTGCTGGAGTTGCGTCCATCGTTGGACGGTGTCATCAATGTCGCGTCGCATGGAGTCGGCCATGAATTCGTTGTCAATTAGCTCGTTGCCAATTTCCTGAATCTTGTCCAGCCATTCCTCAGAGTGCGAGCGCAGAACATTCTCCAGATCCTAAGGGAAAAGATCAGTGACGGGCGTTAGCATGCAATATGATGAAAGATATATGAAAGAGTGTGTGTCGAGAAACTTACATCAAGTTCCTCCATGATCTCCTCTGCGTCGGCTGCATTCTCTGGCGTGTTGCGTATCTTGTTTTCCAACTTGTCCAGGTAACCCGTCTCGCTAACCATGAACTTCTTGAACTCCCCCAGCTGCGTTGAGATGTGCTCGAGTAGAGCTGTCTTCGCATAAACCAGCTCGGTGACCTCCGTCCATCTGGCATTGATGCGTGTGAATTGCTTGGCCAGCGATCCATATCGGGACTCCCTATCCTGGTCCGGAAGCTCATCCATTTGGAGGAGCAATTCACCACCGCGTTCGTTGAGATCCCTGAACTGGGTGGTTTCCTTTTCGCAGGTTTCCTTAAGAGTTTGAAAGCGACTCTTGCTCTGGAACAACTCGTTGGAGTTTCCTATATCGCTAATTCCCGATTTGGGTGTATTACTCTCCAGGTCAGTTAGCCACTGATCAGTTTTCTTGAGCCTCAGCTGGATGAGATCGATCTGGGACTGCAGCACCGTCTGCTGTTGCTTCTTCTCCCGATGAACCTGTTCCACTTGGTCGTACAAGGTATTGAGAGCCCTAATCTGCGATTGTAGCGATTCCTTTTGGGCTGGTTCCGCCTCCTTGATCAGAATTTCGCTGAAATTTCGAGCGCTTATCACATCGATCTCCAGTTTGCGAAGATCTTGACTGCTACCACCGTCACTTCCATTCAACTTGGAATCGGCTGCAGTGCGCAACACGGCAATAATGGCATTATACTCCGCAGCAAAGTGATTAAGGTTTTCTATAGCTGTGGTTTGCTTGATCACACGCTCATTTAGCTGTTCGGGAAGTCGGTTCCAAGTGGTTTGTAGTTCTTCGCCAATCAGGTGCTTCGGTATACTATCATAAGTTAGCCGAAGGGACTCTAGTTCATCTACCAATTGGTTCAGCAAATGCTGCTGCTTTTGCATGACATCCAGATTGGAAACGCGGACCTTTTGATTAGACACTTTGGTTACAAAATCTTGGATTTGTTTCAACTGCCTGGAAAGACTTTCTCCGCCTCTCTGTTGAATTAGGGCCTGCAGAGCCTGCTTCATGTCATGCCAACTATCGTAGAACAGCCCGAAGTCCTGCTTCCATTCTATTAGATTATCATCCAGCTCTTCGGTGGCTGTCTTGGCCTCTGAAATCTCCGATGCCAGGGATTCCATGTGGCTCAAACGCTGTTCTAGCTCGTTGCCACTGGCTGAACCAGCGTGTTGCTTATACCAATCTCTGGAGTCAGCTAAAACTAATTTAAATCCTGTCAGACTATTGTAATACTTTTCTTTGGCCAACAGCGTATTGCTTTCGCTCTGTTGGCTTGCTAGTTTTTGAGACAAGGTCGCGTATCTTTGCTCCAGCTGCTTGATGTGTGTTTCTTCCAGGAGAAGGTTCCTCGACGGTTCCTCCAGCTCACAGACTTCGTAGAGTTTCTTAAGCTCGGGCAGAGTACCGTAACGTCGGCTATTTTCCGCCTGAAGTTCCTTGAGTAGTTCACACTGTTGCCGCAGACTTTGTCTCTGTAACTGCTGTAGCTTTTGCTCCACTTCCTGGACATAGCCGAAGTGCTCCATGATGTGATTCTCGAGGGCATTGAAATTGTCAGCGTTCCTAAGCTTGCGCTTTTTGCTGGCCAAATTATGCTCCTCGTCGTCTTCCCGACAATCCTCTTCACCGAAGCGAATGATCATCTGGTAATCCACCCATCCTTCAGGACGCACAACCCTACTGTCATCATAGCTAGCACGATCTCGTCCAAAGTTAAAGCCCTTGGTTTCGATTCGCACCGTTTGCACTTCAACAATCTGCTTTAAGGCATCTAAACGATCTTCGTAGCTCTCTAATTGGATGAGTACCCGTTCGCCCTTGTCATCACCGTCCTGCAAGGTGGCAGCCACCATTTGTCGCAGATCTATCAGATATCTCTGCAGTTCCAGCAGATCCTTGGCACAATAGTTAAGCTCATTAATACGCTGGGTTATGCCGCCCACATCTGTGACATCCCTACTCTCCATGAGCTTGAGATCCTGCTCGCGGGCATCCAGCCATCTGGAAATACATTTGTACTGCTGCAGTTTTTCGGATCGCAGATCACTCCACTTGACCACATGCGACCATCTCTCCCCCAAGGCACTCAAGCGATCTTCAAGATCATTGAAGTTGCCAGAGGTGTCGTTCACAATAACCACCATACTGCTCAGACTATCCACCAATTCCTGCTGTTCACTTAGATCTGCTTTGAGTTTTTGAGCTTCCAATAGCTGCTTTTCAGCTTCCTCTAGGGTAGGTCCTAAGTCACTCATATGGGATATGCGATCTTCAACACTGGTCAGAAACTGGCGAAGCTGTTCGAGTTTTTGCTTCTGAAACTCGGCCAGTCTCATTAGAATTTTGGCTTGAACATCTAAAGCGCGCAATCTCAGGGTTTCCCAACGTTCGTTGAGCAACACCATTTGTTGCCTCACTTCGTTTTGATCCTCATGACTCAATCCAGCTCCTGCCTTCTGGGACTCGTTGATGAGGTTGCTACCCTCCTCCAGAGCTTCTCCCACATACTCCTGATGTTCGGTGAGCTTCAGCATAAAGCCTTCGTTTTCGTGAAACTGCAGCTTGGCAGTCTGAAAATCCTGGGGATCCGGCAAGTTCTGTGAGAGCAGCTGTTCATCTTCCAGTAGGAGGGTGAGTACCGCCTCGAGAGCAGACTGATAGCCACTGATCTCCACACTGGCATTGGTAGCCGTGCTCAAGGGGCGCATTGAGTGGGTCTTCAGCTCCCCGGAAGATCGCTGCTCCATGCTACCAGCACTGTCTGAAGTATAGAGCCCCAAGCTGGTTTGGTCATTGTCCAGAGGCACCTCATCCAAGTCCGTGATGCTGGTGCAGGGCACTCTGCCCGGATCCTGATCCTGACCCTCATCCTGCTCCTGCTCCTGCTCCTGCTGCCTCGTCCTCATGGATTCCATCGCGTGGTAAAGGCACATCACATACATCTGTATCGACTTGTTATCTGGCTTGTGGGTGTGCACATCCTCGGCGTCCAGCAGTTTTTCGATCTTAAAGTGACTATGTGCCAAATCGAAAGCCAAGTGCAGTCTTTTCAGAGCATGTTGCTGCAAAGCCGCCTGCAGATTCAACTCCTCCACATGGGCATCCAGTATCATGAGGAAGGCTCTTCCATCGGACCACGAACTGGAGAAATCATTTAGCTGCAGACCATGAGCTTCCGTATACTGACGGGCCCAGGCCAATAGGGACTTCTCTACCCCGTTGCTCGAATGACTCTTGACTAGATGCTGGCCATTGAACTCCAGCGCTATCAGCCAAATGAGGCCTAGGGTCAACTTGGCATTGCCACCCACTATGTCATCGCTGGAGATGTTCACCAACTTGACACCATGCTGCTGGATCACGGTAATCACCTTGTTCAGATTGTTGATGTGGTGCACTCGCATGCGACCTTTTTCGGGTTTCTAAAGGGATTGAAGACATATGATTATGAACTGTGCAAATTCTAATATATTTTACATCTGTACCCTTAATTCGGCACATCAGTTTCAAATGAGAACAGATTTTACTTATAGGTACGGCACCGAACCACATTTTTGAACCATTAATCACTAGAGAAATATACTGACCAGGTTTGTGTGAGTCAGGGTGCTCAGCAGGGCCAGCAATCGATGTCCGTCCCGCAAATCCAAGAACAAATCCTTCACTGGTGTGCACTGGGTATCGATAAGGTGTGAATTGATCCATTTTGTGAATGTTTTCTTCTGTATGTGCTGTCTTTCATCTAGAGCAGGAAAAAACATGGAAAAATTGCGGAGAAATGGTTAGATCCATTAGTGCCAAAATAGTTGCCAACTTTCTTTAGTTAACCTCGAGCCAAGTCGGCCGGCTTCAGTGCTAGATTGTAGGCCATCGCCGTCGCCGTTGCCATCGGCATCGCCGCCAGACCCAACCCAAAAGAGTCTTTGGACCGCCAAGTCGGAATTCAGACTCGAGTCTTGTCTATCGCAAGGGCCCAACCCAAAAACGCAACTCAGTGCAGTCCAACTCTGCTAATGAACTGCAGCCAAACGTGCCAAATCACTCGCTCAAAATCAATTAGCGGAGACGTCGCTTGCAGGTTTCCAACTCGATCGCTGAGAGTCGAGAGTCAGTCACCATTTAAGTACGGAGTACACAGAAAAGAATCTCAAAACTATTTCCTTTTTATCGCTAACAGAGTGAAAGATTTAAGATATCCGCATCGCGAATTTGACCTAGTCTTAGATTTCTCGCATTTTTTGCGTGGTTCTTTAAGCTTTAGATGATGAGCCTCTAAAATGGTTCAATGAATATAAATATAAAGCATGTATCAAAAAACATAAGAATTAAAAGTCTCAATTGGAAAACAATTTAACATTCTTGTAATTGATTCAAGGTTGTGTAAATCTATTTCTCATCAAATAAATACAATTTTCTCGACGTGCATGACTATGATATACCACCTTCTCGAGTGCGTCATTTGTCAGTTTTGTGCGAAACCGCAGCTCATTCTGGTTGAAAGCGATTTGCATCGCTGCTTGAAAGAATTGCTTGAAAGAAGTCTCTGATTGATGGCTGACTTGGGCAGACAATAATATGAATTGGCAGACGCTTGCGTGTAATTAGTGATCGATTTTTGTTCTTTTCGGCGGTGAGTAATTACTGCAATACTGGACTTGATTTGACTCGCTTTTTCTACATTACATGCAAGTTGACAGGTGAACTGGCCTTTGGAAAACTAGACAACTCACGGAATGCACAGCAAGCTCAACTATGTCACGCTCTGAGCAACTTTCTGAGCAGATTACTATAATTAACTTGTTCTAATCGGTTTTCGACGCGGTGAAGAGGCAAAACTCAAAGTGTGTGGCGACTTAAGCTAATTACAACTTACTATGCATGTGTAACACACTAAGCAGCGGGTTTCAAGTTCATAAAGATGTGTAAGTTTCAGTTTTAAGTGATCCGAAAATAATTTATCAAGTGCCTTCAATTTACCCAATATCTAAAAATCGTACTTGTCTTACTTAAGAGAGCAGCATTGTTTATTACTATAGCTTTCATTTAAAAAATATTTCATTTGGGAAAACCTTTCGCGTTATTTGTACAAAACTGTAATAAATCTTTAAAATTTATAGCAACCATTTCGCAAGGCATCTTATGATTTATATTATATGCTAGGAAAACCAGTCCTGTTTTGTATTCAACTGCTTGGAACTTCAATTGCCAACTTAAACATCTCATTACCAATTCAAAGAGAAACACTCTCGCACAAACATGGACCTCCATTTTGGAGGACATAACTCATCTCATCTGATTCGGTGTGGCAAATAGGGATAGCAGGCCTGCGGCAAAGACACAAGGAGGCACTCAAGACATAGCCGCACCCGCTCTCAGTGCGGAATTTAATTGCCATATAAATGAAGGACAGCTAGAGCCAGAGCCTTCTCCCCGAAGACTAATTGCCGAGCAGTTCAAACGCAGCACACAATATTGATCGATGTGGCAAGTCACGATGCTACCGCCTGGTTGGGCCAAACTGTTGCATGTGACCCACAAATGAGGCCAACTGTAAAATGGGCACCGAGGCGCAGGACTCAGCCAAACTGAGCCTAGTTCTAATGGTCCTTGACGATGCCGCACGTACGATTGCCGCCAGTCATTCAACAGAGATGGCGAATTCCCTGGGAATTCTCCGAGGGACAACTTGTCTCCATCTCCAGCCAATTTCGACTGCCACCCGCTGGTAATTAAATGAAATTTCATTAATTGAGCCTTAGACTCTTTGCATTCATTAACTACACACTCTCTCAAGTGTCGGGGCTGGGCCAAAGCAAATTGAACTGCTACATTTGAAAGTGGCTATGCCGAAAAGACAGAGGCGTATCGTAAATGGGTGTATTCCTAAATTAAATTCATCATAAAATAAGCTGAGACCTAGAATCAGGATTTGTATTTAATTGATGTCTAAGAATGTATACGAAACTATTTAAAATGTGAAGTAGAGAAGGGCTGACCCAAAACTCACAAATATCACTTATCATAAATATGTCTAAAAGTATGCAGTGGAAATGGGATAATCGTCTTTCTGCTAAATTACTCCTATATTCGGGATGGAAATCATTTAAAGGCATACTTTCTGACACTTTTTTACATTATACAATACAATAAATGTTGGGGCATCCCTAACATAACTGAGTCTAGAAACCTTGAATAATGAAAAATTTAACCAATGTCAAGTGATTCCAACGTGATTAAAAAATGGGTAGTGCCAATAGAAAATGTCTCACTTTAGTGTACTAAACGCCATTCCGTTTATTTTACTTTTTATGCTAACCCCTTTCTTGTGCGCCCCTGGTCTGTGGCAAGTACATATATTGTGCTACTCTATAGATAACTGCTACATCATCAGCTTTGCACAGCAGCATCATCGCAGCCATCAACATTTGCCAACTCCGAACGGCAGCCACATTCTCAGTGTCAATTACTGCAATTTCTTTGGACTCCCCTCTCAAAATCCCCTCGAGTTCAAATTGGAAGTGCAGTTTTAGCATTTCTTTTTTGTTTACCCGGAAGAGTATTTCTGGATATGTGCTGATGACCCATTCCCTCTTATCCATAATACCAATCCGCCGACCAACAGTTGGCCCAGTGTCTGTTATTAGGCAGCATAGTTTGTTGTGCTGTTTGTTTTGCCAAAGTTGTTTGCAAATTGTTTCCCCGGAAAAACTCTTTCATAGCTGGTTGATCCAAAGTCTTGTCTACCGCTACTGTTGTTGTTGAGACTTGTTATACCCTTGCATAGGGTAAATCATTGCAGTCAGACGTTTTCAGTGAAATAGGCATTAATGACTAAATATATGTATATGTTCATGATCAACAGGCGACTCGATATAGCCATGTCTGCTGTCCGTTCTAAAGTTATCTGCATACAATTTTCCCAAAAATCTTTCAATTGCAAATAAGTATATACATATGTATATAAGTACACTGGAATAATCGAAAAACGTATAGAAAAAAATGTAATTTCGTTGTTCTGATCAAAAAGTGCTTGAAAGATATAAATACTGCAAGGGTATATAACTTTCGGCTTGCCTACATTAGATTCATTGGTTGTTTTTATTGACTGTTTGGTCTTCTTTCAATGGGAAGCAAAACAATTCAACTGAATTCATTGGTGAAACATAAAGCAACTAACAGTCAAATGATATTTATGGCTTTTCTTTCTGGAAAGTTTTTAAAAACTTTTCTACCGACTTTATGAAGGGGAATATTTTGTCTTAAGTTGTGCAGAGTTTAATGAAATTTTGAATGTAGATTGCTGAAGAGATGGTTTCTTTATTTGACAAATGGCTCGATTAATAGTAAACATTCCTGCTTTTCTAATGATAGTGCTATTTAATTAACTGCTTATTTATACATTTTGAAATATGACATAATTATGATGTTTATACAACTCTGCAAAGCTAAATCAATATGAGCATGCGAAGCACAATTTATTTCAAATATTTATGACAAAAGGCAGCCAACAATAACCTTGGAATACAAAACAATCAACGAAATTTGCAATTCACATTTTTTGTCGATTTCTGTATTAGGTTTTCCCCCCATTATTTTCCATCTCTGCCCCCTGCCGATTATTTTCAATCTAGTAAAGTTTCGAGGCAAATTTATTGCAAATTGAAATTGAAAAACCAAGCATAACAGAAATATTGTGTGCTGACTCGAATTCAATTCAATGGAATTGCGTTCAATGGATCAATGGAACTGTCTGAATGACGTACTGATGTCATTACAGTTTGTCTTTCTCTGTTCGTCTGGTACACCACAAGCCCCCACCTTTTGGTTCGCACCCGCAAACGCCCACAAAGCTGCTGCTCTTACAAACATTTATTGCCTTCAATTATAAAGCAATAAATTGAAATTTTATAGCTTTTTGTTTGTGAGCCCGGTCCGATATGTAAATCGAGAGGAGCCGAGCAAAATGGTTTGATGTGTAAGCCGTTAAGCGAAAAATATCGATTGCCAGTCATTTTGTCTGTTACGCGATTCTTTTTTCCCCCGACTCCTGTCATGATATAAAGTTAGATTATGGCATTATTCTTTCGGCAGCTCCATTGTGTGTTGAAATGTTTTTAAACGCTGTACGAAAGTTGCTACATGGAGTGTGAAAAGTTTGTGGAACAATTTCGTTGATTTATTGACAGTCCGCTGAAAGCCGGTTATTGGACTTGAAATATCAAGTGAAGTTCGCAATTTGGGGAGCGGTGGTCACAGTAGACAAATTTATGAGCAATAAAGTGATTGGGCAGAAATAGAAAAACTTGATTCAATTAAAATGGCTATTTGAGAGCTCACTTTTAAAATTTGTGGTGCTGCGGAGTTTCCCATTACCTTTGCGGCTTAATTATTGTAATGACGGCCCATAACTGATTATTACTTATAATTATTATGGGGAATACAGTGAAATAAATATATCGGTAAAATACAAATTTGATTTACTTTCCGACTAAGCCATACAAACTTCTCTGGACTCATTTCTAATTACTTAATTAGAATTTATTAGTAATTCACCCTTTCGGTTTAAGGAAAGTTCTTCCGCGTTTCGACCTAGCTCATTGTAATCTTCTCCGAATCATTTTTCATGGCATATTGGTATTATTCTGGCAAAGCGTGACCCGCATCGAATGAAATGAAAACAAAAATTATATATGTAAACAAGCAAACTAAAGACGATGGAGTGGGATTGGGAACTAGTCTGCCCTCAACTTCACGCGGTTTGTTTATTATTGGAAGCCCGTTTGGCTTGTGCCGGCATATGAGTGCCTCGATCCCTCATTTATTGTGGGTCAACAGACAGCAACAGCACACCAGCACGCATCGGAGCATACCAATATGGCACTAACTGTAGCGCCATTGAGCAAATATTTATTTGTTTTCCCGGCATGTGTGTCAGGCAAGTTGGACGAGGTGAAGGAACTCTCGTGTATGGCCACGAAATTGATAAGCCACGCAATAGTTTCTGCCTCTTATCAGTCTCCAAATGAGGGGAACACCACGTACATACACAAAGACATACACTTACTCTTATTTTTATACAGGCAAACAATACGTAACGCATTTGGGTGGAAAATTAAGGGGCAAGCGTTCCGCTCGGCTGAACACTCAAATGGGTGGGATAGTACTTTCAAGGGGAATTTGAATGTACTTTCATATTGGTATGTGATTTACATATAAGAGCTTGAGCAGCTCACTCGAATTTTAAAGGGTATTTATGTGTCAATTCATTTCTGAATCTCGACAAAGAAACTTAGTTCTGGGACATATCAATGAAAAATGTAAGTATTCAATTTGAAAGGTTGCGGTGGGCTTACAATTGGCTTAAAAACCTGAATGATGCAAGCAAAATGAATTAAATAAGTAAAATATTTGAAGGAATTGACTTCTTTCTCTGGTTCAGTGCACTTTATTTCAGAGCCAATCCCCGCACTCACGAAATTTTCTATAATCTCCCCACGGTTGGATGAAGTTCTGTTGTCATGACTTTATAATAGAAATTGCAGCTTTCTTTACGCGCTGAAGGGAGGCCATGTAATTACTTGGTTTTACAGGCCATATGGGAAATTGAGAGAATTGAGAAAAGTCTAAAGATCTAAAATTCCATTGGCAGACTGAAATTCCATTGGCAGCTACAAATTTTCGATCAATTTCGAGGTACTTGTTTGTATCTCTGCCATTGAGCTGAGTTCGATTACCGGCAACTTCTGTATGGCTGGGAACGTGACTTCTTACGACATTTCATTGCATGTGACATGCATTTCGATTGGAGGTTGAGTTCGTACTATACTCTCTAGAGCTTTGCGCTTAATTTTTTGAATTGGCTTGTATTTGGCGTTTTTTCAGCAAAACATATGTATATATGTACATATTTTATTTTAACAGCTTTTGCGTCATTGTTATGTGCGCAAATTGAGTTTTGGCGGAATTGAAGGGAAACCAATTTGTAATTTCAAGTGCAAAATGTTTTATTCAATCGGTTGATTGGCAAACTTTTTCATAGAAATAGTTCAGCAAATTGGGGAGCGAAGAATTACTTATGTTATTTTTAGATACGGTCAAAATTGCTTGTCGTTAGTTTCCACAGAAAATATAATCTTTTGATGCTTTTGACCGTGTAAGCAATCAAAAAATACATTAAGTCATCATATATTGAGTCATCAAGTTGTATCAGACAAAATAAATACAAATATATCCCTTTTCACTTTCAACCAACCACTAAATAACAAGTTTATCACATGGCGCTAATCACTCTATTCATTTATATATTTTTCGCCCCTTCGACGGCCTGTTTACAGGTTCTTTAAGCATTCACTCCCAATGAAGTCACAATTTAAGCCCTGAAACTCGAAGTTAAATGCATCATTCGAGCAAACATTTGGACCACCTTTAGCCCGCATAAATTAGAATGAACCGAAGTGCATTTTCAATGGCCCAAAAAGTCCGCAGTAAATATATGTTTGTGTGTGCAAATGGTAGAGAGGAATGTCGAAGCAGGGAAAAAGCCTGGGAAAACCCGTTTCCAGCAAGAAAATGCCGCTAGCAGACACCAGCATGTCCGACACTTTAAGAGCGAGTTTCTTTTCAAAGGCTTTATCAATGTGGGAGACCCAACAACACGAAAAATAACAAAACCTGGTCATGTCTACGATACCCCCAACATCACCCCCATTTCCCACTCGCAATGTCCGCCTCCTCAACTTTTGTAGCTGTTTTTTAGATACCGAACTGCAAGCGGAAGTTTTAATTCCATTTTGTTGCTCATATTATTTCGCTGTTCGAAGTTGTTTTTGTTTTCGCGCGTTTCGGTCAACACTTCTATTTTTCCAACACTTCCGTCGGTTATAGCCGGATGGCCGGATTGTTTACGGGCGTTAATTACGCAAAGTTCAAAAATTTAAATAATTATGTTTCTGCTGGCTGCAATGGTGTCATGGTGCATATTAAACCAGTTATTAAGGTAAACGGTTTAGTGCAGTTATATAAAAAAATTAATATTAAATACACATTTTAAATACACGATTTTTTAATTTAACATAGATAATTATAATCATATGTACATAATGACCTTATAAGGTCCCAGCGTAGATAATAGGTAACATTTTCTTATTAAAATTTGTATTCTATTGAAAATTGTACACTTTCTCAAAGCCCGAATTTCAATCAACTTTATATTATAACCTTAAATAAATTAAGCTATATATCAATCCTAAAGGCACATTTTCCGAATGTGTTGAAAATAACTCGATATTTTCCTAATCCCGTTTCTCTTTTTTCCTGTAGGCCTAATTCGTTACCCACTCACACAACGCTTTGGACACTGGCCGTCACTTATCTATAAATATTTATGAAATTATTTAGTCATATCTTAGCCAAACGGCCCACACTAAAATCGCTCAACGCCTTATTAAGTTTTTATTTTTTTGGCTCACTTGCTGACTGTTCGCTTTCGCGATTGTCTGTCTTTCCATCTGACGGTGCTTGAAAATTGATTACAAAATCACTTAACCGCCACCGGTTTGGCTGCCGTTCGCTGCTTAAATTTTACGCATTCATTAGTGTTACGGATAATTGAATTTACTTATCGCGAAATTCATTCATTCATACATTAATTGCAAGTCAAGCAGCAACGTCATCATCACCATCACCATCATGATCATAATCACTTTGGTTGACAAATTTCTCAATTCCCTGTGGTGATTATTGTTTAGAGCTTAAACTGGTTCTTAAGTCGGCCTCAGTGCTTTAAAAATATTTACACCGTCATGGAAGAACAGATTTGCTAATAGATTTAAAGATGTTTGAAGACGTATCTGCAGATGAATACTAAAAAACAACCAATGTTGTGTTTGTATTTTAATACACTTAGAGTTAGATCAAGTGTACTACATAAGTGAGAAGTATGTAACCGGTATAAGGAACTGTTTCTGACTATAAAATGTACATATTTGTATAACATATATTAATTGTCAGGCCAATATCCTAGGCCTTCCTTAGGTATATGATATTTGAGGAACTCGACTTATAAATTGTGTTTACAGAGTACAAGTCCAAAATTTGGAACGGTGTTATTATTTCCAAGTGTGTACTTAATTAAATTTAGAATTATCCCAACTTTTGTAAGAACTGTTCTACAAAAAATTCACATTTCACCCCGAAATTTAACGAAGTTTTGTGCAAAAGTTTGCAAAGCATTTTCCTTTATTCAAATTTACCAAATTTGAAAGTTCTTTTAAGTTCATTTACTTTTCACTTTGTAGTTCTTGTGAATGTATCGTATGAGCAGCAACGTTCGCCTTAGGGAACTTTTATTGTTATTTAAAATGGTTGCAGGTACTCGTTTTACTTCACCTCACGGCCTGTTTTTCCCAGGGCTTATTAAAGCTCACTTTACTTAAATGCCGATCCAATTGCTTTGAGCACTTGGTCCTCGCTCCTGTATTTGCTCCTTTCCTGGCACTTTCGCTACTTCAAAACGAGATGGCTTCGTTGTTATTTTTATGAACATTATGTGAGCTGAAGAGCCTGTGGCTCTTGGTCCCGGCATAATTGATATGGGTTTAAGTATCTGTATATACCCAACTTTCCCCGCCCTTGAAAGCGTGAGAATTGGCAGCAATCGAGTCATGTGCTATTTACTTATGTATATATGGCGATTCGCTAGTGGAAATTATTGGACACATAATGGCAGGACGTATATACACACTCTCGCGTGGGAAATACAGATAGTTTGTAATTCATGTCAATTATGTGCGGCTGTTTGTTGTTCTTGTTCCTGAAGGCTTTTTAATTGAATTCCCTGACCGATGGACCGCGATAGGCACTCGCGCAAAATGTTTGTTTATCAGTTATGGGCTTGAGGATTTATTTATTTGCCATTGGATACACAATTCACGCATCCCGCAATTACGTTTAAAGAGAGCTTAACTGACCGATGCCACACAAATGTTCTAACAATTTGTAACCTCCAGTACTTGTTTAAAGAAAGTTTTTTTAAGAAGCTGAGATTCAAGACGTACAAAAGTGTCGCATATAAATATATAAACTTCACTATACGAATTCAGATACTTATACTTGTAATTCCAAAGTGGGTCTAAAAGAATATTTTTGGCTGAAACTGCACTTGAAACATATTTTACAAATCTGTTTTACAGATGAATTCAATAACTTATTAACTTCTTTAATGCTGACACAGTTCAATCATTGAACTTGATTATTATTTAATAATATTTATCTCTGACGCCATGTGACCTTATTCGTTATCAAGCTTAACAGTATTTGAATTGAATTCAATCAACTGGCTGGCTGTCATATCCATTGATAAGTTTAGATTATGCGGTAAGCATAAGACTCACCACTTCCAGCGACTTACAGTTGCGAAACGCACCGTCTGCTCAGGTGCACTCGAGGCGGACTGTAAACACTAGACAAGCACCTCGAAAAACGAAAAGTCGTCGCTGTAGACAAACAATGTACGTATGTATGTACGTACTACAACCAACTAAAAATAAACATGGCACAAACTGTCGACCGGCTTTAATCAATATTTTGCCATTGCTTACCCGCGCTGGCATTAACAATAACAATATCGGGTTGAGACGGACGGACGGACGGACGCTAGCTAATTAGAAAGTTTTCCCAACCAATAAGGTAAAAATCGAAAAGCAAATCAATGCAGAAACAAAAACAGAAAAAAAGGCAGAGATCGATTGCGAGTGAAATGCTGGCCAACTTACTTGACCAAAAGTTGGGTAACCCCTTCACCCTCCTTTCACCAACAATTCCCATCGTTTACACCCGGCTTAAACCCGTTGAGGCGTTAAAAATCATCGACTGCAACTGATCGTTTACCATTTTGACATATCAATGCATGCACACGCGCACTATACATATGTATGCTGGATATATTATACATATATGTACTTATCCAACTGAACAAACCTCTCGCGCCCTTTCTCTTTTCATAAAATATACCCAGCTATACGTGTACATCAGCGATTGTTCCCCCGATTCTTCAGTGGCACGCAACATCGATCAATGATAAGACAGTTTGAGTTATGAATTGAATTTATTATTCGATTTTCAGCGGGTGGGCAGTTGCAGACTCAAGATCGCATGGGGCGTGGCTGCTATTTTGTGGGGCGTATAGATTGATTGCCTAAACAATAATTGAATGGGAAATTATTTGCGCTCTTTCGCGCTTGAGAACAGCGAGATCCATTTCAGATAGGCATTCTCTATTTGAGGAATTTCAGTTACTTAAGTGGAGTTTTTATCGTACCTAATTATTCTTGAAAAACGTTTCAGACAAAGTCTTCGCACTTGGTTTCATATGCTCTAATTATTTATAACTTCTAGATAGTTTACCATATCATTTTTATCACATTTAAATTGTACATAACGATGTATCTTAAATAAAAGGTAATACATAAAGACAAGTTACATTAGCCTTGAAACTGCAAATCAACTTGTTCAGCCCCTTGAAACCTCAAACTCTTCCACAGATTCCACCTACCAGATAAACGCCTTATACCCCCAACTTTGCTTCAAAATCCAATCAAGCAATAAACAAATGGAAACCCATTAAGCAAAAAAAGAGCAAAAAAGCAGGAATAACAAATTGCAAACTGTAGTTGGAGTAATTTTTTACGGGCGTGCGCTTTTTTGACTCCGTGTCTGTGTTACTCGGAAAGACTTGCATAGGTGTTGGAAATGTGTGCTCCAGATCCCAGAAAGCAATTCCAAGCTAAAATACAACAACAAATTCAAAAAACCAAATAAAACTGACACATGTGGCCAAATGCAAATGCGCACTTTGTCGCATTCCAAGCCCAGCTGGTCGAGTGGATTTCGATCCGAACTGGTGGCTTTGCAGGTTTTAAGCCGCAGACAAACCAGCGACAGTCATGGATACGATACGCCTAATGCCATCCAAGCCCGAAATTGGATTTCGAAAACTGTGGAATACTTTACTCTGAGGCATGTAGATTTTTCTTCTTCTAAAGTGAATATAGAAATATAAGTCTTTGTTATTTCATTTCAATTACCTGTTGGGGTAAATCAACAAGAAATGGTTGAAATAGTTGCTTATTTATAAAATTCACATGATCGATTTTAGGTTTGAAGTTAAACCAGCCTATTTCAGTTCCACAAATATTAAAAGTCTGCCTAACATTTATTATTTGTAATAAGTACAATATACCCTCAGTATTTTCGCCGCCGGCTTTTATAGAAACCCACACACATTAGATTTCTCGCACAAATTGGTGCGGTTCGTATCCAAACCGAGTCTCAATTACACCCGAGTGGAGCCCCCTCCCCCGATTTTCCACCCCCTCCCCGGCGGTTGGGTGCTCATTAGCTGGGCGCGGGTTACGCAGAGCATTTGGCGGTGGAGGGTTGGCAACCGCCGTCTATAGACCGAGCCACGCCCTCTGCTCCCCACTCGCTTTTTCCGCCAGTCCCCGGCACCCGCCCCTGCCCCGTCTCCGTCCCCGGAACTCGGCCGACTTTGCATTCGCCTGATCATTAAATGCTTAACCAAATGAGTAAAAGCGATATATCTGTGGTTCTGAGTGGGGTGTGTGCCAGCAGTTTGTTGTTGTTCCTGGACACTTGGAGAAAACATCTTAGTTTGACTTGTATCAGGATTGGGAAAAATGTACTTTAACACGCTGACTTCCTACATTCGAAATATTAATCGAACCATGATATTACTAATACTTTGGAAATTCAAATTAATTTTAGCTGGGACATTTTCTGTAGATCAGGCCAATTTCTCCCAGTGATTGCATATGTTTCTCTGACTACCAGATAACCATGATATTACCAATACTTTGGAAATTCAAATTAATTTTTGCTGGGACATTTCTGTAGATCAGGCCAATTTCTCCCAGTGATTGCATATGTTTCTCTGACTACCAGCAACATGTGGTCGTCTGTTTGTCTCCGTTTTTAAGTCGCTCTTGCGAGCGAAGAAAGCATGGAAATTATTTCAGAGATGTGAAATGGGGGCACGAGTTCTGAGCCCTCGAAATAATTGCTCTTCCCCCAATGGGGTTAATTTTTGAGGAGGGGTGCAGTTGGATCATCTGTGGAGTTTTTTGTAATTATCTCTGAACATGTGTGGGAATAAATGCATACAGAATACTTTTGAACGACTTTTTGGCTTAACTTTTCAGCTATGTGATATATGCAAAGTTATATTTACATAACAATTACCCAACCGAGTTAAAAATGTATAAAGAAAATTGTAAATAAACTTAAGACTACACTTGGTAAATTTGAATAAACTATAGGCTAAACTATTTGTAAAAATTGTACAAATTTGCATCAAGGGCAATCAAACAAAGTGTATAATAGATATCCTATAAAAGTGCTTTCCTTTTTAAGTATATATGTACATACATATGTGTATATGTACATATATCCACTATCTTACCAATTAAAATTCCGGGTTCCATAGTCGTATAATCCTTAGTTCGCCTAATCCCAGTAGCGAATCGGTTTCGTCTCGATAAAAGTTAAAATCACCAACATAAAACCTATGCTTTTCAAGGTCGTATCGAATCGAATCTTAAAATCGTTGAATCACATGGACACAAATCGGGTTGTTTATTTCGGTTTGATTGATATGCTTCGTGGAATGACAACTGATATCGCCGCATTTCGTTTTTTACCACTTTCGCACCATTTTGTTTCGTAATATTTCGCGTTAATTTCTAGAAATCGAAGGTGTGCCAAGAATTCTACCAAGACCTAAAATCACAATTGCAGAATGTCGAATTTTAAAGGTGACACCTGACTTGTTTGTTTTCTTATTAGAGCTTGTGTTGACTTTCCCACTAAGAAACAAATATATTTTGCGCAAGCGCAACGGCAAAATGAACAGAAGAAAGCATGGCGAAGAGAGAGAGGAAGTGAGCAGGAGTCACGAAACTACCGTTAGGTTTTCCTCTGCTTTTAATGAGTTTTTGTGTTTAACAAGCCGCGTTGTTTACCAAATTTGATTGTTTTATTTACTTTTTCCCATTTTCTTTATCAAATTTCTCAGTCTCTTTCTTTATCTCTCTCTCCGCTCTCACGCTCTTCAAAAAGCAAACACCGGTTAACGGGGAACGCTGGCAATGGCCGGAACAGGCGGCATAAAAGCGAAAACCAGAAATGGGACGTGTGGCAAGTGGAACAGACAACACTTTTGTTGTTGCTATCGCGGGTAATTGTGAGTCAAAGAATCAAGAATGTGTGTATGTGTGTGTTTGTTGGAAAAAAAGAGTTAAAGCCTCTAGAAACCCATTAAAACACAAGGCAAAACCTTAAGTTTGGCACACCAAATGCGATTTCATGCACTTTGCTGCGGAAATTCCTTCGGATTTTTTATTATTTCTCCACTTTTTCACAAACAACTTGTGGCACACTCACACACGCGCACAAATTCTACACCTTGAACTTGCGTCAGCTTTTTTCGCTTTTTTCGCTCTTTCCCATTATCTTTTTATTTTTGGTAACCACTTTCTGTGCCTTTTTTAATTAACTAACTTTTCTTGGTTATTAAACTTTCAATACACGCACTTGCAGCCAATTTTAATTTTCCTATGCTGCTTCTTTTGTTACTTTTTCTTCTCGGCTTAAAACGACAGCGCGCAGAAAAAAACTTGTAACCTCATGTCGTTTTTCCGACGCGTTTCAAGTCTTTGCACTCCGAAGTCAAAAAGCGATCTGAAACGCGATCGTAAATTTGTATGGAAACATACCTATTCTTTTTCTCTCTCTGTGAACGATGATCTTATTGGAACGGGTTGCAGCCCAACTAGCCAAAGCGCGTGTTTCAGTCCAGCTGTTTCGCGCGCTCAGAGAGGGAAAGAGAGAAAAAGAGATAAAGGCAGAGCTCCTATTGGATTTCAATTAAAATCGAATCGGAATTAATTGAAGGGCTGAGCACAGTGGGCCAGATAATTTTTTCCCAATTTTAATATAGGAGTTATAGGATCTCAAAGTCAAAGCAACTGAATTTGGGCATTTTTAACACTTACCACCTGTAACGGATTATTGGTCAAAACTTCAAAGAATATCACTTTAAATGAATGCATGTGCGGAAATTACCAACTAAGAATTTTCCATTTTATTACAAAACCATTAAAAACATAGCAAGCCTGATTGCAAACCTCCCCAATAATTTTACAGTTGAAGCCTGTCATACGGTTAATAGTTTCGGAAAGAACTCTATTCCAAATCAGGCCCCAAAAATTATAACAATTTTTCGGCCCAAAACAAATCCACCAGACATCCAAGTCATAATTCCATAAAATGTCCCTAAATCGAGGAAGCAAGGTGCTCCTGCGGGCGATTACGCCCCAAATTTTGAGGCGTGGCAAAGCGGACTATAGCAAAACGATTTGCAACCTGAAGATCAACAAGCAAACAAAGGTTCTAGTGCAGGGATTCACCGGCAAGCAGGCCACTTTCCACTCGGAGGAGTCCATGAAGTACGGAACCAATATAGTTGGCGGTGTGAATCCCAAAAAGGGCGGAACGGAGCATCTGGGTAAGCCGGTTTTCAAATCGGTGGCAGAAGCTGCCGAGAAGGTGAAGCCAGATGCCACGGTGATCTTTATACCACCTCCATCGGCTGCCGAGGGAATTTGCTCGGCCATCGAGAGTGAAATAGGCCTGATTGTGGCCATCACCGAGGGTATTCCCCAGGCGGATATGGTGAGGATATCGCAGATGCTTAATTGCCAGGAAAAATCCCGCCTGCTGGGACCCAACTGCCCGGGAATCATCTCCCCGGATCAGTGCAAAATCGGAATAATGCCGGGACATATTCACAAGCGAGGAGTGGTGGGCATAGTCTCGCGTTCAGGAACTCTGACCTACGAGTCCGTCCACCAGACCACCAACGTGGGATTGGGTCAGGCACTTTGCATTGGCCTCGGCGGAGATCCCTTCAACGGAACCAGTTTCATAGACGCCCTCAAAGTACTTCTGTCCGACAAGGAGATCAAGGGCATTGTCATGATTGGAGAGATTGGTGGATCCGCCGAGGAAGAGGCCGCCGATTTCCTCAAGGAGAAGAACACAGGCTGCGAGGCCAAGCCAGTGGTTGGCTTCATCGCAGGCCAGACTGCTCCACCGGGTCGCCGAATGGGTCACGCCGGTGCCATCATTTCGGGTGGTAAAGGAGCGGCCAAGGACAAGGTGGCTGCCTTGGAGAAGGCGGGAGTTCGCATGACCGCCAATCCCTGCCACCTGGGCTCCTCGCTCCTCGAGGAAATGATTCGTCTGAAACTGGTGCCCAAGCTGAGCGAAAAAAAGTCCCAAGCTGGCAAGAAGTAGGAGAGGCGGGATAACTTTATAATCCCAATTAACTAATTTTGTGCTCATTAAATTGCTAAAATATCTCATTTTTATTTTTTTCTAAATCTTAAGCTAACTAAGAAATACATTCTTTATAATATATAAAAGTTGAAGTCCTGCATACTTAAGATCATCAGTACGAAGACATACATATGTGTTACGGTTGGATCGACTTCAGCAATGAAACAATTAAAAAATTAATTGATTGTGAATTTGTTTTGATTACAAAACACCTTAAGATACATATATCCAAACTAAGATCTAGAAAAATTTCCACCGACGCTCCTAATTCTATTTAGTTTTGTTTTCTATATGCAAACGATTTCCCGCAGTGGCTGGCATTTTATCAGGAGTCGCATATCAAAAAAAAAGTTCGCTTTCATAAGCCTACAGCAAATACCAGATAAGCGAGAAAGAATTTGGCCATGGCCAAAACTGAAGGCAGACTCACCCATTGTCTTCACTCGGAATTCTTCGTAGTCCATGAGCGGAGGGGTTTCAGCTCCTTGGACTGTGTCCCGAAAGTCCTCCTCGCTGTAAACCGAGTCGTAGTCGCTGGGATCATGCATTTTTATTTATTATTAAACTGGCTCACTAAATCACTGATAGACACGCTACACTATTGCATACTCTTCGGCAGCATAGAAAATTCACTGCGTATTCAGTTTGTTTGGAAATCTAGTTTTCGCGAAAGGCACTGGTTGCATTAAGTGCAGTTAAGAGTAATGCTAGTCGTGGGGACTTTAAGGCTCCCGGAGCCACCGATTATGGAGGATCGAGAACCGAGCGCACCGACAACCGCATGCGCTTCCAATTTAAACACGACTAAGGCGAGCCGACAGTTTGGTACCGCCGTTCTGTGTTCTCAGCTAATCAAGAGCAAATACTACGAAGGCTATCAAAAACAACAAAAGAAATCTACAGACTGATTAGAATATCAAGTAGTATAGCAAGTGGGAAGTCTTAGAGCGAGCCTGTCGAGCACCAGATACCCTATACAATTCCCAATCTATTCTATGCTACCTAACTTAAAAAATAAGCATATGTATGTACTTACATGATAGCAAATAATCAAAGAGAACCATTCCTTTTTTAAAGTGTTCCTTTAATTAAACCTGTCTAAAAACCAAGTATTACGAATGTTATTAATAATAATTAATAAATAGTCGGTTATACCCGAACAATCTCTAAGAACACCAGGTATAAAAACATACGCTTTTATTTGCACTGAGAGCGCGTGCTATCTCCGCTCTCACTCTTGCTCAGAGAAAGTAATTAGGGGAGTTCCTAATGGGTGCGAGGGCAAGTGGGAGAGGGGATATACGAGAGTCTTATCACCAGTGTATAACTTGGACTGCGATAGCTTACGACTGTCAACTGCCTGAAATTCCTCCAATTAATTAATGCATTATAGTGATAGCCGTACATTAAATTGGTAAGGGTTTGAGGTGGGAAATGTGAAAGAAAAATGTTCTTAGATTTCCCATTCCTCAAAAAACTGTGATAACGTCGGTAATAAATTCGGCGATAGGAATCTTAAAACGCGAATTGGTACTTGGTAATTATTTTTAACTATTAATTAATAAGGAGATAAGCATGTAGCTTTCTAACACAACTTTAAATTTACAATACGCCGTACATAACCCCCTTCTCATCAATGAAAACTCGTTTGATAGGTTGTTGTTTAAAACAGCACACCAAAGAAATAGCATCATTGGAATGTTAAAAATTTTATTTAAATTTCGTTTCGCCTCTGTTTGTATGTTCTTTTGCAATTCTAATTATAATGCATTTACACATAGACTCCATTGTGTTGTAGGGTGTTGTTTCTCATAAAACTCGATCTATTTTACTGTATTTAATTCAAACATTAATTTTGTTTTGGTATTGCGTATAGTTTTATATAGCATTTTTTTGTTTGATTTTTGAAGAGTAATTCTCTCTTGTTGCTGGAGTATTTGGTTTGCTACAATTTTTCAGTAACTGACTGATATGTTTCGTTTACTCGTTTCATTCAAATATATTTCAACTATTTCTTGTGACTTTAGGTGGATTTGTTTATTTCTAAATTGTCTAGCAACTAAATAAAAAGTATTCAATTAAATTTGTAACCTAAATTACTTTAAATAAATTTCAATAAGCATGTTTCTTGTTTGATAAAAAATTGTTTTTCGAAGATTGTCTATTGTGAAATTGTTTCAGCGTTTTAAATGTTCAATGGGTCAGTTTTGGTATTAAAACCCTGAAACAAGTAACAATTTTTTAAAATGGAATTCGAAATAAAAGACAAACCAAAACTGAAGAGAAAAGAAAAATTGAATATCAAGAGTAAAATTGTCTTTGGTGTGTTTAGCAATAAATATATTTATATATAATATTCTTAACGTTATTTAATTTCAACTTTCTTCTCGCCTTCATATTTGATATGTTTTTAATTGATATGTTGCATATATTTTGTGTTAATAGATTTTTGTGTAATTCTAACTTTTACAGTTTGTTTTTTCTTTCGCAGGATTTCTGCTGATATGTATACGATATAAGTTCTGTGGCTTACAATTAGAAAATGTCTGTTTTGTATATAGTAATAGTATATTAAATTTTTAAAAAATATTCACAGAGAAAAATGTTTTTTTTTTTGGTTTTTATTTTTGTAGATATTTAAATTATTTAAAATTTACAGGCGAAGGTGTTTTGATGGAACGCAAAAAACAAATTATCACTTTGTTGGTTTTCTTTTTTGTGTTTCCATTTCATTTGCATCGATTATGGAATTCGTAGTTTGTCTTCTTTATTTACATGGGGCATATTCTCACATCCTCTTTTATTCATATACGTAAATATATATATATATATATATATATAGTTCAATGGATCAGTTTCTTTTCGTTATTATTCTTTTAATATTACTCTTGACTTTTTTAAGTTCTTTCGAATAGTATATATTCGTAAATATATTTTGAATAGACGACTATATAGGTAGTTAAAATGTTTTTTTCTTTTTTTCTGATTTTCTTTTATTTCAATAAATAATTATAGTTTACTTTTGCTGTAGTTGTTGTACGACCTATCAGCTAATTCAAGGTACTATAACTCCATTATTTTTCGGTTTAATCTAACGAATCTTCCTTTAACATTGGGTTCTCAATTTCTCCTCTGATTCCTAATCGTTTTAGTTACTTGCCACACTATCTGGTCAACAATTCCGTGCTCCATTTGAAGAATGTTTGAATTCGAGAGTTCTTAGACTAGGTAGGTAGTAATGTGTTTTTGTATTTCGAGATCCAGTTTCAGGATTTGCGCAGAAAATATTACAAATTGTTTGGGTCAGTTTTAGTTCTTTGGCAAATCGAAACTGGACCTGAAAACAGAGAATCGCACATTGGTTACAGCTGCTTTTGTTTTTTTCTTCTAAGAAATATATATATGCTGAAAATTGAGTAAAGTTGTGTGTATTATTTTTAAATTAGGGTTAGGCTTTATAATTTCTTGGTTTGAGTATGTAGCTTGAGATCTCTCATCGATATATTTAGACACACAAAACGTTCCGTGAATTATGCAACTCAAAACCAATAATTTCACTGCTGCACAGTAGCTCGACATAGAGATTTTAGTTTCTATAACGACGTGTGTTAGTTGATTAGTTAATTTGATTTGAAACATCAAAGAGTTTTTCTACTGGAAACAACAATAGCTGCAGGGCTTTCGCTACTTTTACCGACTAGAACTAAAGAAGTATTCCATAGTTTATAGTATATAATTTATAGACGTTTATCGAAAGAAGATACATAAGTGTACTGGAGTAGCACGTTAGAAAATGGTTGGAAGGTTCTTTACTGATAGCCTCGGTTTCGGTTTTGCATACATTGTTCGTAGGGACTTTTGTTGTGAATACCATTAGTGACGGATCTAAGAAGCCTTGAAACACTTACATATACATCAATAAAAATGTTTGGTATCTGTATACATACATATGCTTCAGAAAAAGTTCGATATATAAACATTGATAAATTTTCTTTTTTAATTATATTGTTTTTTTCGTTCTCTTTTTGGGGTTCGCCAAACGATCCTGCTTCCACATTTTATTTTTCTAGTTCTTATGAAGTTTTTCTGCAATGTTCTGAAGTTGCGCGTAGATTTTCTCAAAATAAACATAGTTCGCGATAGAACCGCAACGCATAAAGAAAGTCTAGGAAGGAGCGCAGAAAGTTGGGAGAAAGCGATTTGCTTTTCGGTCGATAGAAGCCGATTTGTGATCGAAATTGTTTGTTTATTTGCGTATGTATATTTTCTCTTCGCGCCTTTATTTTTTTGTAGCTTTTTCGTGGTGTTTTGCAATTTTTTTTAGTTTTTGGTTGCTTGATTTTTGTTTTTATATAAAAGTGTGTGGAAAATGAAAATAAATGAACCTAAAAAATCGTATAAGAAGGGTCTTGGAAAGCAAAATCATACTCAAAAATAGAGTTTGAGAAAATATCTTTTGGCTGAAATGGAGGGGTATTCATGGCTGGATTGTTGGGGACGATGAGTGTAGGTACGTGTGTGTCGGTGTAATTCGCATTTAATAATTGTAATTATCGTAGGGCGTGCCCAAATACGAATAGAAATTAGGATTGATGGGCTGTGCGTGTGCGTAATAAAATCCAGAAGCCGGATCTGGCGCTACTCAGTCGAGGAAGCCGGTGTTGACCAGCTTCTCCAAGAAGAACTTCACGTCGCCCAACTCCGAGTCCTTGATTCCCAGCGACTTCAGCATGCCGAGATCTCCGTTCTCCACCGCCATGAAAACCGAGCGCAAGTGTTCCAAGTCCGATCTGGAAAAAAGGATGCAACGGAATTAGGCGGGATAATTTGCAGCTTACTTGTGATAAATGGCAAAACTTAAATAAAGTTTTCCTGGCAAACGGCTTAGGCCCCGGGAATTAACAGTTGTGTGAAATAGGAAGAAGTCTCTAAATGGTCTTAAACTCGCAGTAGTTTGTGGGTTCAAAGGAAATGAATTCACCTTGGTTATTATTATATATTAAGGGGGTTTTTTAAAGGATGAATGTTATTAAGGTGTCTTAATAACCCACTTAATAGCCATTAGACAAAGCCATATAGAATCAAGGATTACAAACTGGGGCGAACTGTAGTACCTTATTTTCTCGGAATGTAACTAAAAGTTGCAACTTAAATAATGTGGATGAATATTACCTTTTTAGAGCCATAGTAATGGACGATATTCCATACAAAATAAATTGGAAACTACTTTAATACCCCGAAACCCCTTCATTTTCATAGCATTTGGCCCACAGTGAACTTGAATAATGAGCAAAAGCTCCACAAGCGCACTCGCCCACAGGCACAAACCACGTGGACACACACAGGGACAAGTTTTTAGCTTTGCTGCGGTGGGTCTCAAATTATACGCTTTGCTTAATTAATCCCTGCAGGTAACGTGCGGCTTTGCTGCCTCCTATATTGTTGGCAGTGTTATTGTGTCCGTGGTCGGTGTCCCGGGTATCCCGCGGGGTCCCGGGGTGTCCTTTGACCCCAACCATCCCGGCCAAGCTAGCTCTTTTCTATACCCACACATTTCGCTGCTTGTTGCGGCTGCTAGATAAACTTCATTATCATCAGCGTAATTAGTAAAGTGAGTGGGATACACAGCAACTTGATAACTTTATAGATATCATGGATAATTACAGTTAATGCATGGGTACATTCTTGTGGTTTCTAAGTACTAATGTAAAGATACTCTATATGTCAACAAGTGAATTCCTATTTTAAAAATGTACTTCCTGGAAATTTCTTTCAGTGCTCTCAAGACGGTGAGGTACGAGTGCAAAATACACATTAATAACATTTGTGCGTGTCCTGTGGTTCGAGTACATCCATTCAGTTCCATCCCGACCCTCCGGTTCCTAATTCTCGGATAGAGACTTGAGCTAGGTGGAGTGACATTATGACACTTGGGCGATTAATTGCCTTGATGAAATTGTGTAAATTTCCAGCGAGGCGAGACAAACAAGGCCCTCTTATATTTCATTCAGTCCCCCATTTCCAGAGCTTTTTCGTCTTTTTTGCGTCTTGCTAATTTATCAACATGTGCGTGAAGAGGAATATTTTCGTGTCCTTTTGTCTGCGCCTCTGGTCGAGATCCTGTGTGTCTGCATGGCCCACAGTTTTATGATTATTATTATTGCCACCCCAACCCACCTTGCGGATACCACTTTTGTGGTTAGTTTTTGTTGTACTAAATTAATGAAAATTTTTCTTTCATGTTTTGTGCGAGGAAAGTGAGTCTGACTCTTTCCTCCCAACTGTGTTTATACTCGGGCATCTCCCTCGTCTGCTTGTTGTTATTTTTGTTAATTAAATTTTTATATTTGTTTATCTTGGAAATTGTAGCACGAGGCTCGCAGCAGAATGCCGGCAGTGTACAGTGTAATGTAATTAAAGCAGCTGGAAACACATGTTTGCGCCTAACAAAGCGAAATCCCAGGGTTAAAGGCGTTTAAATTGGGATTTATTAAAGATTTCCTTGATAAAGGTGGCCCATGAATAATATAGTCCGTAAACTTAGAACCAAATCGATTTCACATTCCAATTGTACGCTTTTGTCATTTCTAATATTTTGTAATGAAATTAATATTTCTAATTCTATTCACATCCCATGACAATGTTATCTAACGATGATCATCCCCATATTTTCCACTTATAAGAACAATATGAAAACACATATCGAGAAAGTCCGTTCTGGGCTTCCCCACTTCTTATTTTAATTCATTAGGCAGAGACAAATATTTTGTTTGCTTAGGCCAAGTCAAGCAAATATTACGAAAAACAGCGAAGCCATAAAGAAGCTCTTTATAAAACAAAACCGGAAAAGGAGAAAAATAAATGGCATACATATTTTAAAATTTCATGACACTTCTTCTGCACGTTGTGTGTTCTTTGCTTGAAGCTGAACCATTTTATTATTCCAGCAGCCACAAAAATAGATAAACAGAGAAAAAGGGACTCGAAAGCCAGCACACAAGCAGATGCAAAGATAATTCATGGGACAAGGACAAGGACAAAGGCTGGCCTCTGGACCTCCACTATATAGTTTCTGTCGAATAAAAGGATTCCCCCACAAAGCGAAAATAGCCCTTGGCAGTGCCAAAGTTCCTTAAACAGCTTTCACTATTTATGCAACTCGGATGAGCTTAGAACCTGGCCACAATTATTTTTCAAGCTCGAAAAGCAGCTGGCGAAAAGGGAAATAATTTCGTTTTGCGGTTCTGTGGCGCAAAAACAACAAACTCAAGTGCAGACATGTTTACCGAAACCATGTCATTGACAGAAAAACTATTTCAGAATAATATTTTTCGTCAGAAAATGTTCAAGCAGGCTTGACAGTAATGAGGAAAAAACCTTAAAATTGTTGCTGTAATAAATTCCTTAATAAATTCTGACGCTTTGCCTATAATCCCAATTTAAATTTAATTATAATAATACGCATAATTTATATATTCTATAGTTTTATACAGTTTTTATTTATTTCTTGTTTTTAATTTATCTTCCTCCCACACTCTTCGAATTTCCATTGTTAAACTAAGACTAACTAACTAAGACTAAAGTAAAAAGTGTTTCTTTCAGGTATGGAAAAGTCGTTTATTTCCGTTTGTATTACCCAATCAAATTCTCCCCTTCTTTCTTTCAGTGCACGTGTGCAGCTCAGTGTTGAGCTGCAGTGAAAGTGGATAGTTAGGGCCCCGGTACTCACCGCATTAGATGAAGGGCAGCGCCAAAGTCCTCAATCGTTTGCGACTCACTCAGGGCGATGGCGACCTTCTCGACTCCGCCGAGGGGTGAAAGGGCATCACGTGCCTTGCTGCCGAAAAGTTTTTCCAGGTAATTGGGTCCGTGGGAGGCGATCAGGCTCTGGAGGAAGGATGCAGTCTCCTCGACCGGCGGCCGCTTGGCTGCAATTAATAAAGCAGACAAACAGAGTTTTATCGGCTGCAATTAAATAAAGTTTTCGGGAGGGGGGGCAATTCGCCGCATAATGTAATTAATAATCTACGGAATGCCTTGATTACTATCAGCTTAATGCATTTGCATTCATAATGTATTACCATTTAAATTGATTTTGTTCATTAAGCCGACAAACAGTTGGGCTGATTAATAAATGAGAGAAACATTATTACTTACAAGTCATTAAAATTGAATTTGCCCTGTCATATTGTTAAGGTATTAATTTATTTTTTCACCGCCTGACAATTTCCTAGGCATTAATATTAATAGCGAACTTGCTGCCCTTTTCCACTCAACTTTAAACGCACGCGTGCATATGAAATGAGTCCTTCCCCAGGAATTAAATATTCACGGGCTTACTGCAAAGGGTGGAGTGTCCGGCGAGATTTGTTAAGTTCGGACAATGGTGGAGCTTTTTAAATATTTAGGAAACAATATAAACTCACATTTACGAGCAACTCTATAAAAACGTTATCAACTTTTTGTTTCGGTTCAGATTTTGTTGCTTTACTTTGTTTCGTGTAGTTTAAAGGGACCTTTAGAAATGTGTACATGTACATAAAGGGTAAGAGTTGCTTTAAAAATTAGATTAGTAGTAAAGATAATCATAGTGTTTGATTTTATAGTTTGCGATTTTTTACTGACAACTTGGGTGAAGTCATTTGGAAACGGAGCTTTAATTAAATTTCCTTGCAACTCTATAAATTAAATTGAAATAAATCTTGTGTAGTTTTGGAAGAATTGAAGCTCTTATTTTGCATTTGCCGACAAAGCCACTTGCAGGAATTCTTTCACTTCGAGGCACTTGCTCAGAATAAAGGAGCATATAGTATGTATGTATATTCCATTACGTTTTCATGCTCCTGGTGAATACGTTTTTCCCCATTTATTCACATTTCTTCCCTACCGCCATTTCTGTTTGTGTTTACTTGTATTTTCTTTGGCTCCGGCAAACATTTATGGGTCAGTCAGTAAGCCAGTCAGTCAGTCAGTCAGTCAGTCAGTCAGTCAGGTAGTCATTCACCCAGTCTCTCAATTCAGTCATGCACAAAGGGCAGACTTTACGGCGCTTGGCGTCGCTTTTTTTTAGCCCACTGACTGCACTTGTTAACCCACTGGTGCACCTTCCTCCCGCTCCCTTAACCCGCTCACTCACATATGCTGGCATTTTTAATGGCTGCAAGGACACGTATGTATCTAGATGGGTCTCCTTCTCGATCTGAGTGTGTGCGTGTGTGTGTTGGTACAGTTACTGACTGTATTTGTTATGCAAATGGCGGCGTTTGCAACCCATTTTGCCCCTCCCATTTCTGCACTTTTCATACCCCTTAGTTATGGGGTGACTGTTGCTTTTTTGTTTCACTGTCATCAAGATTAATGTGAACAATTAGCTTCGCATGCGGTATCTGAAGAAAAAAAAACCCTTTGCCAAGGTTTTTTTCTTTTTCTGTTTTTTTTTTTCTAAACTAATCTAAATTACATAGTTCCTAGC
This sequence comes from Drosophila teissieri, assembly GCF_016746235.2. Lineage (NCBI taxonomy): Eukaryota > Metazoa > Arthropoda > Insecta > Diptera > Drosophilidae > Drosophila > Drosophila teissieri. The sequence goes on from NC_053032.1 coordinate 9,865,097, forward strand.
TTTTTACTGCGTTTTTCTAAATGACTATTATAAATCATGAAATTGATGAGTTTTTTTTCAACATTAATGTAAACGAACATTAACCTCGCAATTCAATCAATTGCCTTTTTTAATCAATTTAATAAATATCAAAACTATTATGGTTTCTGAAAGAAATTTTATCACCTCTTGAGTGCATTTACTTGAATTAAGTGAATATAATAGTAATACATTTTTTTAGTAATAATGAATTGGGTATTCTTAAATCGAAACCCGTGGAAACCCTCTGCTTTTTCTGTCGTCTGCATAAGCTTCGGTGGCTCCATGTATTGTGCTCTTTGCTCGGGGGAAAAAGTCAATTGGCGGGTGGGGATGGGTGGCTGAGGGAGCTGGGAGCTGGGATTGTCGCCTGTTGTTTGCCTTTAACTTGTTACATATTCCGGACGATGTATATCAGCAGTTTAGATTAAGTCTACGTGGCCATTCTGGCTCAGGGGTTCCCGCTCACCCGTGGGCCAACATTTTTAAACTTTCTCCGCAGCCTTTGGCTGATAAAGAATATGCAAAAATATGTTAATTTCCCAAGGGTGTTCGAATGCAGTGTGTTAAAAGTTTTCAAACTTTTTTTTATTGCAATTTAACTCTTTTTTCTGTATTTGCATGCCCTTTTTCGGCCATCAAATGATGACTCTGACCAGGAGCATGAGTGGCTTAAATAATATTGTCTTAATTTGCATATATGAAAAACATATTACGGAAGCGAGAATGAAAATTGCTGCGGAATTACAAATATGCGGTTAAAATTGTATGTTTAAAAATAATAGGTAACATATAAATGTTACGTAGCTTTAATGTTCCAATCCTTCAAGCTGTGACTTAAATAAATAATTTTTGTATATTTTTTGCTATTTAAATATACCTTTATAAATTCTAATATGTTTTAGTTTTGTTTCTTGTCAATACGAAAACATTTATGTCTTAAAAGTGTTCTGAAAACACCACTCATTAAACGAACTATGGTCCAGCGATAAACTAGGCCCCGAAGGACCTTTTTGTCTATCAACTGTTGCCCAGCTGCCAAGCAAAAGGGAGTATTCCAGGAAAAGAGGAGGCCGTGGGGATAATAATGAGAAACTAGGCGAATAATTTATCAAAGACCGCCGAGGTTGAAGCAATAACTTAAGCCAGCGCCAAAGCAGCCGACACTTCCTAAATGATTTCATTGTCGAAAATAGTTTTTTTCCCCCCGAGCCGAACAGTGGCGGAAAAACGGTGAAAATTTATGCCATTGTGTCCGGAACTGGCAGGATAAGATAAAGAGAAGGAAAATGGGCGAGGAAAGTGGCAGCTGGGCGTAACTGGGTGGAAGGTGGAGTGCTGGGATGTATCTCAACTTTCAGCCAACTGAATTGCCAGCAATTAGCAGCAACAATTTGCTGTTTGGCCTCAAGTCTCGAATTTCCCGTTTTCGGCGGGCACAGCGGGTGGGTGGTGAATCTCTCCTCCGCCGTAAAGTAAAGTTTTCCGCCCAATTTGCGCGGCCTTTGTTGCCTGTGTGTCGTCTGCGTAACGAATTTTATAATTTATCACGCGAATTTTTCCATTTTTTTAATTTTTCCATCCATGACATAATTAGGGAAACTATAAAAACTTTCACTGCCATTACTCGTCCTTCTTTTTGTTCTTTTTAATTCACCTTTCACTTACAGGATGTAATTATCGATTATGAAAATTAAATAAATATTTTGCTTTAATTGTTTTTCAATTTGCGGTAATTATTTCCGTGATTGCAATGGCAAGTGTAATTGATGTGGCAAGATGTAGAATGTGAATCAGAATCAATTACCGATGGAGTGATTCTATAAATATTAGTTTAGGTCTGAAATCAACAATACCCATTAATAAGCAATGAACAAAGTTCAATGGTGAAACTAAGCTGATTATTACAACATTATTCATTTAAAGAACCCTTTATACAACTTCTTCTTTTTGCGGCAGAACCTTCGTTAGCATTTTGACAAGAAGCTCATTTCCCTTGCACTTGAAAGTTGGCCCTCAGTTGACGGACAAGGAACAAGCGGAGAAAGTTTTTAAGATTTTGTACAGAAACTTTGATGCAGCTTGGACTAATTTGATTAGGTGCAAGCGAGAAGCAGGCTCCACAAAATATGTTAGAATGCAACACGACCAAGGAGAAGTTCTCGTCTCGCTTCTGGCTAAAAAACCATTTCTGGCCGTGACTTGAAACAGCAGAATCTTTCAAGTTTGGTTGCTCATTTCCTGAAATTTTCTTCGTTCTTCTTAAGCTAATTTAGGCAGAGTTCCTTTTCGCAAATTCTCATTTCGCAGCAAAAGCCCAAATGGACCATGGTAAAGCGAATTATTGATGACAAGCTGGCAACCATTCAATTAGAATCCCAGTTCAGCCGGCAATATCCTGAAAGCTGCAACATGACTTACCCGCCGTACACAGACGCATATCCTCATCGTATCCGTCAGAGCAATCGGGTGCACCGTCGCATAAATATTGGATGGAAATGCAATTACCATCCCCCGGACACTTGAAGGGCTCATATGGATGACAGGCTTCTGAAATCGGAACATGAAAAAGAAATCTGTGTGTCAGTCGGTAAGCGTGTAAAATCGAAAGCTTAAAGCTGAGAAAATGCATTAGAAACAAGTACGCAAACACTATATTTATGGGTTTAGACTGTGTAAGCGGATTATTTACCATTCATTTTATACAATTATTTATTGTTATTTACTGTTTATTTTCTGCTTCTAATCGAACTGAATTAGTTCAGTTCAACGGACCATATTAAATAATGGTTTTAATTATTGACAGAATTGCTTTGCAACCCACAGTGTTTTTAATACAATAACAAATCCATAATTGGTTTTTCTAATTGCATATTTTCATAAAATGTATATTTCAATTTAAATTATTAAAATTAAACAATTAAACAATCTCCACAGATAAATCAATTTGTACAGAGAGATTTTTTCGCTAAAGTAGTTGCAATTGCATTTGTCTGTTTTGAATCCTAATGTTAAAATAAAAATATTTGTGGTTTAGATTTTACTGATGGATAAAAATCAGCCAACTTGCTGGTATTTTGCTGGTTGTTGCATATTCAAATTTTATAAAATTATATCTCCATTCCGTGAAATGAAAAACTAATTAGGGTCTATTTTTGGAGCCAAAAAAAATAAAAATATGACGAAAATGTTTTCTGACAATTAAGCAAATTAATTTGCTTTCATGTTGTTTATTGTTTACATTTTCCCTCGCAATATTGTGCTGTTCATAAAAAGGCGTTAAGGAAGCTTTCAGTTTTATGAGGGGGCGTAAAAGAATGAAAAGGATAAGGACATGATGATGTTTCCCATCAGAGTGAAACATCAACCCCACAAAAAGAATAAAACGAAACGAGGAGAAAGTTAATTGAATTTATTGTTCCTTCTCTTGCCGAAATTCCACATATTTCATACAAAACATCATCAAATATGTAAAGCCGAATTTGCAGACTTTTTTTTGTGTTTGTTTTTTGTATACATATTTTTTCTGTCCAAGCAAATTGGTTTTATTAGGCTCTGCACGTGGAAGCGCAAAATTTTTGGAAAACAATTTTCATTTGCCAACGCAATTTACCACGGTTCCCAAATGTGACTAAATCCCTACCGCAAACAAAATTGTTAGCTCTTCGGCTTTTGTTTTGTGGCAGCTAAAAACAAGTTAAGCATTCAAAGATCAAATCTTTTTTGGCCGAGCACAAAAGTTTAATTTAATTTTCTGCCAAAGGAAATGTCCATGTCCCGCGAACTTTTTCCTGACACTTGAAATATTTTTCTGTTCAAGTTTAGACGGAGTGTTCGCTTTTTCTTTTTTCACCTACTTTCTACTCAATCTTCTATTTCTTCACTCTCCAGATGGTTGCGAATTTCCAGGCAAATAAAGTGAAAAATAAAACGTTAAGTACGTTAAGTACGTTATTTGAGGTAGCAGTCTTATTAAAGCCTTATCCTTGTCACCTTGGCCAGCGGAAAGGTGAAACAACTTGGCGGGCATTGCACATACGCACCGTGGCACGCGCGAGACAACTTAATTTTGTGTGATTCATTATGTTTCGGTTAATGTCAAAACAATTGGAATTTATGTGCTTGGCAACACTAATTGACAGGCCGAGGGATCCAATAAGTCTTCCCCTACCACTTGGAGAAAGCCCCAGAAAATCAGCTCACTGGATATAATACTGTGGGAAAAGTGTTTCGGTTTATTGTGCGTGTTGTGCTCAGATTGAAAAGGTCAAATGAGCCAAAGGGTTGGTTGCCCTGGCCTTTAGCCGGTTTCCCGTCTTTGGTTTTCGCCCTTTTTCCCTTTGAAAGATGTCGATGCTGGCCTTAACACTCGCACTTAAAGTTGGCTTTTATGTGGCATAAAAGGGACAACTTTTGTACATTGTTGTTGCATTGAAAGCGTTTGTTTTCGCCTTTATTTTGTTGGCGATTTTAGTTTAGTCCCGTTTTCATTCTCGTTTTATGCGGCAATTGATTACCATTTGAATACTTTATTATTTTTAATGCCTTTTCGGTTTACGATTAAGCGTGATACGTTGCATGCAAAAGGAAATGCTTGTGGAAATGCTTCTTGAATAATTTATTCAATTTGGAAGTGGAAAAGGAAGGAATTGACTTTTTGAAAGAAAGAATCTGAGATAATCTGGGATAAGTGCTCTAGTTTTATTTACACAATTTTGTGCAAAGCATTGGCTTCCCCATGCTTACAAAATGCATGTTCAAGAAACAAATCATACGTTGCGCATATTTAAAAGCAAGCTTTTAAGCAAACTCAGTCCAATGTGACTGATATTAATATTAAGGATGTGGGCTCTGAGTGTGTGTGAGTGCTTCGCACATAATGAATGTTGCATAAAGGCCAAAAATATTAAGTCAACGCACAGCTTCCTGCTGCTCATGGCATCTCTCTGGCCAGAAATAAAAAATAAAAATAATGAGCATATACATGGCCAACCAGAGTTAAATGACGCGTAAAGCTTCTGGTCGCACACAATGTTGTTTCCGTCTGACAATGTCCAAAAGCCAAAATCCAGAAACTCGTTCAACATTTTGCTAAGCGCTGCACGTGACGCCAGAGAATATTTTTACACTCTGCTTTTGTTGCTTTCTCCTTATGGAATAATCTCCGGCACTATCGACGTATAAAAATGTGTAATAACACCGTGCAACAAAATTGGCAGTTCTCTGCAGCGGCGAGCTTGTATTTTATGTGCAACATACTTTAAGTGAAAGAAAATTCAAAAACTCGCAAAAAAGCCATATTAATAAATATAAAATTTTTATATTTTTTCAAAATTTTGTGCATGTTATAAATGTGTCAAAAGACACATCAACTTAATTAGGTTGTAAAGTTTAAAAAACCAAACAAACTTTCTCCTAAATATACAAGCCAGTTAAATTTCCTTTGAAGGGGTTTAAAAATCGTTCAATTTTTATTGAATGGCTTCCAAACTGATCGGAAATAAGGCAGATAGTGTAATTCCATGCCACAGACAGCGTGCCAGCTAACAGAATCTTAGTTTTCCTGTGTCAATTTGCGAAGCACCAAAAGCAGCAGCAGGCGCTGTCACGCATGGCGTATGCGCAATGTTACACAGTTATTGCTCCTGACTCGGGCATGTTGTATCAGCTGCTGCTTTGTGGCTATCATAGCATCTATGGCCCATCCGCCTGCCAATTGCAGTTTACCTGACCCACGCAATTGCTTGGGCGTGTTCCGGTTAAGGGGTGGATTCTGCTCATGGTCGATGGCCAATATCCGTCTATATCTGGGTAGTTTGGAGGTGGGGAAGGTTGGGTTGAACGGCATCTTCAGCCTAAGTTTCGACTTGACAGGCCAGGACACAAAGTCGGTACAGTTATGACCAAGAGTTCTCTTTAAGGGGATGGTGAAAGTTCTGGCGAGTGTTGTGGCTCCCTTTAATTGGCTGGCAGAAGCCTTTCAGGGGAATAATCAAGTGCTGTAACTACGAAATTTATTTAACTGTGGGTTTCCATTGTAATGTGAAGACTTAACAAGCACATTATTAAAGTAGTTTTCCCAAAAAAGTTGTGGTAAAAGTTTTGTAAGAGACACGTATTTCACTTTTATGAATATGCTGAATATTGGTAAGAATTATAATGTAAAACTGAATAAATACTTGGAGTTTATTGAAACGTCATTTACTACTATCACTTTAAATTTTTTAATTTTAATTATACGATAAATATTGCCTTTTTAGGCAACCAATAATTGCATTACGTAAAACACGCGGAGTGTGGCATAAGTGCAGCAGTAAAGTATTATATTCATAAGCCACTTCATGAACGTTTTATCTTTTGATTAAAACGTAATTATGCTGCCAGCCCCATGGTGATTCATTGCTCTCCATGAAGACTTGCGGTTAGCCAACTTCCCTTGACCAACCAGCACCAGGTTTTCTTTAGACACAAACATATTCCGGCCATAATTAAGCTTTGCATATGCGAACCGCAGAGTGACTAGCCAAAGTTGGCAACTATGGCAAACTGAGACCGCAATACACGACGCCATGTGGGGAAATAAACAAAGGGAACGGCACAGAGTGACGTATACGCAATATCAACTAAATAATTGCACACACCCTGGGCCAACGGCGTATGTAGCTCACTAATGAAAATTACTTTCCTTGGCTGTAAGTTGGTTGTTGGCGTTTGTGTTTGGTTTGTCGCTATGTTGGGCGAAAGGCAGTTTGCTTGCAGCGGCAAAAACAATAGTTGGCCAACAGCAGCAGCACCAAGAAGAACTAATTGTTTTCCTTATAAATTAGCACATTTGTATGCAATGCCACGCACACACAAAACAGAGCTCTGACGTAATTTATTAGTGGCACCAGGAGCACACATTCCTATGTATATATCCCTCCGATTCCGGCCCTCGAGGACATGCATCTCGACATCGCTTCGATTGTCTTGCCGCAGTTACGGTTGCGGCCACGTTTACGCTCCGGGCCAACTGAGTGTGAGAAATGGCTCTGGTCTGGCATTATTGCCTGCGAATGTGCGCCACCACGAATGGCAACGGAATATACGTATTGAATAAGGAATTTGCAGTTTGGTGGAGAGCAGGGGGTGTCGGTAAGACAAAGAAATCGCTCACCGTATAAGGTGACAAATAACGAAGGTGTTGATCAAATAGTTAGTATATACAGAAAATACTATTATAATTAAGAATCATTCTCATCATATCTCATCTCATTGTGTGACCAATGAATTGAAGTACATAATTTAAACAGATTGAATAAAATGTGAAATTCTAACTAATATACACTGCTGATGTACAGAGAAGCACAATGCTAAATTATGTTGTCGATATATCAAATTAGGCAGTATTTCTAGAAGCAACGCAGTTTTCTTGCAATCATTGTTGTTTTACAAATGCTAATAATCCTCAAATCTTCAAACCAATGTATAATAATATTCCTACTGTCGCACACTAAGCTTTAGAGCCTATTTGCATGGAGCATTTCCAATTCCGCCAATTTAAACATTTATTAGCAACATTTTGAATCATTAATAAGCCATATCCATTAGTCCGCTTAAGCTAATTGCACTCAGCCAACTGCATAAACACAAGTGCATGTGTACAGCCGAAATGCAACTGGGAAAATATCGGAAATTAGGTGAAGGTGATGGAGTAATGGGTAAGCTAATTAATTTCCAGGATAAGAAGGATGTCAAGTCACAAGGCACGTCCATTAACTTTATTAAATCGCACACAGATGACATTGTTCGCACACTTGAAAAACATGCGATGTGCTGAAACCCAGTCCTTAATGGTTGCATATTTGACTCTCCTGTCATTTTCTAATTTTAATTTTAAATGAGATTCGGAAATGTCAAGTAGTAAACGAATTCAAACGAGGTCAATATAAACGGTAAGGTTGTGGTCGAGTCATAAATAAAATATATATGTCGAACCCTATTAATATTAAACTAGTAATACATATAATAACGACATTCCAGGTGAGCTACACCAAGATTAGTTAGAACTGTAGCTGTTTTTAACCGTAAAAAGGTTGTGAGCTGTATCCAAAATAACATAGAACCAAAAAATCAGATTCGCTTAGAACAACAGTCCAGAATAAACTTGGTGGGAATCCAGTTTATGACCTTCCAAAGTCTGCCGTAAACTTTTCACTATTATTGGCCAATAAAAACACAAATATGTCGAATGGAAGCGTGCAAAAACAAATGCGCTTTCCATAACGGAAATACCTTTGTTAAAGTGTGGAAAGCGCTCACGGGGGAAAATCCGTGTGTGCTGAAAAATTTGCAATCATAAAAGCACGGATTTTTCGCTCTCCATTTTTCTAATAGCTGTGGGTGCGGAAAACTAATGCAATTCGTTCCGTTTGGAGGGCTTAGGCGTGTCCGGGCGGAATTTGATTTCTTTTACGCAAATTTGTTGGCGGGAAATGAAGCGGAAATGGGAGCACATCGTTAAGGTGCAAAGGACCTTACCTCACCAGCGCCATTTAATGGCCCTAGCCGTCACAAATAGCTTGTTAGGAGAAACGCAATCTGAATCCTGAATTTGATTTTCGGGTAATTTGACCATGCGTGGCTAAGTGGAACCCGATTAAGTGCGGCTGAAGTTAGATTTCACCTACCAACGAAGTTAATGAGAGTTGACTATTCTTAACAATCGGAGGGATAACTTGGAAAATTGACAAATTTGGGTGACTGAAAGGGCATCGACTCGTTGAATAATATATTTAAAGAAGGACTGGTGTTACCCTAATTAATTTGTAGTTATATTTCAGTTTGGAGCGTAACATAACATATCATTTTGACCTTTCCACAAAAATCTTCTCTATCTAATATTGCTAAAGTTATTTAATTTGAGTTCAGAGTGTGTAAATTCATTTAATTTATCTTATATGCTTTCACGCTAAACTAAATAAAAAGCAGAGGAAAAACGACAAAATAACCTTTTCACATCAATTAAGAATAAAATGTATATACACATTCTATTAAAATAAATTCAACTAAAAACTATGGAAAAAGACCAAGCCAAAAACTCAACAGCATAACAAACTGTCAACAACAGTTTTGGCCAAAAACTGAGTTTTTTTATTATTATCTTTCGGATCCAGCTGAACATGGGAACAGACAGAACAACGTCATTAAACTAAAATAAGCTTACACGAGAGACTGTCTGCTTGTCCCCGATGTGGCAAAGTCGCTAAAAAAGAAACCCCCCTCGACCAAAAATATATTCACAAAATGGCTAGAATCGCTGAAATGGCGAAATGTCTGAAATACCCGAATTGGGCGGGACAGTCTGTGGCTGCACTTCACGCAATCAAACTGAATGCCAGGCCAACAATTGTCATTTGGCTGGCGTTTGGAGAACCGCTAACCCACATACCCCAAATGAGTTCATCACACACAGAAAGTTGTTCGAATGTATTTGGTTTCTGACAGATATATTCGCATGTATATTTGCCACCAGTCAAAGTTCGCATTACCAGCGTGGCACCCAACGAGCCAACGAGCCAACGAGCCAACGAGCCAAAGAGCCAACGAGCCAGAATGAAAATAATTTCGTGCAAACAAATGCCAAGCGAATGGAATCCAACAAAGCGTATGACAAACTCTGAATTTAAAAGCGAGCAAAACTGGCAAAACGCAAACGAAATAAAAGCCCCTCTGACACTACTACGACAATGGAACGAAAGCATTTCACATGATCCTAATCGCTATTTGGATGTTTGTTTGCCCGTTTATTTTCACCCCTGCTAAATGAAAAACTAGCACATGCAACTAGGGCATATGGGTTTTCTGGGTAGAATTTAAGCTGGAATAAAATAAAGCTTTTTAAAATATTCATCGACTTCCATTTATTTTATTTAAAGCGGATTTATAAACTGTTTAAAATGATACTTCAATTAAATGGCAAAAAAAAACAAAGATCTTATTTTCCAGTGCCAAAATTTATATTTTTAGTGGTGGTTAATTTATTTAGTTAATAGTATTAGTTAATTTATTAAGAAATCTGTGCCACATGGGCAAGGGTACTATTAAAATGGTGTATGATCTAGTAATTTATTTAGTCCGCTGTGCACCTAAACAGGACAGTATTCACTAATAGAAAAATATATGTGCCCTCAGCAGCTCAATTCCAGATCACTTAACACCCCCTCTACTGAATGGTTTCCAGAGCCATCAAAATCCTGGCCAGCAACTTTACGTGCTGGTGTCGTGCCGCAGGCAATTATCAAATGCCACAGTGAGGCACAGAAGTCAGCTGCAGCAATAAATACGGGTGTCGGTGTAACTCTATCTTAATCTGTGGATTGTAACGATATCCGACAGTTGTCAGTGGACAGTGGACAGTGGAGCCTTGACCCAGATGTGCGAATGGCCATTCCCCATGGCCAATGTCAACGGCAATGGCTGCGAAATCGTCGACGGGAAGTCATTAAATTGATGGAATTTCCGCTTCCGTCTTTGACTTCCATTCCGTGCTTTCACTTTCGGGATGGGATATGGTGTGGAAATAACACCGGGAATTATTAATGTTTATGCACTCACGTGTTAATGACTCTGACAATTCTCAGCTTTTGGCTTCCTCTTTCGCTGGAACGGTAATTGAATTACCGAGTTCGCACTTTGGATATAAAAGAAGAACTACAGAGGATTGGCTCTTGCCATCTGCGAGCTGTAAAATTGATGGTCCACTTAAATGCCATTTGATTTTATGGCTGTTTATGGATGTTTGTGGGTTGACCGAGTTGAAGTTGGGTTCCTGCGACACTTAAACCTTGACCCATTGAGCGGGCTCATAAATAAATATAGCCCGCAAAGACAACAGCCCATTGCTTTACAAATTTTTTGAATAAAATTCTTGGCTTCTAAATGCAAATGTCATGCCCCAAACTTAGAACCAAGGTCCTGCTGCCTTACCTTGTCCTGGCTGACACATTTTCGCCTTCCCTCTTGTTAATTGCGAGCGAGGACCTTGCACTTCATGCCCCCATTCCACCCACACGTTGCACTGGAAAAATGCTAAAATAATTACCACTTGAGTTGCTCGTGGCCAAGAAATATGACAATTACGCGAACGCAGGACATGGTGTCCCCGTTGGCCGTCGGTCGTGCGTTTAAGCCAAGTTCTTAGACTCCAGTGTTTTTCGCCCTTATTCTCTCATTTAATACCCATTTTTCTCCACACAAAGCGAGGGATGCAATTAAATGGTTTCAGTAAATTTAAGCGCTTAACTTTTCACCGCAACTTGAAGGGTTTCGTTTTAACAAACAAGCTGGGTTGGGGTTATAGAATTTTAGAAAAGGATGTTGGGAAATGTTAGTTCAAGAGCAACTGCGAAAGTTAAATAAGCCCAAGGACGGGTTAAAGCTACACACACTTGGCTGTGAGATAAACAAGACCTTAGAAGAGAAGTCGCCGTCAGAACTCTTAAAAGCTTTCTCCTGCCACAGTTTCTTAAACTAGAAACGGTAAGCAAACAGCCTAAACTTCCTAACTTCTTATTTAATTATTCCTCTTTTTGCTAACAAATGTGCTACTGACAGCTTTTCCCACTCAATCAAATTGATCAGTTGCGTTCAGAGCTTTCCCCCAAACTTTCGCATCGAAATGTCAAGACATTAGCGTACAGGCCACAAAATTAATGGGCCTAATCATGGCGAGTGTTTGGCCCAGTTCAAGTTTACCAACGCTTCTTCTAAATTAGTCGTAATATGTGGCACGTTACGGAAGTACAATGTAGTCGTTTGCTCTTTTATATGTTGTCTGTTTTGTATGCAAGTTGCTGTAATTGACAGATGGTACGAACATTCGTTTTGATTAGCATTCTATTGGGCGCGTATTTCAGAGGAGCAGGGGCGTAAAAAAAAATATGCGTCTGAAGTCAATTTACCGTTGTCGACTTTTTGCGCCATTTTCTTTGGCGCTTTTCATGCCATATTGCCTTTTGCACAGAAGAGCCGAGGGCAACAAAAGTTAGAGAAGCGAATTTTTGTTATTCTTTAGCGCTTTTTGTCTTTTTTAAACTTTTTTGCTGCCTTCACCTGGTGGAAATCACACGCCTCAATGGGCAAATTACAAACAGCGCGGGCCAAAGGATAGGCAATGAGGTCCTTCTCCTGCTTCTATTCCACAATAATGAAATTGCTTGACTCTTTGACATTTAATGCAAGTCGCAGCTAGCTATCCCATTTTCCAAGGACAGGGACAGCTTTTGACAGGTGCTGATGAGACGGGCAGAAGGTTCATGGCTGAGGTATATGGGTATCTGGGCTGCAGGTGTTACCAGGATACAGGTATCCATCACATCCCTCATTCAGCCATCAATCGCTGATAAACCGTGGACTTAATTTTAAATACATGTTCACCACAACCCATTTAATCGATACACCCGGGAAACCGATCTATCCCATGTCTGCGATAAGGCGCTACAAATTCTCTATCCCTCTATTGTATTCCACAGCTTAACGCTTCAGTGCGGCGACAGCCATAATCCCGAACACATATGGTTTTTATGGTTTTGTTCCTGCCAACCGGATGTAAATATGTAAATTCAATCCGGAGTGTTGAGCCACCAAGATGGCAGGAGAAGCCCACCCACAGGTAGTCCTCGTACATGGCGAACAATAGAAAAAACATGCGAAGCATTAGGCGAAAGCACAACACGAGCAGAGAGCAGTTTATAAATTATTTAGATTAAAACGCTTCTGCCCCACATGTTTGGCAGTGACTTTGAAGTTGGTCTGAAGAGTAAGGCACTCGTGCTGAAATTGGCCACCACCAGTTCTTCTTTTTTCGGATTTTGGAACCACCAGCTGCGCCATCCACGTAATCGACAAACCAAAATGGCGAAGCAACAGCGGATTTAAGCCAAGTTCAACATGTGTGTATCACACGAGGGCGTGAGCAAGAGTTTTAAACCCATCAGAGCACGAGAAATAATCACAGTAGAAGGGAATCCATATATAGAAGATAAACAAGCAAAAGATTTTTGATAAATTCTGATGATCTAATTATATAAATATAATACAAAGCCGGCAATTAAATGGAAATCGGCTTAAGTCGAGTAGAAGGTCACAGTGCAGAGATTTTGCTCTTTTAAGAAAATTTTAATTTTCTTGTGAACGTGATTCTTTTTCAAATATTTACTGAGCCAGCCTCGCACACAAAATTCGGTTCCAAGAATCACCTATAGCCATTAATGGCCGCCTGAAATATTTATTTGGAGAACATTTTTAAAATGTCAAAATATAAATTGATTAAGGTTCAGCTGGGACACACGGAATTGAATTTTCGGAGATATTAAAGCTGGGAAAATAAGTTGATAATATTGAGATGATTGTTTATGTTAGTTGGCAGAATTATTTTCCAGTTCCAACTCTCCATAAACTAGCTTTAGAACCTTTTTCTCATTTGAGAGAGAAAAAGCAGATCCATCTATTTGTAACCTGCCATCATATTTGATTAGTTCCATCGAATTCATCGCTCTCAGCTGTTCAAATTGCGTTGCCCGTTCTTCGATTGATTCAGATGATAAATTAGCTTGTGCTGGGGATACACTCAAATGTGGATGATGAATTCATTTGGCTCGTAGGCAAATCAATCAATCAAAGGGCCAAAATGTACCAAGGCTCTGATGTTGACATTGCCTACGATTTTAGCTTTCGAGGAGGAATACATCGATTGCCCTTTCGAGTTGATGTTTCCGTTTTACTAATTTTCCCTGCACTGATCAGACATTCTTTCTCTTAAATGGACCTACAGTTTGAGGCCTAGGATCATTAACTAGGCAATTATCGAATGCCGATAGGCCTCTTCCTTTTTTTAATTGGTTACTAATTTAATAGGACATATCAGATATTGGACCAGCATATTTTCGCAAACGAGGCCTTGTGCCATTTGACTGGCACTCTGATTGAATTTCATTGAGTCATGTTTTCTCTGTGGGTGTTTTTCTATGGTCCTTTTTGCAAGGTTTTGATTGGCCAACTTAATGGCTTTGTAATGATACCACATTGATTGGCCTTAGGGGACAGGGCTAAAATAATTTGTTGTCCGATCAATGACTGGAGATAGGGCAAAGGTCCGAACCCTCCCCCATCGGCATTTGGGGCAATTTGTCAAAGAGGCTTATTGAGGTTACGAAACAGTGTATTGATTTGGTATTACTTTGGGCAAGGGGCTTAACTTGAAGTTGGTGATTAGTTAAGTTAAAACGATACTTCAGAACTACACACAACATTTTCAAACCAAAGTGCGTTCCGAAATACCCTTAAGTTAGCATTTACTATATTCATTTTAAGCCCCCAAAATCTCGCATTATTGCTGCATTTGCATATCTAAAAGAAGTTCCCACAGCCCGCTTATTTTCATTAGACTACCAACCATATTATGTAAATCTACCGACAGACAAAATAATAATAGGCCGTCAAAAAAATTATGAAAAAGTTTTTCGGTTTCGTGCGTAAATTATAAACGCAAATATCCTTAGGAACTTTGGCCTGAAATTATAGCAACTTAGCCGCAAAGTTTTCAATGGAGTCAGCGCATAAATCAAACATTCAGATTGGAGCAGTCTGGAGCTCAATTATGCAAATTTATGTTAAAGCCAAACCATAAAACGAATAAATATAAGCAGCCGAATGAAAAAAAGTACCAATGTCGCACGTGTGTGTGTGCGTTTCTGTATAAATCAAATTAAAACGAACCAGCGAAATGAAAGCGATCCGAGCCCACGTAAAAAAAAACAAAACGCTGGAGAAATGAAAACCGAGTAGCATACGCGGCGAATGCGTAATGAGTGCAGACGTATGCGCAATTTTATGAATAATTGACAGCTGAACTTTAACAGCTGTCTGTCGCGCTAAAAGGAGCCACTCACTCAGGCCAACGAAATTCAGAGCCTCAATGGCACATCCTACTTGGGCAGCCATCGAAGGTCCGCGGCCATTTACATACACGAATAAAAACAAGGACGAAAAGCAGCGAGGAGGTGCTGTAATGGCAAGCAGCTGCAGCTGCTCATCATCATCATTATTTTAAATAAACATTACGCTTGGCTTTATAACCATTTATCACATTTGTAGATTTATGTCCGCCATTTGGCCGAGCACACAGAAAAGGGCAAAAAATCAGTTCAGTATATTAGCCCTCTCGAAACGAAGAGGAGATGTCCTTTAGGGAGATGTATTTAAAGTAATTGTAAGTAAAAGTAATCTGAAAGTACTGGAAGTATAGGTCAATATTGAATTCAAAGATGTGATATATTATTTTTTAAGGATTAAACCTTAAATTATTTATTTGTTCTATCTTCTAGGGAATACCCTCTTTGTTTTAAGCTTTCGGTAACTGTGTTAGTCATTTGTTGAGTGAGTCCCCATCGCAGAGTATTCTAAATCATGGCACGTCCACCGATGGCAAGTAGCCGCTACAAAAAGCAGGAAATCACAGCAGTCGCTTAGCTAAAAAACGATTCGCGCACACCGTTTCGAGGATTTTTCAATCTCAGCTGCGTTTTCGAGTCCTTCAAACGGCATACATATATATTGATTTTCGCTACTTTTTTCAGCACCGTTTTTTATATGTGATCGGGTATGTGCATGTATACATTTCAGGCGAGGCTGTCCGGTTTTAATGGTAATTGGTGCCTGCATAACCATTAAAGGGTTTTATGCGAATGACGTGGACGGTACGGGCGAGTGTGTATTTGTGGCGAGCAGGCACTAATTTTAGGTACGTGCCACAGTCTAAGCGGGTTATAAATGTGGGTTAGCTGGGCTTATATCTGGATGGTCCCAAAACTCAGATGATTGATATTTTTAAAGCTGCGGAATATGAAGAGCTTCGTCTGCTGGATTATTTACGGGCTAGCTCTGCGGAAAAGTTCAACAGAGTGTACGCTGTCTCAAAATTGGTTCAAAACCACTATTCATCATCCTGGCAAGCAAAGTGTGACACATCAAAGTGTGTTTTTAATTCTTAGTTTAGGATATGTGGAAAAAAAAATATGAAACAAATTTATTTTAATTTATATTAACAATATAAATAAGGATATGCAAGGGACTGATCGAATTTTCTATGATTTGATTTGTTGTGTAAATCTCTACAGATGTATTTCGTGCCATTTGGGGCCATTTGCTGTGCGTAGAACAGTTGCCAAAGGTATTCTATTTCTGTTCAGAAAAATAATTTTCCATTGTAACTTTATCCGGCAGACAGGTACTCCTATTGCCACCTGACCATGGCTACGTGTCAGTTCCATGCTGTCAACTTTTATTGTTAGAGAAACGAATATAAATTTCTTGTGGGGTGCCTTTCCATTTTTCCAAGAAAAATTGCAGGCTAACGAAGTCCGGCCGATAAGGCCTGGGCAACAACAGTTGGCCATTTTGTCTGGCCAAGATTTATGCGCGATTGCTCAAGTTTTATGAGTTACGTAGTTGCATTTTAGCTTAAAGGGAAAGGAAACAAAAGCCCGAAGGATGTGGATTGAAATCGCTCATCTTCAGGCCCGCATCGCGCTGCTTTTTCATTATGAGTTTAACAAAGTTGTTACGACTTTTCTCCCTTTTTTGCCTGCGACAGATTATGGGGCTTTTATGCTCTGCGATTTAAGCCAGCATTCTTACACTTATGGCCAAACCGTTGAGGTACAACAACTTCCATGGTTTCCAAGGGGTCAACTTGGAAGGACGTTGAGCAAATGGAGATTTACATTCGTCAGCTATTTTTTCCTTTCGCCTTTTCCATTAGAATACATGTTATAAGATGATTTTCGGTTCCCGTGGCATTTGTCAACAGGAAACGGATATGGCAAAGCTTGTCTAATAAATTCTTTGATGTATTTGCGCTGACGTTTCCCCTGGGAACGAGCTCAGGATGTCGTACTTTATTTATGCCACTGCCAGACGCATTCCTCACTCCCCAATGAATCATAAACTGACTCAATGCCGTCATCAACAATTACGAATGTATCCCGCCCAAAAAAAGGACATCCATTACGAAGGCCGCAAAAAGAGAAATGAAACGTCGCGCCGTCTACTTGGCGGCTCCCTGAAAATTTCCACTGTTGGCTTTACAAATATTTGACCCATCGAAACTTATACGTGTCTACAAGGAATGGGCAAACAAACGAAAACACAACTCAAACAATCTATGCCGTATCAAATGCCGCTTGGTCCCGACAACACGAAGAGCCAAGAAAGTAACCAAATTTGAAGAAAATCCTGAGGCTTTGCCTTGTTAACTGACACTCATGTTTGTTTTGGGAATAGAAGCACAAATTTGCCAAGAAAACCTTGGTTTTATAAAATTCTGTATGTCTTAATACCTTAAAAATACGAAAAACTTAACTGCTTTTGTAACTATCAGAAAATGTACTAGTTTCCATAATTTAAATTTATATATTGTATTCTTTAAAAAACGGAAAAGGATTTGATTGTTTTGGTCTCTTTCAAATTAAAATTTATTGCGAGCTTGGATTAATTCAGAACAACAATTTTATTATCCATTTGAACATTATAAATATGGAAATGTCCAAGAAAATAAATTTAGTTACAACTTGTTTGGTTAACTAACAGAGGAAAACTCGTAATCTAGCAGCAATTGAGCATTTAAAATGCTGTCAGGCAAACAGTCGCCCTTACACATTCATTTGGCTTGTCTCGTTTTATCAACTAGCTACAAAAAACCTTTAGGTAAAAATTCGAAAATTATACATGCTGCAAGGAGTAGCAGACAGCATAAAAACAGAGGTAAGACCGATTCGCGATGCAGGCCCATCATGCGATGCCCGATTTCCGATGCCGGAATAATTGCCAGCACAAGGAGTGCCAGAGGCATGCTCCTTTGGGAATCATCGATCAGCACACTCAGTGCAAGTGCTTGGGTGAGGTGAATGCCTCCTCGATTTTCCTGGAAAATGTCCTGGACCTGGCCAACACCCTGGCCCAGGTGATGATTATCTGTGGACTGCACGAGTGCAAAGCGAAGTCAACTGTGGACATCATCACATACGCCTTCTTGCACTACGATCAGGTGTGCTATTGCATAGATACCACGCCCAAGAAGCGGCTGAGAAAGGAGGATTTGTTCCACGAGCTGGGGAAGAAGTCGCTGATGAACAAGGTGGAGGCCCACTTGGCCTATGCCATTATCAAGAGGGGATTCAAGGCCTTCTACTACGAGCCGAAACAGGACTTGACCTACGATGATCAAGGCAGACCCTCGTACAATGATGAGTGTGTCTGGGTCCACGCAGCCAGGAAGTCAGCCGAATCATATGCCCGTTTCGATGGTCTCTCCTGCAGCGAGCAGTTGGCCTACGAGGCCAAGATCAAGATAGCCTTCAAGAAGTTCTACGATCGCATGCAGACGCGCAAGAGGCAGCCGGAGGGCGATGATTGCAACTGCTGCTTCTGCGCCAAGAAGCGGGGTCATCTGGTCTATGCCAAGGAACCGACTCCCTGCACCTCCACCAAAAAGAAGCCCAAGCACGTGTGTCCATATTGTTGCAAGAAAAAGCAGAAGCAGCAGTACACACATCCTGCTCGCCAGCCGGCCAAGTGCCCCAAGTGCCACAAGTCGCGGAAATTCTGCTGCTGCACCAAAATGGACTTCAACTTGCAGTGGGTCAAGAGCATATGGGAGCGACCGGACTTCAATCAGTACTACAAGAACGAGATCGCCGAGATCGAGGACCGCCTGGTCAAGGGAACCTGCTGGCTGCCGCCGGAGCCTGAGGAAAAACTACTCGATGAGGGCGAAGGCGAGGAGGAGGAAGCGGGCCAGGAGATGTCGCCGGATGCTCTCCTTGCCCTTGGCGGCAAAACGGTTCCCAATAATCCGGATGAGGGAAACGCGGCCAACGGCTCACCACTGGCCACCAAACAGCCTTCGCTCACCGAGCCTGAGGGCGAGTCCTAGATTTGAAGGATCCTGCGAATCGGCGCTTGCTAGTTTTCTAAATTTGACTTTACTCTTGAGAAAAGCAGTTCTCAAAATTTTCAGTGCCAGCAGATTTGCAATACCCTTTTGACATTAAAGTTGTACTCAAGCAAGTTTCTGTACTTTCTGTAAGCACCGACTTCTTTTTATTTTGCGTTCCTCTTCAAGATGGTGTTATTTAACGAATAACAGCCTTTCAAAAATACTACTGATGGCGCACATTTAATTAAAAATGAACGCTTTTACAAAAAGTATGTGTTCCGAAAGCAGGTTTTCAGATAGCTAAAATCTTGTTATATGGTTTCAGAAAAGGTTTTTACCTAAATTAAATCTGGCTAAGTTCAAGCGACTTCACTTTTAAAGGTAAGAAAACGCTACAACTTCCTAATTACCCAATCTAATGGTTCGCAAATAAGAGGACGTGAGCAACTGGACCCATCAACTGCCTAATATTAAGGCGGAAAATTGAGTTTTCTTTCAGGCGACACACACCTAGCTCGAACCAACTCAGCCGCATCCATTTGGCCCACTCACATTTGGCCACTTGGAAAACTGAACGGCTGAGGAGAGCTGTGAGCTGTCTCGGTGTCTGTGTCAACATTGGCCGAAAGTAGCATGCAACAGTAATGGAAAATACATTTAATCTGGCTTTTGCAGCAGCTCGTCCCAACGATAACTCGGGCGCACTTCATCACAGCACTTACGGCTCAGCAACCCCCCTACAAACACCTCTCTGTGAGCTGGAAAAGTGAAAATGTGGAAAAGCGTTCAGGCAGCCCAGAGGCAGCCATTTCTCCCACCTGGAGAGAAGTGAAAAATGCTGAAAGGTTGACCATGGTCATGACGGCTGCTGCCTTGAACTTCCCTGGATAAACTTTTCGCATTGCAAATGCATGAAAACTTTCCCTTTTGTTTATGTGCACTTCACTCAATTTTCACACTCGAACCGTACGAAACGCACACTTTTGGCCAACAATGTCGGCATTTTCCGGGTAAAAAGTTTTCCATTTTTCATTTTGATTTGAAAGCACATGAGAGTTGTGTAAACAAGTGGGTTAGAGGCATCGTTTAACCGCAGAAATTCAATGAAACCAATAAAGCAATGAACATTTACGCCGTCCGACCGCATCAAATTGGAAATAAATTTAAACATGCTTTGTGGCCTGGGTCAGGTCATAAATAATTGGGGGCTAATTATTATATTTTGCAGTTCTAGGCAAACGGACAATAACTGGCTATTGAATTATTCAGCAGACCGAAATACCAATTCAATTATAGTGCCTCGAAAAGCCGAACAAGAAAGTGTTTCACACACCAGTCATAACCAGATCTTTGAGGCCATTGGGTTAAATGGATATTTGTCTAATGAAATTCAGTTAAGATATAAACGGCAAGTCTTGAAAATTAATTATCAGACTTTGTTTAGAAATTGTAGCAATAACCATAAGACCCATTGCAATGTAATCAAAAGGCTTTCTAACTAATTACAAGTTTTTGTGATAAGGTGGGAGTTTGAAGTGTCAGACCAAGTTTCACTTCGCCCCCCAGGAACTTAATTAAAGAAAAGCGAAATTTCATTTTGCATTAGTTTGTGTCACAAGTGTAGCCAGGTTAATTTCTCACACATGCCACGCAATGTTCAGGTAAAGGGCAGATGTTATGCATACTTTGCACACGAGTGAAAATTGTGAAAACGACTGGAAACTCGCGCAAATGTGCCGGGCTGCCGCCCTCCTGCCCCTTTAAGCAAATCAATTTGGGAAAACTGTGCTTGGCTGGCGGATGGGCAAAGTGCTCAAATACAAAATATTGAAATCGCAGGCAACACCTGGCTCTGGTGTTGCCATTTCCCAGTCAACAGATACAGATACAGATGCAGATACAGATACAGATATATGTATACCTCAAATTGCACTCGCCAGCTAAATTGGATATGCAAAACTGAGATGTGGCCTAAGACTTCTGGGCCAGAGTCGAAGAAATGCGCCAGTCACAAGTGGATTTTCACTGGAAAAGCTCTTCAGTCGTCTGCATCTGTGGTTATCTTTCGTCCCTTCATCTGCGGCCAACGGATTTCCATTTGTGGCAATGTGGCGATGTGAGTGTGCTTTCCTCGCTGGAAATTGGATTTATGTATTGTGCATTTGCCATTTCAAATAATATCTTGGCCTGGCATTGGCCATAAATGTGTAAGTACGCTAGCTAAGCAGCTGCCAACTCAGCAGCCTGCGGATTTACAAATAAATATAGTCATTTATAAGAAATGGTTGTGCTGCCATTTAACTTGGCCAACAGTGTGGAAATAGTTTTGCGTATTATTTAAGGGCCCTCAAGTTCAAGAACGTATCTCAACTTTGCCTTTTCTGTGCAGAAAAGTCAATAAGGCAATTGCTGCTCAACCATTCAAGCCTCTATTTCCCCACGACGACACTTTTGTTAATGAAAAAGTGGTGTTTTTCGCCTAGCAGAATGGTTCTATTTATATAGCCAACGCGGCGTATGAGTAACGCTGCTAAAATGTCCTGGTCCGAGGTCTCCTCCTTTTCTTTTATGCATATTACACGGTTT
The DNA here is from genome assembly GCF_016746235.2 of Drosophila teissieri. Taxonomy (NCBI): domain Eukaryota; kingdom Metazoa; phylum Arthropoda; class Insecta; order Diptera; family Drosophilidae; genus Drosophila; species Drosophila teissieri. Next base: position 9,886,677 of record NC_053032.1, read on the forward strand.
TGCTAGGTTTTCTGTGCTTCGCCTTGGCTTGGCAAACTTTTAGTGCGCAGCAAATAAATAATAAATGAGGCAACAATGAATGCCGGGCAAAGGAAGAAAAACACTTTTACCCGGCAGACTTGGCCGTAAAAATTGACAACATATAAAACAGATATTTCTAAGGCGCGAGTGAGCAAAACTTCGATCGTAAAATAATATGATGCCATAAAATAAAAAATGAAATTCGAAGGAAAATATACTTAGTTATGACTCGGGGCGTCTGCGTCTGCGTCTGGGGTAAAAAAGACTTTAAGGCGGGACAGAAACCGTAAACATTTTTATGAACAAATTGATAATCTGGGGTAGCGTGTTAAAGTGCACATTTAACGAGTGAAAATCAATTGCAATCGATTGAGGCGAAGGACAAGGCGTAACTCAAATTCCTGTTCGTTGGCCACTGAAACTCTACCCTTGTGAAATATGCGCGACATAATTGTCGTATCAGAATGAAATGTAATTTTCGCAACAGACTCCTTAACGACCTTTCCACATTGTCACAACCAATTTCACTGAAAGACAAACAACACACAACTCAATGATGGCCATTTGTTGGGTTATATTCGGTAAACCAGTTGACAGTTTACCGAGTTAATGGGGACAAAGTGTGGATTGATCGGTGTCCATGGGCAACGCGGCGTATACGCGACCCTGCTCGTGCACCCATGAAGTCACTCAATTTGCATACGCACATCTACTAAATATTCATAGATTTGCATATCAGTAGCCGAGTTTACAAACTCTAGGGCCGCGATATAGGTCCGGGCAATTAAGCATAATTAAACTGTCACCATAAGTTAATTTATCGCATACAATCATCCATATCATCTTCCGATTGCGTACCTTTCGGCACCAAATTTATGGCTTTTGTAAATTACTGGAGAATTGTCCTGCCCTGGTCCATGCTTTCAGACGTATTTTGTTCCCATATTGTTCCACTTTCTCTCGGAATTTATTATTTATGCCAGTAGCAACAAACTAGCAATGGCAATAACAATAAATATTTTCCTTTTGCATCCGGAGTTTATGCCTTTGCTTTGCTTTTATGCCGCAGAAGTACTAAAACATTGTTCGACACCTGTTCGGAAATATCGAACAATTGGTTTTACAACATTAACGCTTTATACTTTAAAAATGGTTCTTGATGTAGAAATAAATTATTGAGTTCTGAAATAATATGAGATAATATGCCGCAAGTCTAATCACTCTGAAATGAGAACTTAAGGACCCAGGACGCACATTTAAGCCATTACGCTTTGATCGCGGTTTTTCGCAATACACTGTTTTCCATCAGAGCACTCCTGATATTTGTGCAGTGATTTTCAACGAAGATCAATACTGGTATAAGCTTTGGTGGCAACACTACTACTACCATTGGTCTTAAATAACAAGAGGTCAAACAAAACACTTCTTAAATACATACAAAACTCGTGACGATGGAACATTTATATACTATTTTAAGGTAAATAAACCAAATGTTTATTGTGGTGGTTCCATTGTTATAGCCTATTCAACCCTTTTCGTTACAATTACAATTAAAAATTACAATTAAAATCCGCAGCAAAAACGCCATTAAAACCAGCAGCTCGAGTTTCATATCTCCCGACTAAGCCCGAAAACCCCTAGAGACCACGCAAAATACTCGACCAAGAGAATTAATTAGGAAACATGGTCCAAAAGTCGGGGCCAAAAGTTGCTAATAAAATTATTCAAAGACTTTCAGGTTCAAGAGCATGGCTGCCGTTCTGGCCTAAATGCTTTTTGGAGAGCAAGTTAATGCTAACTGGAGTCTAGTTGGCTGCAACTTTTGAATGCCAAACGTAGTTGGCCATAATGCGCGGCGTAATCACGTTTCAGCTTTTGCCTGAGCGCTCTGTTGATTTTGGACTTGGTTGCGCTTGCTGTTTTGCGGCTTTGCTTTTATGGAAATTCCATTTTGCGCCAGCTGCAGTTCGAGCCATCACGTAAGTGGAAATGGCCAAGTCCACGAACTGTTTTGTAAGCCAATATGTCCGTCAGTTGGCTCTGTGCTCAGTGCTCAGTCCTCAATCCTCAGAACTCGGCATTCGGTGCTTTTCCGCTGGTTGCAGTTGCTTTGCCTCGACATCGTATTTTTGTGGAACAGGATATTTGCATGTGGGGCACGCTTCGGCGAGTGCCAGCCAGAAAGGTACGTTTTGTTTGCCATTTGTTGCCGTTTAAGTCACCACATACATCGGGCAGCTGGGAAAAGCAGAGGGAACTCCCCAGCCAACTGCCACGATTTTTGTCCGACTCCCTCGAACAAACACATTAGCCAAGAAGAAATCAAATATTGCATAATTTATGCCTCGAGACTGACTGTACTGAGTGCGCTCGTAAAACTAATTGAATTATTCGCTTAATATTTATGATACTCTAGGCTAAGCTACTAAATAAATATTTAAACGGAAGAAAATGGTAGCTTACTATGCAAAAACGTCGTACTTACGTTAAATGGAGCGGAGCTAGAAAGCCTAATTTAATGTATTTGTTTGGGAATTGCCAATCAATACAACTGCTTCAATTTAATAAGAAAAGTTTTGTGTAGCCGCTCTACATTTGCCTATGCAATGGAATTCACTTTCATAAGTTACAATTTTCTTTCGGTAAGTTATAATTTTTGGATAAATAATATTAATAAATACATCTTTTAAATATTGATTTTCAAAATGTAATTATTAGGCGCAGTGCGCGTGGCAAAGTGCATTTACCAGGAATTCCATTTGATCCAATTAACAATGTTTTTCTCAGCCGAATGTCGGCACTGAAAGCGAAAAACCATGCAACAATCAGAGGTAATGAATGCTGTCATGATGAAAAGGAAAAGGAAGTGACGCAGCCCCTTTCAAGTTGTCACTGAGCACTGAATTCCAGAGTGCTTTCCAGCACTCGCCGAATCCTGTCCGTGGCACATTTATTAACTGGCCCAGAATTGTCCGGCAGGGCAGCTGACCAAAAAATTACGACCAGCACACAATGCCACAACCTGCCAGGCGACCCACGCTCGTTTTCGTTCGTCACAAAGCCAGAAGCCAGAGCAGAAAGCGAGCTCAATAAATAAACCCAAGCCAACCCCAAAACCAAACCCTTATCGCCAAAAACCCAAAACCAAGAAGCCAATGTTCAGTAAAGGCAGCCAGCGGGATAACAAGCGCCGTGGAAATGCAGCGAGTTCTTTTCTGCGGGAAATTGCAGCATAAAATATGTTGTCACTGGCAGGGAAAACTAAAATTATTACACTGCCCTGCAAAGTTGGTTTTCCCACTGAAATTGCAAAAGGGGAAGGGGCGACAAATTGGCTAACCTTTTTTCTCGTTAATGATTCTTGCGTCTTCAGAACTGAGATTATGCAAGCGAGTTAAGTAAAGAAATAAATGCATTTAATGCTGATTTAGATTATGTTTATTTTGGGTAAATTTAAAGGAAACAAACAATTAAATTGAACATAAATAAGATAACTCTAATACTCAGGTTGCTACAATTTTTTTTACATTTAAAACTGAATCAGAATTATATATTATAAAATAGTTCAAGTATTTTATTTTTCTTCAAACTAATACATTGGTTTGTTTATGGACTCGTGGCCACTTTGCGGATGACAAGTTCCTGATTCTCAAGAGTTGTAAGTGCTTTTTTTCGATACTTTTAAAAGTGTAATTACTGAAACTGACGTTTTGTGAGTAACAGGAATCGAGGAAATTGTGTTCCCTCATCAGATGAGCTCATAAAGCTGCCAAAATGTCGAATGCAAGGAATTCAGAAAACCTAAAATGTGAAATTTCACCATTTTATTTCTGGTGTACCGCAGAAATAAGTATACTAGAATAAAATTGCTTTGCATATTCATGAAATGGCTATGCGACAGGCGGCAATTAATGGCCGATTGAGCAACTAACTAATTGAAGTCAATTCGTGGCCCGAAACAAAAATGCCGCAAATTAAGTTGGGAATACACTTGTTCGCCAATTTATTGTCCTGGCTGGAGTTAATTACTTATTTGGTTAGAGGGCTCACAACACATCAAATGAATAATTTAATTAGGGTTGGCTTTATTTCTGACAAGCTTCAAATGCCACAAATCAACGAACGCCTACGGGGCTTAATTAAACAATTTAAAAAGAATTGGAAAAAAGCAGTGAAAATTCCATCACGAACGGAGGTGCGGAAAACCCCAGCGTAGAAAAAACGTTCAACTGCTTAAAATAATAAAAATCATTTACATAAACTTTAAACGGAAAGCCAAAGATTTCCATCAGTGGCCACCAAAGCACGCGAATGGAAAATCCGTAAAACAGCAGAGAAAACTGAAAAAAACATAAATAAAAAGTACGTGCACATTAATTATGCAGCTCACCTGCCAGCTGAAATAGTGCAAATAAAACAAGAGAGAACGCTATAGTCGAGTTCCCCGACTATCTGATACCCGTTACTCAGCTAGTGGAAGTGCGAAGGAGAGTTTTTGGCGGTTTGTGGGCGTTAGAGTGGGCGTGGCAAAAAGTTTTTTGGGAAATCGATAAAAATTTACAAGACTAATACAAAAATGAAAAAATATCAAAACATTTTTCAAAAGTGTGGGCGTGGCAGTTTTTGGCGGTTTGTGGGCCTTATAGTGGGCGTGGCAAAAAGTTTTTTGGCAAATCGATAGAAATTTACAAAACTAATACAAAAATGAAAAAATATCAAAACCTTTTTCAAAAGTGTGGGCGTGGCAGTTTTAGGCGGTTTGTGGGCGTTAGAGTGGGCGTGGCAACATGAATCGACAAACTTGCGCTGCGTCTATGTCCCTGGAGTCTGTATGCTTAATCTCAACTTTCTAGCTCTTGTAGTTCCTGAGATCTCGACGTTCATACGGACGGACAGACAGACGGACAGACGGACAGACGGACAGACAGACGGACGGACAGACGGACATGGCCAGATCGACTCGGCTACTGATCCTGATCAAGAATATATATACTTTATATGGCCGGAAACGATTCCTTCTGCCTGTTACATACTTTTCAACGAATCTAGTATACCCTTTTACTCTACGAGTAACGGGTATAAAAAATCAAATTAAATTAAAATAAAATAAACGAAAAGTTGCGGATACCTGTTTGTTTGTGGGTCTTGCAGGCTGAGTAGGGCAATAAGTAAACTAGAGCAGGGGAAACTAAGAGAAAAGCAGAAATGAAAAATGGCTGGAGCCCCAAAGAACACACTGAGTGAAGGCCGATCTGTGAATGGAAACTGGCTTAGGGAAAACCCGAAAATGAATATGGTGAGCAAGGAAGTTTCGGTTTCGGAAGTGGAGTATACGCCAGGTGCTCCCCTAATGAGCTCCCAATATATGGAAAATGCCGGCGCTGCGGTCGATTACTTACCGCTCCGCTTCACAATGGGGTTGGCCATGTGCCCGTACAAACGGCTCAAATCGATGGCCATGGTGGTGGTGGTGGTCTGCAGGAGGAGCAGACAGACGGCGAATGACGGCCACATGCTGAGGTGGCGATGCTGATGGTGGTGCTGACGCGGCTGATGATGATGATGGTGGTCCATGGCCAAGAAGGACATACCGCTGTAGTATACCGCTGGCTGGCGGAACTTGTAAAGTGTGGAAATTAAGACCCTCGGCCTGATGATAAAAGTTTTTCACACGCGCACGCACACGTTTTCCACTTTATCCGAGTGTTTTGATGGAGTTTTGCAGTTTCGTTTTCTTCTTCGTTTAGAAGCAGTTTTCCGGGCAACTTTTTCCAGCCCTTTGATTGAATTATCGTTGGCACTTCAGCCACTGCAGCGGGTTACCCGCCACCTTCTCCGCTCGTCCTTCAATATGCTAATCGCCTTCTAATGGAGTTATACGAACCAGAAATTAGCTGCAACTTCTTCCCGATTCCCTAATGCGTTCAATTCTAAATAGTTTCCTTATCGCTTTCTACTTGGGATTGTGGACTACATGCAAGCTTTAACCCGTTTGGTTGTTTTTCGTTTGGTTTGTGTCAATTTCGATTTCGTTTGTTGGTTTGTTTCAATTTTCGTTTCGTTGAAATTAAAGTTGAAAATAATTTTAGCAGCAAACAAATATTTATATGTGTGTATATAGATATATGTTTTTAGTCGACTTTTTACATTTTTCTACACTGAAAAGATAAGAGAAAAATTTGAAAAGTTGATTAGTAGTTACTCTAATTAATTTAAAATGTAGTTTATTCTACGTTTGAAGCCATGATCTTAAAAATGTAACAATTGGTACTCTTAAACTTAATGTAGTGCTCGCAAAATCATTTCCAGTTTCAGATTTTTCTGCACCTTTTTATTACTTTTCTGATGCGTTACGATGAGCTATTATGACTCTGACATTACAGTTTAAATGTTTTAACAACAAAGATTTATTTTTTGGATTCTTTGTAATAAAAGCCATAAATTAGATATCCCGGTCTCAATTCCGTACAGTAAAACTAATTTTAAAGCTCAAGCGGTATTTCGCAATTGAGCCCCCAAGAAGTTGACACCAATTGTGCTGTGGATTATGCAAAGATGTCTCCAGGAGGCAATTTACATGCCGAAACAACTTGACACAATGCCATCTAATCAACTTAACTTAACTCAACGAACTTTAACTTTTCCTCGCCCGAATTCCCTTGGTGGTTTTATTTTCGGGAGCTACAGAGGATACAAAGTTGAACAACCCTTTTCGTATAATTTTTAGATGGATTTTCAGCACTCACACAGTCGAGCGACTCTTAATGACTCTCTCGAGCACCCAAAACACATACGCCGCGTGTAACCAAAATGTGAAATGGCAGTCGAAAAAAGTAGAAGCAAAAAAGGGCCAGACAGTGGCGAACCTTTAATTATAGCCAAGTTAACCCTACCGGTTTTGTTCTCTTCTTTGTGTAAGCAAAAGTTGAAGAAGTGAAAAAGTGCCGTAACTTTCTGGCATACTTTTTGGGGCAATCAAAAATGGACACACGACAAAATACACCCTTCCCCATCGACAAATGAAACCTTGGCTTCGAGTTTTGAAAAGGGAAAATATAAAGACAGAATGGAAAAGTGTCGGTCAGGCCAAGCTTTTTAATTAGTCTTTTTCACAGCTGGAATCTGCAGTTTTGAGTAAAGCCCTGGGCATTGAATAATTAACAAAATATTTACCCAAATTAGTAATTCCACTGAGCATGGCTTGGCTGAGTGATAAGTTTGGTGTCAAACACTCAGCTCTTTTCAACGCAATATAAAAGTTTCTGCTGTGCCAAACTATAAAGTTTAGATTGACTTTCATTTTATGCTTTTAAAAATGCCAAAGGAAATTTTCACAGCCAGGAAGTTGAACTTTTTGGTTGCTCATCAGCCACCAGGGAATTAAGCCGTAAAATCTTTTGACAATTCGCAGGAAGACATAAACTACACTCAGCCCACTAGCTAAGGAAATAAACACAAAAACGAAGGACATAAAATTCTTTAATAGACTGAAAATGGAACTTCTCTCTTGGCTCCACCGATTTAATAAGCATCTGAAAACGCAGACTGCGACAGTGGCTTCAAAAACACGCACAAATTCTGGGGCACTTTACTGGTAGAATCGGCGAGCATTCGGCTCTAAAGACACGTTAGCCCAATAGTAAATAAAAGCCACCAGAGACTCACAGACAAATAGAGAAGGCCAGAGGATATCCGCAGTAAAGAGAGCAGCAGGAAAGTAAAAGAAAGTAAAGTAAATTATGGCCAGGGCGCCAAATGGCCAAATAATTCGGCGTAAATTGCTCGAATGAAAAGCTATGGAGGTAAAGGTAAAAAGAGCATCAGGTTAAGTGTGAAAAGGCATTTGTTAAAAAGCATTGTAAAATACTTCAGAAGAAAGAATTACTGGATAGGTAAGGTTTAAATTTAAGATTAAACCTAAACGGAATTGTTTCCAAGCAAGGACAAACCTTTATTAATGCTGTTACACCTCCAAATTTATGATTTCCTTACATTAGTATGGTACTTATCAAAATAAAAAAAACAGTGTAGAATTAAGTTATTGTAAGTAGTAAATATTATTGCAACGTAACTGTTTTGGAAGAGGGTTTTTTCTTTTTTGTCGGAAATATTATTACCAATTAAGAAAACTCCCAATAAAAATGTTATGATATGCATAAAAGAAATTAAAGGACGGCGAAATTTAAACTTTTCTTTGCACTTAAATTCCACAAACATGAATAAAAGCCAGAGACGCCAGAAAAACTTAACAGAACACTAAAACACTAACTTTTTCCTGGCCACCTTGGACTAAAGCGAAACACCAAGAAGAGCGACCAAATCACAAACAAACATTAATTTGCATAATTTACTGTGGACACCCAAACAGAAATGTGCCAGAATTTCGCAGCCAGTATTTTTAAACCATTTCCATTTCTTTACATTCACTTTCTCCTTTGTGCGGGTTTGGGGTTCTTAATGCATAATTTAACAGCAGCCAGAAAAGCCAGAGGCTAGGGACGATAGGGGCGGGCTCGGCCCGGCAACAAGAGCCCAAGGAAGTTGGGAACAATCAACAACTGCGTGTTGTTATTCAAGGCACACGCACACCACCGACATTCGCACACACACACTCACTCTCGCACACCCTAACCACCAGACGCCACACGGCGTATACGCAACGTGAATCATGGAAGCGGGACAAGACTAACGAGGCCTAGGCTTGAAAAAAATGTACAAAAATCCGAGAAAATTGGGGGAGTGGTGGCTGTTAGGTATAGCGTAAAGGTAATGAAGAGCAACAGAGCGGAGCCGTAAAGAAGCAATTTTCCGCACACACAGATTTTCCTTTCAACTCGAATTTCGTGGGGATTTGGCTTTGTGGGCCTGGGTATCCTCAACAGTTTTTCCACACAATTTTAAACGGTTTTATGTCACAAGTCATGTAATAGCACACGCGTCAGTTGGAAATCATTTTGACATTTATATTGTATTTCTTTTCTGGCAACAGTATATTTTCCTTGTATTTTCTCAAGGGCTGGATTATCTTAAATGCATAAAGGTGTTACAGTACGTTTGAGTACGAGCCAACAACTCGAACAACTATTTACAACTCCGCTTGAGTGTAAGTTTCAAACTCGACTGAAGCGTTGAGCGGATTGCGTTCGTCTTTTAAGCACTTTTCCGCCACTCAACTTGAGCCTCGTCGCCGCCTACACACGAGTCCTCGTCGAGTGAATTTCCCGGACGAGTGGAAAGCCAGTTGCCTCTCTCTTGCGCTTCCCTTCTGCGGTTCGGTTTTCCCCGCGGCATTCGCTCTTTGCCGTGCTCTCAATGTCACTTGCAGGGCTCGGGCACCTGCTCTGGGCCATATTTCGTTGGTTGCGTTGATGGCTTCTGGCTGGTGGCCAGGAGCGGTTCTCATCTCACCCACACCGCGGGTTGGGCCCCCGCAAGGAACTTCAAATTTATACATGAATGTTTCATTTAGGTGGAATTTCAAAATATAGGAGAGTTACTGCATTTAAGGCAAGATAAATATAAGTAATATTGAATATATTAACCATTATTTCAAAAAAACATTAAACGTGAAATTTATTTTTTACTAATATATCACGATTATTTCTTATAATGAGAGTATTTTATAAAATTGTAAAAACAAAACAAAAATGTGTTGAAACCAGCATTCATTAGAAACACAGCTAGTTACTCAAAAAATCGATGATACCATCGCCTTTTTGTATTCTACATTAGCTTTATTGCAAAACCTTTAAAAGCTGTCGAAAATAAAAAACATCACCGCATCGTATGAAACTTACAGCATAAAAACTGAAGGATGGCCTACAAAACGACAACAACTTTAAAAACTTTCTAAACCTTCAGTGAACTTGAGTAATATTTGCTGAAGTAATTCAATCCAGAAACATACATATATCTTTGGAACCTTCAACTCTCCGAACCCTGACAATCCTTTCTCCACTTAAGACTAGCCAAGCCGAAGCTCATCTACTCGTAATGTGGCCAATAAATGAAGCAACAAATACCAATTAGCGCCAACAGAATCCGCCGGGCCGTGGTCTTAGCAGTAAAACAGGGCCAAAACCGATGTAGAAATGGCCAAGCAACAGTGGTATAAATGTAAATACGAACGTTGGAGTGAATGAGAGCCATTAAGAGAGAGGAAGAGAGGAAGCTCCGAATGCCGGGCCGCCCCATTTTCTCTGCCCACGCAACCACCCGTGGAGCCACCCATTTCCCCCGTAAGTCCCGTAAATCCCGTTGATCCTTCGAATGTATCCAATAGTTTCTGGTTCCAACCGGGCGACTTTCCTGGGCGCCCACGCAGACTAGCAGGTGACGCTGATTCGACGACGTCCTCGGAGCGTTGGCGTTGCACTCAAATGCGAAAAGCGACAGTAGAAGCTTTTCCGAGGGCGGATAATAAACAAAAATACAGCTCGTTTTTCCGACACCTGTTATTGGGCGTTCTTGTTTAAATTACTTAATTAAAGGCTTTTTCCTATAGAAAATAAATGTAGTTTTGGACATGATATATTTTATTGCCAGACGTTGATTCATAGTTAATTACGGAAAAGGGAAACTACACCTTTAAATTTGATTTGCAACGTGTATATGAGAACCTAAAACTATCAGACGTCTGTTTTTTGCGACAGATGGCGCATTTTGAATTTAATTGGTTATGTTGTAATAGCGTAAGAGACATTTTAAATACTATACCTTTTTGTATTTAGCCTTCAAAATGGGGTAAGATACGTGTTATTTAAATAAGAGGATCCATTATTAACTGTTAAACTCTAAAATAATATATATCAACTTGGCTATCAACTTGGCGAGAGAAAGGCTGTTAGAAACAACTTTGACTTTACTTCACGTCAAGAAAGTTTTCACAAACACCACCTAAGTGGAGGCGTAGGTGTCCACTCAATGGATCCCTTAATCAACCAATCAAGCCAAGACAAACAAACAGGAGAAAATGCACAAGCCAAAGGACAAGTGCAATTTCCTAATCAACAAGAATGCGGCATTCGGGAAAATTGTTTACGCAACCCAACGGACCAGACATATCACTTAGTGTCCGAGCATCACTCAATTTATCACTGTGTTTGCCAAAGGACACGATGAACTGCTCCCATGACATTTTCAAATGGGCTCATCACACGGCGCATTTGTTAGTTTAATAATTTATTCGAGTGGATCTAAATGTGTGGACCCAGTATGATTCATATGTGGCGTCGCAGAAAGGACATAACACGCAGCTTGGCCAGATTCATCTCCACGCTGTCCGTCACCTGGATGCTGGCCAAATCCTCGACGTGCGAGTAGCCTGTGGCACGTGGCACAAAACTAAGCGGGGTCTTTCAATCATTTGAAACCAACCAAGGACTCACCCGTCAGGACTATAGCCTGGTCACCCTTTCGCTGGCCCAGAGCACTCCACGGATCCAGTTCGCCATGCGTGAAGATTACCTGAGCATAACGCTCGCTCTGATTGAACCCGCATCCGCCGAATTTGCTATTCGTCTGCTCAACGCCCTGGGCCAATTGCTGGGCAGTCTGCTCCGCTCCAAACGCATCCTGGCAGAGTTGTTCGAAGTAGCCCAAGGGCACCTGATTGGCAAAGGTTTGGGACGCGGGTGATTTGGATTTTGTAGTTGTGTACCAGCCGAATTCATTGCAGGTTTGATAAAACCAAGCACGAGCTGGAAAACAAAATTTAGTCAAACAATAATTTGCTGCGGTTTTGCTTACTTTCCGAACTTTCATCTGAATCCTCAGTGAAAAGTTCTAGCATGGAAGAGTAGCCAAAGTCCTGGCAATCAATGGAGCGCCTTCCCTCAGAATAAAGCAGTTTTAAGAATGCTATGAATGCCAGCTCATCACCGGAATCTAAGCTCATCAAAGTCTCACATAGCCGCGGTATATAAGCACTTATAAGTGGTAAAAATATAGATTTTTATCAATATGACAATATTAAGTATAGTTTATCACTCACCTATAACTTTGCACCACTAAAGCAAAATAGTTTCCCAGCCCATTGAAGAAAGCTGCCCTATCTAAAGGATTCTTGGGTCTATAACCCTTGCAGCCATTAAGATTATAAAGCAGCTCCTGAATTTCATCGCCATCAAATAACTTTACCAAGAACTTAAAGCCCCTTTCGATTCGCAAAGAACAGTTGTGACCGTAGCTCAATTTAATTGATTTGCCGACCATTTCCATGTATTCTAAAGATTAAATATTAGAGATTGTCTCTGTAAAACATCCCACTTACCAAAAAAATCGGCTTTCGCCAATAATGGAGCACTGGAGGACCAGCTGGCAGCTATTAAATCCGGATACAGTTGAGTCATCCAGGCCACCAAGCTGCCCGAATAAGAGCCGCCAACCAAAATGACTTTGGAGTCTTCCATTTCGGGACTATTTGACTTCTGGTGGCGTATGAAGTGAGCCAAGTCAGCTAATGATTGATGAAGACTTAGTTTCTTGAGGTTATTTTGTCGGTAGCTCTCATTTCTGGTGATTTAAGTATAAATAATACTCTTAAATTATTTCTTTCATTGAATTTTTTTCTTACTCACCCAAAAGGTAAACTCAGTCCATAATAGCGGTGCTCGGTGTAGAAAAGCATTCCTGAGTTTTCCACTGCCATATCGTGGGTTAATCCCGTGCTCAATAATCCTGGACTGATGGTCCATTCTCCTCCCACAAATATGTAAATGGGTCCTTGGGGCTTGAAATACTTGGCATTACTGTAATAACGCTAAAACATAACTATGTATTTTTACATTCAAAATAATTTTGTTATAAGTTGATACCATTTTCCAGGTTTTGTTGTTGTGCTTATCAAAATGATCCACTTTCTGGTCCAACCAAAGTTCCTCCACAGAAGCCAATTCGTTTTTTGAACATATTTTTAATACTGGTTCGTGATTAAGCAACTCCACACTTTTTCTATATGGATTAAAAGTAGCAAAAAAACTGGGCAGCCAACAAATTTGCACAGCCCAATTAAACCACTTCATGTTGAATTACCTGTGTTAAAATAAGCAGAAATAAGTAGTTCACACTTTTTTATATAAGCGATATACCCCTATGAAAAAAAGCCATGCATATTTAAATGAAATATGGAATTTGCAGACCAAGGTAAATGCAAATTTTGTGGCAAGAACTGATAAAACTTTAACACCATTTATGTTATTCAGAATAAAGAGGACTGTAAACTTGATTTACATATATGAATTACATTTTTATACATTTCTTTCCTATTTTATATATTTATGCCCACGTCAGTTTCAGTTACATTCAAAAAGCTTTGCAAATTTTACTACTTTTGCGCTTCTAAATCGTTTGGCATGCTTAGACAACTTTATACGGCTCAAAGCCGCTTCCAGCCACCACCTCGTATACGCAATGCCGCTGCAGAAGGATAAACAAACACCCACTCAAATAACACCCACGTAGCTGAGAAGGTACAGGCGACACAAAAAAGTTGAATAAACAAAAATATTTTTATAGCGCTGACGCGGAAAAAAGGAAACATAAAAATGTAAGCAGCTGCGCGAACAAGCAACAGGAGAATGCACAAAATGTGTAATTGGCATATTACTCATACGCCCCGTATCCAGGACATTGCGATGCAGCACTCCCGCCGCGTAAGCGCTTGTCCTGTGCATTCGAAGCGAAAGGATTGCTGAAAACGAAAGTCGAAACGGGAAAACATATGAGAGCATAACTCCTTTAACGCGAAACGACAGGGGATAAATGGAAAACTCCGTGGTGCATTGGTTCTGCATATTTTTTGATCTCTGTAAAAGAGGGTATAGGTATAAATAAATTGAGAAATAAAAATGTAAAAGTATTACTTTTTCAGCTTTAAATTAAGTTGAATTTTTAAATTCTTAATATGGGTTTTACAACAGATAATAAATTGTTCCTATTATAACATAAATCCACCGATTAAATTGCAATTTACTAAAGTGCAGTGCAATAAACGCCTATTGTATAACATACCAAATAATCCAGGATACCAACCCCATTCCCTTGGGGGCTCTTAACAACAAAGGGGACGCTATGAAAAGTTATTATTATTGAGGCTCTTTGTCGTTGTTGTTATTCTTTCATTCGTTATACTTTCTGCCCCGAAAAAATTGCAAATTGGTTGAATCGAGCAATTGATGTTGAGCCGCTTATTTACTCAGTTGGTTTGCACACACCGAGGTGGAGCGTAATGGCGGAGAAAAGGATTATTCACCACGAGAAGAGTCCACGGAGCAGACAAGTGTTTCAGAAATTGGCCCGCCGAAATCATCAGCATATAAACAACATTTTACATACGTGCATGGCAACATTCCAGATGAGCTCAAAAGCCACAATTCCATTCGCCACTCAAAAAGGGTTCTCTCATATGAATATTTATTACAGAATCCATTTTTGAGATACATTTGGGTGTCAGAAAAGGAATTAAATCTGCTTGAGCCAAAGGAGCAATAACGTGTATTTTAAAGTATTTTCTTGTAAAATATGCTTAAGTATTTCCCAATTAACTCGAAAATTATATAGTACTGCTAGGGTAAGCAGATACAGATACTTGCGCTGAAATCGTTTAACACCTTATTAAGAAGATCTCCAGATCATTAAACAGGCAATTTAACATAAAGCCAAGTCAGGCGCGTATTTACCCCTCACAGGGAACTCATCCTTGTCAACCCTGAAAAGCTTTCGTCTGCGAGCATGCGCTTGGAAAATGGACTCAAATCGAGTGGTACTCACAGGGAATCCTCCCAGGGAGCCCTTCTCTCTGGCCGCACTGTTCTGAAGTAACGTCCTTTATGAATGGCCTCCTGTTGCTCGAGACATAACAGGTGGCAAGGCTAGGAGAGATAGCTTTAATGGAGCTGTTGATTTCTCACCGAAACTAGAGCCTCAAAGTGGAGACAAGTTCAACCCCGAGGCATATCGATGAGGCTATGGCTTTAGAACCAGTCCCAGCTTTCGGACACCTTGACACTGTGACACACTAAAGAATCGGATGCGAATTTAAATTAGTGCAACAAACACACAAGGACCTCGTCGTACTCAGGGATGTTGCCTTGAATGTTGCCTCCGCCTTGTAAACTGCCCGATGTGTATTAGCTTCTAGGAACGGCAGGTGGCTGTGTGCCCTCTAAGCTTATATTCCGCCTTGTAAAGTGCAAGACAAATGGCTGATGAGCCTGGCATATGACATTAACTTTAAATTAACTAATTGAAGTATAAATTATTAGGTGGCGCTGTCATTTCACAGCAGAATATAATCTAAGAAGGGCAAATAAGAATAGCATAGCATGACTAGAGTTCAAAACATAAAAGCATTTGGTGTCTAAATGTTAGAAATAATACTTTGTTGACAGTCAAATTTTCCCGGTCTGGAAACATTCCACTTCAAGCGAGTATCCACTGTAAGTTACCCTTCTCCCATGGGAACTGGGTATCCGACAAACTTCGTCCACTTTTCGAATTCAGAATCATAATTTAATAAGAGTTCAAACTGGCGCTGGGGGAGGAGCAGTGATGCTGATTCTCCTCGGTGACTGCTTAATTAGCCGTGGGTGGCTGTTTTTCCAGTTGGCCAGAGCACTTTAATCGAGCGCAGAATGTGGATGGGTGGCAAAGTGAAAATTAAAGCGATACCTTCATTTCAAAACTTCCAGGAATTCCTAAGATATTGCCTATTGAGATTCATAGAAAAGTGGAGTCACTTTTAAAATACATTTACAGGTTTATTTTTGGTCCTATATATTTATTTCACAGCATTACATATTAGGTAAACAATTTTTAAAATCCCTAATCAGTTACTATAACACGATAAATTCTAATTATTTGGGGGTGGTGGAACGAGACATTCGTTGTTCTGCGGAATCCCAGCTGATTTCTTTTTTTTTCTTCTTCCCCTTCTCTTATTTTTATTCTCGTTTTGTTGATCATTTTTATCATTTTTAAAATTGTTGTTCTCGCCAATTTCTTGATTAACTTTTAGGCCTGGGTGTGGCTGCAGAATATTACGATTTGACTGTTTTGCTTTTGGATTCTGGACAGTCGAACTTTCACTGGTATTTTGAAGAATTTGAGTATTGGTGTTTTTCGAATTCACCTCATGCGTATTTTTCCGCTGAGTATTGTAGCTTTGTTGTTGGGCTTTCTGTGAGTTCGGACTACTCTGTTGATCGGAATCCTGATTAGGCTGTTGTAAATTCAAATTCTGCTGAATGGGCTCCTGTGTAACCTGTTGGTTCTTGTTTTCATCCGTTTTCGGTATTCGTCTTGGGATTGCTCCGTTTTGTTGACCGTTGTGCACAGTTCTCTCCCGGGCAAACGTTTTTTTTGTGTAATGAGGAGGGGCGTTTATGGGAGGAGATGGTCGGAAACCTTTGTTTCCCGGGGTCCTAGTGTAGCCCTGTCTTTGAGAAGGTGAAAAGTAATGACCATTCCCAAAAGCCCTTGGTACTTGATGCATAGGTAGCAGCGGCCTATGGTTCAACTGATTGAGTTGGGGTGGAGTCATCGCTTGGTTATGTTTTGGTGGAGTGTTTCGGAACGACAGTTTACTTATTCCATCTATTATGTGCATCTGCTCATGCTCCTTTTTTCGACTATGCCAGTGGTAAAACAAGTGGGCCTTTAAGTCCAACAGCGAATCCGGGGCGAACTTGCATTGGTTACAAATCAGGGGCTGCGATAGCAACTTATCTACTAGCGATTTTGGCAGTCGTGAAAAACAGTTTTCCCTCTCCAGATGAGCGCACAGTTCTAAAAGATAACAAATTTAAAAATGTACAAAAATCATATCACAAATTTGTTTGTATAAACTTAATTGGATATGAGCCCACAAGTATATTTGCTTGCGTAGTTTTCTTACCTTCGTAGGGAACAAATAGTTCGGTGTTGTGCGCGTTCCAATGCTTCTTAGTCTTCATACACGGTGATACGAAGTCCTTGGAGATGACATGTAAGTGGAGCCTTTGCAAGCTCGGTTCGGCATGGAATCCCACCTGGAAGTCCTCCCAAGCAACACCTCGTATTTTGACAGCCTTCTGCGCCAGATGATAAAGCTCCCTCAAAAGCGGCAGATGGGTCCGGTTAAGCTGAAAGATGTAAGTTAATTTTATAGCTCTAGCGTAGTTTGTGCTGGCATGAACTTACATGAAAAATACTGGGAATATCCTCCCTTGGAAGGGCCAGATAGTGGTGCTTTGCCTTAGGAAACTTGTCTGGCATGACTACACCGAATTCCGATGAAGTAATCAGGTAGTCGGTCCTCGACATGTCTCTGATTAATCCGTACTGCCAAGACATGTCGAATTCTGGTCATCCGCTTAGCTAAAGTTAAAGTAAGTCATTTTACAATGTGTACTAAGAACAATAACTGAAACAGCTGTCATCTAGGTGTTGGAAAACGGAAATATACGCCTTAGGGTGGAACTTTGATTCGATATTTTTTCCCTCCGATAGTTCTTCTGGGCAATTAAATCAAATGAAAATAAACGAAGACTTCCCCTATTAATTTTAGAAATGTTGATTTTCTTTCACTCTAACTTGCAGACAATAATGAATCCATTTAAATCAGCGCCCGATAATATGCATAGTTAGTTAAATCAGCTATACGATTTTTGGCTTTTCAATACGAATTTATTTTAACAGTCATATGCAAGGATTACAAAAATAGGTTTGTAGTTTGGCAATTTATATATGTATGTATAAATTAATTCAGTTTTTTTTTAAATGTTTCACTTTTAAACCATAATGATGGCAATGATAATTTGGTCGCGTTTTGATGTTTAATTTTAGTTCCTATCTAATTACAAATTGTAAACCTTGGGTGTAATGATTTTAGAGGTTTGGAATTACTTCTGAAATCATGATTGCCTTCAAAATATCAATTTGGGATCGTTTTTTCTGGATCTAAAGCCCTTCTGGTAGTTTACCAACTGCTGTTCGGTTGTAGGAATTGTATCAATAGGATGATAAGTGACCCTAAGCTGGGTTGGAATTAATTGGAGCTGCGGGATTATTAGCACCTTGATTTTGATGATTGCCCGCGGATTGCTGCCGATTTTTCTGTTGATAGGGCTTCTTTCGATTTTGCGGGTTATTAGGTGTTTGGCTTTTAACTTGATTGGGATTCTTGTTTTGATTTGGATGCTGGGTAGTTTGTTGATTCTCAGATTGTTGCTTGGCATGAAAGGCATTCGCGCGGTTTTGGGGACTAGATTTCTGATTTGGAAGCTGAGAATCGGAGACTTGTGTTGGATTCCATTTCGGTCTAACTCCCTGTTGCTGACCTGGCGGTCCAGCTTGAACACCGACAAATGCACTTTTTGGAAATTGCTGAGGACCTGGCTGGGACATTCGATGAGGTTGACGCGGCGCGTTGTATGCCGGAAGACGGAAACTGTTCTGATGTTGACTAGGCGGAAAGCGCGGACCACTCCAAGGAGCCCTTGGACCTTGAAGTGACACAGGTCCACGAGGCCCAAAGCCAGGGTGTCTATAATTGAAGTGGTTGGGTTGACGCGGAGTCAGAGATCTTATATTAAGAGACGGAGTGTTCCGGAATGGATTGTTGGGATTGTTCTGATTCATCATGTTGACAGGAGGTCCGTACACGGACTTGTCGTAACCACCTTGGGCCTGCTGCTTGCCCTGTTGTTGTTGTGGCGTTAGGAGGTTTCTTGGAATTTGATTGGGACTCTGGGCAATATCAGCCACTGGCTGAGTTTGAACTGGCTTTTCAGAAAGCGGCTCCGGTTTTGCCGCCTCATCCAGCTTAGTCTCATTTATCATTTCCATTATTTTATCCATTTTTTTCTTCTGCTCACGCTCACCTTCCTTAAGCATCCAGTGCTGATACAGGTGAGCCTTTAGGTCCAGCAGCAGATCGGTAACAAAATCGCACTGGTTGCAACGGAATGGCTTCTGCTCCTGCAACTTTTTGTGCCTCTCTTCCGGAATGGGTTCAATGGATCCCTGCACACTGAGCATCATGTGCACCATTTGAAAGGGCATAAATAGTTCCGTATTGAAACTATTCCAGTGGCGTGGACGTTTCATGGCCATGGAATAGAAGTCGTCAGAAATAACATGTAGATTTAGACGATTCC
The DNA here is from genome assembly GCF_016746235.2 of Drosophila teissieri. Lineage (NCBI taxonomy): Eukaryota > Metazoa > Arthropoda > Insecta > Diptera > Drosophilidae > Drosophila > Drosophila teissieri. The sequence goes on from NC_053032.1 coordinate 9,905,834, forward strand.
AGAAGGTGTTGACTTTGAAACCTATGCGAAAGTTACGCGACTCTAGGTGCTCCTGCTTCTCGATTATTTGATTCGCCAGATCCATCATGTGATCCAGCAAGGGCAGCTGCTCTTCGGTTAACTGATTATAGGGAAGGAAAATGAATAGTGAATTCAAGTTTCTGACACAAACCCACCTTAGTTATATCCCTGAACTCATCCTTGGCCACCACCCGAAAGTGGTATTGCGCTTTGGGAAAATCTGCTTTAATGACCACCGCCCGATCACTCTCGATGAGAAAGTTCCTCTTATCACTTAGCTTGCGCTTCAGCTCATCTCGGAAATACTTCAATTCATCCACCTCCATCTTAATAGATTCGATTTGTTTTTTGTATTCGTTGAAATCCCCGAAATCAAATTAATATATGTAAGTTGTGGCTGGCTAAATTCAGTCCAGCTGACGTCTCGGCTCTCTATGGGGAGGAACTGGTTCCCTAGTTCTCACTGGTAGTTCGCTTGCGAATGGATTTTGGATCTTGAAGGTGCCCCACCAGATGCCCCTTGAGTGTTGGCAAATTTTTCGCCACAAACTCGCACTGATTACAAATAAGTGGCTTGGCCAGCAGCTCGTCTTTCAGTGATTTCGGAAGTCTCGAAATGCTATTCTCTCTCTCCAGTTGGGCGTACAGTTCTAAAAAATAATTTATGTGTATGCACATGTAGATTAGCAAAAGTAGGTATAGAATGGAATACTAGGCAGAGAATGTTCCAGATAATCTTGAGCGGCTTAGATTTAAGGAGTTTTGAAATTAATGAATGGATGCCAATTGGATTTTCTTTTGTTTTTAGGCAGTTTGCAAACCATATTCTTAACTGAAAAAGGCACTCTTATTGAAGAAGATGATGTTCTGAAAATGGCACCGCCTGTATATCTCTATTAACTATTTATCTAGATTTATCTTGTTTGCTCATGGTGGTCCTGTTGCCACATGAAGCCTGCTTCAATAGCCTTACTTGTGTAGGGGAGAAAGAGCTCGGTGTTGAATGAGTTCCAATGCTTTTTGTTCTTCAAACTGGGTGATACGAAGTCCCTGGAAACGACGTGCAAATGGAGCCTTTGCATACTCGGCTCCGCGTGGAACCCAACGTTGAAGTCCTGCCAGTGCACTCCTTTCACCTCCACAACGTTCCTGGCCAGCAGATGAAGCTCCTCCAAGAGCGGCAGATGGCTGCGGTTCAACTAAATAGATCAGAGTATGTTCAACGTTATTTGGAGATTGCAAACAGTTTAAGGCCAAATCTTTGCTTACGTGAAAGATGCTGGGAATATCTGCCAATGGCAACACCAGGTAGTGATGCCTCGCCTTGGGAAACTTGTCTGCTATAACCACTGCGATTTCGGATGAAATAATCAAACTTTCTGGTTTTAAGATTTCTTTGACAAGAGCATTTGACCACGACATAACAAATGCTAGTGCCGAATTTGATAATATGGAATGGAATGGAATTTCTACGTATTTGATAACCGAGTTATATCTTTTTTTGACGTTTGTTTAATTAAATACTCTTTTTAAAAAGCAAATACGCAAGTTATTTAATTGTTAACTGAAAACAAAACCAAAACTCTAACAGCTGGAAGTGCTCTAAGTGCTGGAAAACGTATAGAGCTGACGCTGCCTGCGATATTTTCCACCAGAAACAATATTTTAGTGAGCTCAAAAGCGTAGAACTGATTAAATAATGCAAACAAAATTTTAATATGCGCAATATTGTCAACATGTTAACCAATGTTTTATTCCAAATAAAACTTATATTTATAATATTATAAATTTTTAGTACCACTGTGCGAATGGGGATAGTTTCAGATGTGATGGTCACTCGGTGGTATTTTTTCGCCGATCCCGCTGCGGTCATACTGTTGTTTACCTCCATGCATGCCGAATAAATAGCGAAATTACGTGATAATTGTATTTGAAAGCTGACTAAAATCGCTGCTGCCATGGAAGCCAAGCCCGTGCTAGCGCCTCAGCCACGTCCCCGTGCCATGGCGGAGCCGCTGCACATCCAGCGCTTGGAGGCGGCCCTGAACATGCGGCCCTTCATGAACATGGCCAAAAGAACCTTGCGGAAGCCACTAAGTAGCAACGAGGAAACTGACGACGAGCATGTGGTCAAAAGGGAACAGGATGTACAGGACTCAGACGACTCCTCCACCGTTGGCGTGGTCCGAATGAAGCAGTCCAGTAAGCGGAAGAGTCGTCTGTTGGCTAGCAAGGAAGGTGAGTTGGTATCGGAAGCAGCCTAGTACACCTCCTAAAGTTTACCTTAACAGAGCGACAAAGTGTGAAAGCACAACTTTATAACTTCAACGATCTGACCAGCGATCGGGAGTGGCTATACGATCTCCTCCTGAGCGACACGGAAAGCGATGATCCCACTATCACTGAAGATGAGTATGTGCAGCAACTGCTGAGGGAGCACGTCCGAGAACAGCGTCAGCGGAAGAACTACTACAAAAAGGCCACGGTAAGTGATGTAGATGTGTCATGTGGGTTTGGCTTGCAGTGAATGTATAATATGTAAATAAGTTGATTTTAATACGGATGGTATTTCGAAATAGAAAGCTCGACAAATGGACATGTTTATGAATCGAAAAAAAAAGGATATGCGTTAACTGATTTAATCCCTTCCAGAACGCGCAGTATGCATACTATGGCAGCGGCTTGCTGTCCAACCACGACATCTTTGCCGAGCGTCAGCTGGCGACTGCAGGAGTGCGCAAAAGGCGTCGACGCACCAAACAGGAAATACTTCTGGCCCGTTTGGCTGAGGCCCAAGCGGGACCAAAACCACCCAAACAGAGAAGGAGAGGCCGCAAGAAGCGAGAAAACCTGGGATCACCAGAATCCGGCGAGGTGCCTCCGTCAGAGCTGGGTAAATATACATTTGGTGACACGCTGCCCAACAACGAAGACGATGACGAAGATGGTGGCGAGGTTGACTACAAAAGAGAACTTGCCAGCTTGGCGTTAGATTACCCAGAGGAGGAAGAGATCGAGGAGGAGGTAAATGTGGAGGGCGGCACCGAGGGCCAAGTAACAAAAATTCGGCGAAAGCGAAAGAACCCAGCGGCTTTGGCCGCTCGTCGTCGGCGCATCTGGCAGATCATGTCTAAAAAGGAATCCGGCAGACTGCAACGCATCAAGAGTAATAATCACAAGGAGATGCTGGCTAATTGTAAAAGGGTGGCTGGCATGTGCGCCAAAGTGGTGCGACAGCGTGCTATCAATTCCCAAAGGATCATGAAGGAAACTGTGTGGCGTGCAAAGCGACTTACCAGGGAAATGCTTGCTTATTGGAAGCGGTACGAACGCGTGGAGCGGGATCAGCGACGCAAGCAAGAGAAAGAGGCGGAGGAACAGAGAAAACAGGACGTAGAACTTATTGAGGTGAAACGCCAGCAGCGTAAACTCAACTTCCTGATCACTCAAACCGAGCTGTATGCCCACTTCATGTCGAAGAAACTGGGCCAGGGCAGCGAAGAGGATCAGCTACGCATTCTTAGCCAATTGGATGAGGAGACCAATGCCAGGTTGGCGGCTCAAGATGACTATGACGTAGGAGAGATGAAACTTTTGGCTCAGGAGAATGCCGAGGCAGCCATGCAAAGAGATCTTGACAAAACCAGGGCATTTGATGTCTTTGTAAAAAAGAAGGAGAAAGAGGAAGAGGAACAGAAGCAGGAAAGTGGGGAGGATATAAAACCAGAACCACGACCCGAGATGAAGGACCTACCCCAACCCAATATGTTTAAGGGAACTCTCAAAGGTTACCAAATCAAAGGCATGACTTGGCTAGCAAACATCTACGATCAGGGAATCAGTGGCATTCTCGCAGATGAGATGGGGTTGGGAAAGACTGTCCAATCGATAGCTTTTCTTTGCCACATAGCCGAGCACTACGGAGTGTGGGGTCCCTTTCTAATAATCTCACCTGCATCTACCCTTCATAATTGGCAACAAGAGATGTCTAGATTTGTGCCCGACTTTAAGGTGGTACCATATTGGGGCTCACCTAGCGAACGTAAGATCCTGCGTCAGTTTTGGGACCAAAAACATTTACACACCCGCGATGCCAGCTTTCATGTGGTAATTACTTCTTACCAGCTGGTGGTCAGCGATTACAAGTATTTCAACCGGATCAAGTGGCAGTACATGGTTTTAGATGAGGCACAGGCCATTAAAAGCGCCGCCTCGCAGCGTTGGAAGCTTTTACTGGGCTTCAGCTGTCGTAATCGATTGCTTCTCAGTGGCACTCCCATCCAAAACAGCATGGCAGAGCTATGGGCACTGCTGCACTTTATCATGCCTACGTTGTTTGATTCCCATGATGAGTTCAACGAGTGGTTCTCCAAAGATATTGAATCGCATGCAGAGAACAAAACGGGAATTGATGAGAAGCAAATTTCCAGACTTCACATGATTCTGAAACCCTTTATGTTGAGGCGGATAAAGAAGGATGTGGAGAACGAGCTGTCGGATAAAATTGAGATCATGGTCTATTGCCCGCTGACCATTCGTCAAAAGTTGCTTTACAGGGCGCTGAAGCAGAAGATCTGCATTGAGGATCTGCTTCACCTGACCAGTGGATCCACTACTACTTCATCCTCTTCTTCGGCATCAAATCTGATGAATCTGGTCATGCAATTTCGCAAGGTATGTAATCATCCTGAGCTGTTTGAGAGAAGGGACGCAAAAAGTCCGTTCTTCATGCGATGTGCGGAATATACTATTCCCAGATTGGTTCACGAGGAAGGACTTATACACAGAATGCTGCCAAGTCGAAAGCACTTGCTCTATAACCGGTAAGTAGATAGGTTTTGAGAATTGTATCATATTTTAATTTGTATTCCTCGACTGCCCTTCCGCAGGTTCAATATATTTAAATCGGAATACATGCAAAGGTCTCTTTTTGAGGATGTAAACGTGAATAGTTGTTTTGGATTTACCCGTCTTTGTGATTTATCTGTGGGAGATATGGTAGAAGTAACCTTGAATGGACTGATAGATTTGTGAGTATTTTTATAGCTGTTACTTTTAGAGTCGAAGGGTATACTTCAAACGTAGCGAATCCGACCCAATATCCGACCGATATATCAAAAAATGTGTTAAATTGAGTAACGGGTATATAATAGCGGAGGAACACGAAAATACCGCGATCTTTTGTTTGATATACAATGCTTAAATATCTACAATTCCTCTGTTTGAATTCCGACAGTCTTTTGCATTATCAAAGAGTTCTGGAGAAATACCCACTACTGGCCTACCGTCGCTTTTGGTGGAAAAAGCAGCCGGACAGTAGATATCAACTGTTGGAGCCGATGCTGGAAAACAAACTAGTTCTCGACTATATGCCACCAAAAAGTGTCCTTAAGAACTTCATATTCACAGCAATGGTAAGATCCGTAAAAAGTTTCAATTTTTTAGACGAACAGCTTATACAAAGATTTATTTTTAAAGACCGCCAACGAAAGCAGCATTTACGCCTTTGGCGATTACTTTACGTACAACATGCAGGAAACCATCGAACACCGTGTAATTCGGTCAAAGATTCTTAAGGAAAAAACGTCGTTAATTGAGGAGATGGAGGACGCGTCTAAGCCAAAGCTGGAAATCGAGTCTGTGGAGGTACAAACAAAGTCAAATGCCAAAAGCGATGTAAAGGTGACAACGTTGCTGCTGCTACCAGAGTTTCCGCATCGCCCACGAAAACCGAGAAAATATCTATGCGAACCGCTTTCCATGCCACGACTACTTTATGATTTGGGACAGAAAGTTCAAGCTGTGCATAGATATTTATAGTGAGTTTAAAATGATATCTTCCATTGGATCTGTTTTTTTACTTTCATTCCTATATTTCCATGGTAGCTGCGACAGTCGGTCTGCAGCCTGGACTCAGATTCGACACAATCAGTGTGAGAACAACCAGGGCAGGGAGCTAGTCTCTAGTGGATTGGCCGTGTGCAAGCCTCATAGTGGATGGTCCTCAATTGTGGTGCCCGATAAGGAAACCCTGATTACCGACGCCGGCAAGCTTTTTGTTCTGGACACCTTGCTTACTCGACTAAAGGCGAATGGACATCGCGTACTCATATACTCGCAGATGACCAAGATGATTGACCTGCTAGAGGTATGTTTAATAAACTTCAAGCGCTTATTGTCAAGTTTAATGTTGTGATAAAATGCCTAGGAGTACATGTGGCACCGCAAGCATCGCTATATGCGCCTGGATGGTTCAAGCAAGATTTCCGCTCGTCGCGATATGGTTGCCGATTTTCAAACGAGAGCAGATATCTTTGTGTTCTTATTGTCAACGAGAGCCGGAGGTCTGGGAATTAATTTGACAGCCGCTGATACGGTGAGTTCATATTATAATTATTTTTTTATTTAAATTGATGTACCTTATACATAATGCCAAATTATTTTTACCGTGCTATTTAAAAAAGTTCATCTTGTCATTAAAAACAAGTTTTTTGTTTTCGATCCCACGATTTCGTGTTTGTTGAAAACACTTTGTGAATGGATATTAGTGCCTTTTGAAAACTTTTCACCCATACGCTCTCCGAAATTTCGATTGAATTACCTAAAACCAATTCATTTCAAACAATAATTTTAAGTAGGCAAAATTTTAAGCGCATTCAAAATGCATCACACCCGCTGCTTAGAGCCCATGGACAAGACGAAGAATACGAAACTTCATCAGCTTAAGTCCAGCGTTACTCCTCACAGACCAAAGCCGAGCCTAATACGTAGTAATTCCCCAAAATTAGAGAACGATAAGCGTAATGGCTTGGACTTGGAGCTGCTGGATGATTCAGAGATACCCAGCGTAAGGCGTGTACGATGGGCTCCGATGTATGGAAAAAAGAGCCCGAGTACGACCTCTGTTTGCAGCTTTCCACTCAGGTCCAAACAGGCTCAGTTTGATCAGGACTTATCAGAAGAGTTAATACTGGCCAACGAGCTTCGATTGGCGGTGCATCGAGGGGGAGGTTCCATCGATCCCGAGAAGAATTTAGAGCTGAGGGCTCGACTGTCTCCCTTGCAGTTGCCATACAGCCGGGTGCAGCGAATTCTGAAAGAGTGTGAGTTGAGTGAGAGGAATCAACACACCTATAGTATACCCATGGACTATGGGCGCCAATTGGTTGCCATGGTTTGCAAGATCAGGACGGATAATCTGCCCAAGCTGAAGCTGCGTTTGGCCTCCTTCCTTCGGCAAAACAAAGCGCGCTTCTTTAATAGACATTTGTTTAACGAGACTGGCTTGATTGAGGCCACATTGCCTAGCAAAACCCCTTTAAGTCTTGAGGAATTTAATCAAACGTTGCGAACAGATGCTCTGTGGTGCAAAGCCACCGATAGCGCCATTACCGATTTGGGAAAAGGGTCTGTTTTGTTCAAGTGTCGACCTCTTGATCTCCAAGAGGTTACGTACAAACTAAGGCAGTGCAACTATAAGATTATAAACAAGGAGGTGGGCCACTGTCCAAACAAGCCGCTCGTGGTTTTAAATGATCGACAAATGGCCCGCTACCAGGAGTTTCGTACAACGCTTCTTCAAGATATAGATGTCGTAAAGATCTATGACAATGTGCGTGTCCAATAGCTTAAATCAATTTGGCGAAAATCCTAAGTTTTTTCAAATTATCAAAGTGAACTTAAATTTTAGAACGTGTTTCCTACAGTTATTCCATAATAAAAAACTCACGACCTCTAGGACTTCGTTATGATATCATTTTTTGATTTATATAGTTTTTTGTAAGCTATATTCTCTGTTTCTTTTTGAAAGTGTATTTTGATAACTCTATCATGACAGTTTTCGTAAGACTTACATATATGAGTGCAAATTTATAATTGGGGGAGGGGTGCTTTGATTAGGTACTCAAACGACAAATATATACAAAAGGTGATACAAATGGAAAGTCGAATTAATTATATATATAGGTACTATGACTTCTAAAATGTGTATTATACAATTTTCCTTATGCAGGCTGAGCTCTTAGTTCTCTACAGTAGTGTAATTGTTCACCTTTCACTTGATGATTTATAGACAGCTTTAGGATAATATTTTACACGTCAGTATAGAGAGAAATTCCTTTGCCATTGTCCCGATCTCGAAGGCGGAAAAACCCTGTGTGGCTCTTGTATTCATTTGCTAAACTACTTGTTCATGCACTGCGGCAATCGAGGTTGAATCTTGAGCAAGGGGTGGTGACGGGTTGGGTTGGGTTGCGGATGGGGATGGGGATGGGGGTGAGCTGGGAGTGAGTGGCGGCAGACCATGATTTACTCGTGTGATCTTTATCGCCGCGCAACAATGAGATCCACCAATTCGCGTCCAGCGACCACGTAGAAGAATTCTCAGCCCAAAAGGATACAATATCGAACAGAATCTTTCCATGTTTCTCCGCAAGCATTTCTTGTTCGATTTCAGTGGTTCTGGCCCAGAGTTCGCGTGATTCGTGTGAACATTTTCGCCTGGTTCCTAAATCATTTTGTCACCGGTTTTGATTTGTTATTTGCGCACCCTGGCCAAGAGTAATTTGGTTTCAGCTCCTACTCTTCTGTCACTTTATAGCCAGTTTCTCAGGCTCAGTTCTTTTCCCGGATCGGCCTCTCCGTCTCACTTGCTCAGGTTTATGTTTTGTGTTGACTAATTCGATGTTGGTATTTTAGCTGGCTGATTGTTCGCCATCAGCGGATCTTTGAAGCCGGCTTCCAAGACCTTTTATAAATAATCGTGGGTTGGGGAGTTTTATCGCGATGACTCAGAATTATCCTTCATGCCAATGTCGCACTTTCAGCGAAATATTCGTTATATGAATATTTAGTGACCAGGCTTAAACTTATGTATACAAGCTATATAGAGGAATTTTATAACTTCCTGCAAGGCTAAAAAATCACATAGCTCAAACATCAATCAATTGCCACAAGCCTTTGAACTATGGCAAGAATTTTCATATATTTTTCGATATAGTTTCTCAAACACCATTGGAAAGAGTTCTTCCCCGTACTCGTCTCCTTCTCTTTGGGGCCTTTCAACAAGAACAAAGGTATTTCCCGTTCATGTATTTGGCGCATACCGGAATAATTTGACCAAAAACTTAACATTTTGGTATTCCTTCGGCCTTTCGTTTGCCCTCCTTCCCCAATATTCGACCAAGCCCGAAATGCTTAAAAGAATCTTAAAGAGGAAGTAAGAACTGTACCAGTTATATTTTAAATGAAACGAGACCTACGATTTAATTGTATTTTATGCTATTTATAAGCAAATTGTATTGTTGAAAACAAGTTCACTTTGGACTTGTTAAATGGATCTGCCCAGGTCATTATAATGCGTGACTCGATTCGGCTTCGACCAGCAAGATTTATGACATTTTCTAAAGCAATGCAAAGTCTTTAAGTAGCCGGCTGTCTATAGATCTTGATATGCCCAGCACGTTTCTGAATTTAGTGCAATTCATTGGGTGTAGGAGTCCGCTCTTCATCCGCAGACCATCTTTCCTCACTTTTTCGGGCCCGGCTATGTCCGTGATAGACTGTCGTAGTGGTCACACCTTTTCGAACATTTTGATGGATTTGTGAGCTACATAAATTTACAGTCTTTATTGCATCATATTCGGAAATCTGCCGCTGCTGAAAGTATAATTAATTGGATTACCTGTTTTAGAAACAGAAAGCTTTGTGTCTACCTGTTTTGCGACTGTCCTTACTAAGCGATTTCAAGTTAAGAGATCTTCATATTCTATGGACACTCTGAAAACGACTTGCTTTTTCAGAGAATAGCCCACTTAACTTATTTGTTAATTGTACAGAGGACAAGTGGACGCTTCAGATTAGACTCTCGTCTGACTCTCTCGGCTAGTAATAAGGTTAAAACAAGAGAGAACGCTATAGTCGAGTTCCCCGACTATCTGATACCCGTTACTCAGATGGTGAAAGTGCGCAGGAGAGTCTTTAACACTGACAGTTTTTGCGGTGGTCAGATCGACTCGGCTATTGATCCTGATCAAGAATATATATACTTTATATGGTCGGAAACGCTTCCTTCTGCCTGTTACATTCTTTTCAACGAATGTAGTATACCCTTTTACTCTACGAGTAACGGGTATAAATATACGTTTTATTATAAGTAAGTACTGATAAGTTTATGTATTGAAAAAAAATTGATAAGTTTAAGTATTGTCTCTTTGATGGCGATTTGGTCAATGTTAGAAAAATTATACATTTTATATGTTTAATATTCGGTTTATTAGCTCCAATCACTGGTGGTTAAATAATTATAGATTTAAAACAAAACAAAAAACTGATAAAGTCTTCTAAACTAATTAAAATCATCGTTCGAGATATTAGTCCTCCAGCCATTGACCCACGAGCTTGATCAACTTATTCTTGGAGGCCACCAGTTCGGCACTATCGCTGGCACTGATCGATCCAGTATCGGGGCAATGGGAGGCGTAGGGAATAATGGTGGCTCCCTGGGCAACTCCAGCACCCACCTTGCTCCAACCGTCAAGAGCTCCCTGCACAAAGTAGATATTGGTGGCGTTAACGTTCAGGCCACCGAAGTCATTGTTGGTTGCGCGGACATTGGCGTGGATGCCATCCGAGTCGTACTTCGATCCAAAGACGCCCTCACAGGTGTCCTCATAGAGAGTGGCTGGAAAAGTAGATCCAAAGGGTTGGCTACTGCTGCCGGAAGACTGGAACCATCCAAACTCGCTGCAGGTCTGGAAAATCCAGGGCAAGTCACCTAAAACAGTTAAAAACTTAGTTATAACAAAGTTATATGATGCTGAAACAAAAAACCACTTACTATCTTGGTAGTTATCCTTAGACCATTCGTAGTAGCCAACAGCTCCCTTGAAGGTCGTGCTAAGGCAAGCTCCTGAATGCTCATTGATTTTCCAATTAATGAACTTGGACAAAGCAACAGAATCGTCATCACTGAACTCTCGCAGAATCGAGCAATAGGTGGGAATATCATATTTCTCCGGTCTATGGGTAAATAATGAATTGTTAGTACATCCTTTAGTTTGTTTCGTATCACCTACTTTTGGTACTGAGCAATGCCAGCAAAAATGTTCGCTATAGTGCTGAAGATCTGCCAACGGTCCTGATCGCTGTTTACATTAAAGTTGGAGCACAGGTTCAATTCCTTCGCAGCCTGAGTGCCGTTGCCAATCTCGAAAAGATTCTCATAGTAAGAGGTGGCGTTATCGATCAGATCATAGCAATATTGTCCTCCAAGGGTAGCGTACGACTCGCCGACCACCTTCATGTAGTCCTTGAAGTTCACCTTAGCCAGGATCGGAGCAGATGAGGCCCAGCTGCCCCTGATGATTTCGGGATATAGCTTCCTGATCCAAGTGGCCATGGTGGCCGAGTAGGAGCAACCAGAGACCACAACCTTGGAGTTCTTGTACTTGTCTTCCTGCTTCAGCGTGGCAATCACGTTAATCACATCAGCCAGGGCCTGCTTCACGCTCTGGTACTTAGCCAGGTTCTCAGTGGACAGAGGACTAAAGGTGACCAGTTGTATTACTTTAGTTCAATGGAACTTGGTAATAATGTCAATACTCACGTTATAGGGATACTCTCGCCAAAGAAGCGATGTTCAGTGTAGAGGAGGGAGCCATTGTGCTGCTTAGCAATGTCCTTCCAGAGTCCAGAGGTAATCCCACTGGGATCGATAGCCCACTCGCCTCCCAAGTAGATGAAGATGGGAGAGCCATCCACAAAGTACTTGTTGTTGATATAGATTCGCTGCGAAATAAAAGAACGTTGGTAAAGCTGACCATACTTCATTTCAAGCTAATCCTTACATCCTGCCAGGTGGCGTTGTTGCTATCATCGAAGTTGTCTAGTTTCTGGGTGATCCAGCGCTCCTCCACCTTGGCCCTGGTCTTCATTGGTTCAACTGGTGGACCTCGATGCAGTTCTCTCAAGGATTTGACGAAGGCATTGGCCTCCGGTTTCTGTTCACCTAGACTAGCTGCTGCAGTCAGAGGTGCAAGGAGGGCGAGTACTACTAGGGTATACTTCATATTGCTGGATAGTTCACAAGTTTGCGAATGATTTTCCTCCATCGATGGCCGACTATTTATTGGAAAATATTCGCTACTGACAGTCCCATTAACCTAAGATAGGGCCTTTGGGCTCTGAATTGCAAAGTAAACAAAAGTCGGAAAATTTATTACACTGATAAAGTTGAGGGTTCTTTGTTTGAATCATGTCTTGCATCACGTTAATTGAGCTAGGTTCATTAGAATGCCTTGGGTCTTCGCAAAGACAAAGAAACTTAACTGATTAGTCCCCAATTTGTATAACTAGGTTCAAATGTTGAAGTTCAGAACATTGTTATATGAAGATTCTCTAATTCAAACCCTTTTTTATATCAATAAAATGCTTTTTAAGGAGGTTTTAAAAAATTATAAAAAGAACAGGTGAACTAAAAATGTAAAAAAAAGCAGGTGGAAGTAGTGGATCAGGTTTATAATTTAATGGATACGATTTGACTAATTTCCTTGGTGACTTTTACTGAAATCGCATCCTTATATCTTAAACCAGTTCTTTCTTGTGCGTTACTTTTGGTTCTGCAATTTCAACGGAGCTCCAATAAATAGGATAAGTCATATAAAAATATAATCGGTTAAACAGCAGTCAGTCGACTAATAGCTAATTACGCGATATGAAATAATATTTCGAACTATTTATTAGTATATAACTATCTTAATAGTTTAAAAATTTAATTTTTTGTTGAATAGTTTACTTGTACACGTGCCCTGCAATCTTCCACTCCTGTCAATCTAATCCTATATAAGCAAACGTGGCAATTTATTGGTCATTGTTGTGTTACCAAATATTTACTTTTTTAGGTGCCTTGGTCAATAAGCTAAGGTCTTAACATGATGTAAGAAAAGGGTATTAATTTCATTCTCTATCATTTTTATGTAAGTGCAAGTTACGTTATAATTGTCTTATCAAAAAAGTAAACTATTAGTAAAGCTTAGAAAGGAATAACGATAGAAATAAGTAGCTAAGTAATATCCTTTTTTGTTATAATGATCACTTATTATTAAAAATCTTTTAGGTACTCAAATAGAAAATAAATAATGTTATGATTCTTTTTTACCAAAATATCTACATAGTATATTAAAAATGTTTAAGGATCAGCGCAAAATTTGAATTTTGTTCGTGTTCCATTTTTTCTCTTTTGACGTACCTTTTTTTACCATAGCATAACCTTCGGCGAATTACAAAACAAATTCGTGACTTTAGTTTAATAGGG